>NC_141990.1:331166280-331470836 GCF_049901715.1 Pseudonaja textilis
TTGTAACAAAAGTCTTGCTTTGTGTAATTCTGTGATACAAGGAGAACAGCAGAGGAGCATAGTTTCATTTCTTGTGGAAAAATGTGATTGTGTGGAAAGGCTCTTAACTGAGGAACTCTGCCATCTTAAGGCCATTAATGAAAGTGCCTCCAAAAAGAGCACAAAATTCAGAAATTAGGTGATGGGTCTGGTTGTCTGTTTGATTTGTGAAAAAAGGAATACCAAATTGTTACAGAAATGATATTCAAGTCTGGAAAGTTGAAAATATGAAAAAAAAAATCAGAACAACTCCACCTTGTATTAGATAGAAGTTGAAGCTTTGACAGGATTTCAAGACTGATGTCAGCCCTTTGAGATAGGCAAAGTCAGAGAAACCTGTTAACCAGAAATCTTGAAATGTACTTTCATGCAGTGTTTCTCACACTTGGCAACTTTGAGATGGATGGACTTCAACTCCCAGAATTCTATGCTGGTTGGGGAATTCTAGGAGTTGAAGTTCATCCATCTTCAAGTCACCAAGATTGAGAAACACTGCATTAATATATTTTGAAACAGAATCTTGAAAGCCTGTCAAAGACCTTCAGTGCAACCTATTGGTTATTGGTTCTTTTCTCACACTTTCTAATTTACTAGATTCAGATATCTGTAATGACTTGGCAGTCATTTCCCTTTCTGTGAATCAAACTGATACTCCATCACAAAGGATTCGTGAAGAGTTATGCTCAATGGCTTTCTTAGAAGTATCTCTTCAGCCATTTCGGGCACCACGTTCTGTTTTTGTCTCGGTCTGAAACTGGATTGCTATTAATAGAACAACAGCAATTAAGTTTATATTAAAACATTAAAGGGTCCTTTAAGAACAAAGTTAAAGGGGCTATTCTAGAATCCAATTTCCTGTCAGTTATTTCTTTGTGTCCATTTCTCCTTGGAACATTTGGCCATTCCATTACAGGAAGATGGATTTAGAAATATACTGGGATTAGATCTGGTTATATTGTTTCAGACACAAAATGAGACTTAGTTACTGAGGTATTGTTAGATTTTTAAGGACATTTTCTAACGTTTGAGAAGTGCATTCTGTTTAACAATGGCTTTTTTAAAAAAAGTTAATTAAAAATCACTAGGTGGTATTAAAGCATTCAAGTCTTCCTGGGATAGACATCAGGTGGAGTACTGTGAAATAAAATAATTGAACTAGTTGAGACTTGGAGCTCCTCTAATGGGGAAATGTCCATAAGAGGGAGATATTCCAGAACTGATTTCATTTCAAATTTGTTGACTTCATGCTAAATTAAGCGAAATCTGTTTTGCCAGTGAATTATAATTAACCAAACTTTGGTTTAATATGTATGAAAACTACTGGACTACTTGAGTATTTTTTTTCTTAAATTAAAACAAACATACAATTTGCCTTTCAGGTTGACCAAATTGTGCCACCACTGTAAAGGATACAAGTTGACACTTTCAGTCTAACTTAATTTAACTCTTTCCAGTTTGGGAAGACATAGGAGAAATACCTGCACCATTACTGTTGTACAGTTCGATGAATCTTCTTCCCGATTATGTTAACATGTGGTAGTACCTGGCCGGTCTTGGCTGGATAGAAAGCTGAACAGGGTTGGGTCTGTACTAGATAGGAGGTTTTCAGGGAAGGCCAGAGTTTTGGTTAGATTGGAAAATTGAATTTTTATATTTTTTTTAAAGCGGCAAACTACTTTCAAATTGTTGCAGAAAAAGCTCTCTATATTCATTAAACTATCAAGAATTGACATGAGGATGCTGCCTTTTCCATTATAATTACTAATTAAACAATTAAAGAACATTCTCTGTTGTTGTAAAATGTTAAAAATTTAAAGTGCACTTGGATGCACATACAAAGTCTTGATTTGTTGCCTCGTGAGGTGGGGGAGACGGATGGTTCTGGGATGGTAGCATATGCAATGGTGAGAAAGGTCAGAAGGTGTCTTAGAAATGTTTAAAAGACCAGGGCTTTCATTTGTCCTCAAAGTTTGGGATGGATAACTTAGTCTCTGAATCTGTGGCATTCTAATTCCCAACCATAAGAAGTACTTCTTAAACTGATGGTATTACCAATTCTCCATCCTTACCATGTACCCCTTTTTAACGCCGTACTGGATATTAACAAGCATCAAATTGGAGTTGGTGAATCTTTTATTCAGGAGAAAATCCAGAAAAGAGTTATAAAAGCCTTTTATTATTCTGGTCTACACCTAACAAGGATATATAATCCTACACTGATAGACAAAGTCATAGCACTCAGTTGGAAAAGGTTAAATGTTTTGTGTAGAGACTGATAAATCCACAGGGACTAGGAATTCGTGTCTCTCCCGATAGGTGACAAACTACAGCTCCCAGAAGATCCCAGCCATTATGGCCAATAGGGATCTTGGAAATTGAATGTCTTATTTGTCCAGCTTTAGTTGGAAGTTACAGTTTAGTGATTTCCAAAAAGGCCAAACTTCCCTTAAGTAGAAAACTCAGAAAGAAAAAGGATGGAAGTCAGGAAATCCAGATGCCCTTCTGCTATAGTTAGATTTCTATTGCAGCATTCTAATTATGGGCAATTTAGAGGAACCTCTTTTTTTAAAATCATGCGTCTGCATATACAAGATGGTTTCTCATTAGCCAAAGTCCTAAACCTACTTTGCACTACAACATCCCAGGAATGTCGTACTAAATATGTGGGGCTAAGTTGCCTACACTTCAGAAGGGAATGCCAACTCTCAACCCCGCTACAGCTTCCATGCAGATTTCATCATGTCAACAAAATAGTCATCACGGTCAATGGAAGCGCTGACTCCACTGTAGTAATTCAGGAATTCCTCATTCGTGATCTGTAGAGAAATATGGAGTAGATTTTAATGTGTGTCCCTAATGACAGAACCTGATGTTTTATTGGGGTGGCGATGGTTTGGTATACTTGGACAAAGCAGTAATTTTACTTCAAGACAGTAGAAAATAAATAATCAGTTAAAAATAACCCTAAAAATTTTATATATTTAGGATTGCCAATAGTAGTCGTATTAGGCCATTCACATTAATAGAAAAGAATGACATGGATGTGATGAGAAGAAAAGCAGCATTCACAAGTGTTCTGTTCTCAACTGCCATAAAGCGGCATTTCCCAACCTTGGCCACCTGAAGATGTGTGGACTTCAATTCCCAGAATTCCCCAGCAAGCAGGGGAAATCTTTAAGCGCCCAAGATTGGGAAGCACTGCCTTAAGAATCCTAAAAGGGTCCTGCACAGTCATGATTTATGATCTGCAAATATAGTAAAATCTTGGTTTAAAAGATTTCTATTAATGGATTTTGGATCCAATTAACAACATTTGCTGTAGCTCCCTCCTCCCAAAATGGACCCAGTCCATTGTCTCCAAATTGTTCAAATGATTCACTTAAATGTATTTATTCATTCAATTTTTATAACTGCCCATCTCAAACAAGTGCCTGGAGGATGAAAAATCATAGAACAATTTAAAACAGTTACACTATAATACAAAATCATATATAAGGCAGCCAAAGTATTTAAAACACCGCTATCAATTTATGTCATTTGCATGCTGACATGTGTTCTGAAGTGGTCCAATTTATATCATTTTCATCAATTCATTCCATTTGCAAGCAGAATGAATTGGCCCAACATTTAAATTCAAGTCTAATGGACATTTGGAAGTAACACACATAACATCTATCCCCATGATCTATTAATTCAAGGTTTTATTGTATATCTTACATCAGCCTTCCCCAAATGAGTGTCTTCAGATGCCCACCAAATGTGTGTCTTTCTAAGTTTGAAAAAAATAATAGTCTGGAACCACAACTATTATTAGTATGGCACACCAAGAGATCATTCTGGCTGTTTACCTTCCCATCCTTATCATCAGGAGAGTCAAAGCTCTCCAGAAAGGCACTGAAAACCTGATCTTCTGTCCACTCTCCACTCTTGAACTTAGGGTGGGATCGGCTGTTATAGACCCCACGAAGATCCTCTACCGTCACCAATCCATCGCCAGTCCTGTCCAATTTCTGGAATGCTTTTGCAATGATCTCTTTCCTGGTGTTGGACATAGGAGGCTAAAGAAAAATAGCGAGAAGTAAAGCACGTTGGAGTTCCCATAGTTATTTATTTTTGCCAGATTAATGGTGGACCTATTTCTCAAAGATCATCAACAACAATAACTCAGTCAAATCTCTGAACCTTTAGTGCTGGAAGAAAGCCTTGGTGGCTTTTCTGTGGTAATGAAACATACTGAAAAATTAGATGAAGCATCATCTAAACTGCCATGGGTCTTCTAGACAAAGAGATATGTTGATTCACACCAAAGAAGCATCTCACAATTTACATTTGTAAAGATTAAATAGAAAGAGTAGGAGAGGAATATGGACTTAACTCATGGGTCTGGTGGGCAACATTAGGCCATTGATTCTCCATCTCTCTTAAAAGGTTGAGACTGACTAGTACATTAGCAGCTATTAGTTGAAAAGAGGGTTTTCATATATGGGGAGAATATATCACAGATTAAAACACTGAATCAGTTCTTATCTTCAAGATTCTGAATCTCCCATTGATGCAGTTCTGTCAGTTAAAAATTAGATGCTACATTAGTTGGGTCCCTGGTCACATTTAACAAGAGTTTCCTGTGGTGTTTTTTTTCAGGGCAATCTAACTCTGAATACCAGTTTCTGAGAAGGGGAGAAAGAGAACAGACAACAGGAGAAACTGGCTTCCAATGACCATTTATCTTCCTCACGTGCCCTCAGGCCGTCTGTGCCAGTTCAGCTGCTAATTCAAATGTAGACATGAATAACTACTTTACTTACCCTCAGGGCTTGCAGGAATTCAGTGAAGTCCAGGGTACCATTCTTATTTTTGTCACAGAAGTTGAAAATCTCTTCCGCTTCACCCCTTTCCAAAGGGACCCCAGCATCTTGGAGACCCTTCACAAATTCCTCCAGATCCAAAGTTTTGCTGCCATTATCATCCATGATGCGGAAAAATCTGCAAAGAACATAGCGTAATATAGGCATGTGAGTGAGTGCATTGTGTTTGTGTGTGTGTGTGTGTGTGTGTGTGAGAGAGAGAGATGGAAACATTTATGGAAAAGTTCAACCTGTACTTTTCCTTGCAGCATTAACTTCCCTAAATGCTAAGAACAATATTTAGTTAGTTTAATGATTGATAAAGTAATCCTGAATTTAGAAACCAAAATACTATTTCCCATTGGGGAACTGAATGTATTGAAGTTTTCTGCAGCTCCCTGCCGCTGCCAAGCAGAGTAAATGAAGCAAAACAATTAAAAATAAAACCTCAAAGAAGGAAGAAAGGAGGTAGGTGAGATTGGGGAGGGAGAAGGGAAACCACCTGAATAATCTGAGTGAAATTATTTCCAAAAAAATATGAATAATCTCATACTTTTTACCTGGCAAGTCCCTTAATCCCAGAAGCTCCTCTTTCCAAGCACTTTGCCCTGAGCTTGGCAATGCTTCCAGTACCTTTTCCTTCCATACTGCAGGTATTCGTTATGATGGAAAAAAGGATCTAAAGGATGAAGCAAAAAGGAAGGTCAGGTACGCTGCTTTTTTTCCCTCTGCTTCAGCCCTCAAAAGACTTCCATTTGACATAATTAATACTATTACAATCATAAATTAAGCCCCAATGTTGGTTCAAAAGTGATCCAAGCAGGTACTTCAGCAAAATGTCCTCTTCCAATGCCTCTTTGTCACCATTGGGGGTTGGTCCGGGAATGTGTTCACAATGCCAATTACATTCAGTGTATTATTGTAACACTCTCCGCCTTAGCTCAGATCGGGCATCTGAAATATATCGCACAAAGCAATCTATAATTAAAGGGCAGATTGGTCTTGGTGTGGTAATATATCCATCATATTCTGCAAGTTCTTGTACAGCTTTGTAAGATCTGGGGGTATCACAAACGCTCCTCATGAGGGCAGTAGTGTCTTTATGATGAGAGTTTGATCCTGTTATCTGCAAAGCTCAGAGGACAGGAATGTGTGTGGAGTTCACAGTACCTATCCGAGCCATGGGACCTTGGTGCCCTGCTTTCTCACGGAAATTTATCACCTTCGCCAAGGCCTAGCTAGATAATGTTGCTGAGCTAATGTTGAAGTCATTGTTTTGATTTTGTATTTGCATTTTCTTAATAAATACTGCTACCCGGGGCTCTCGGGCTGGCAGTTGCTCAGACGTCTTCTCTGCGTCTCCGTCATTTTTTCAATTGCCAGTCCACCACAAGTGGTGACCCCGACGTGATAGTTTGGAAGGCTATACGTTTTGGCGTGATAGCTTGAAAGCTATACGTTTCCGCATCCTATACTCATCGTCATGACGCCGACTGGGCCCTCATCTTCTTCGCTGGACGGAGACAGATTCTTTTCGTGAGTATGGGGAAGGTCTCTCGAAAGCTCAGACAAAGCACCTTAGAGAAATGAGAGAGATCGCTGGGAATAGTTTTAAGTTTGGAGTTCATAGTAGAGGACATGAAGTAGGAAAGAAAGAAATTGAGGACTTATTACAGTATGTTTGGAAACATATTCCGTGTTATCCAGAGGGAGGTAGTATTAAAGTAGAGCGCTGGAGAAAGATAGGGAAATTTTTGCACGAGGAGCCTCGTGCCCTTCTTCAATTTTGTTAACCTGGAGGGTGGTTATGGATGCATTAGCTACGCATGAACAACCGCTCCTATCACCCCCGAAGAAGGTTTGCCGCCTTACAATGCGGTACGTATAGTTGCCACCGACAGCACCTCCAGATAAATCCAGAGGGCTGTCAGGCACTGAAAATACTTTGTCAGAAGAGAAGAGTTTGCCTTTAAGAGTTCAAGTAGATGCAGTTACTGCAGCTATTCAAGAAGCAACAAATAGAGGGGAATTATCAGGAGATGATTTGGTAGATTTTGGAGTGGAGATTCAACTTAATCCAGTAGAAATTGGTGTAGATGCTGCTTTAAATCCACAGAGAATATGGAAGCCTCTGCCTCTCAAGATTTTAAAGGAAGTTAAGCAAGCAGCAAAAGAGTATGGTATTAGATCGCCATACACTCAGGCATTGTTAGAAGCAGTTGGCTATGGAAATAAAATGATTCCAGCTGACTGGAGAGCTCTATTTAATATGATTTTAACTCCAGCTCAATATTTGGTGTTAGATCAGAAATGGAGACAGCTGGCAGTTCAAAGGGGAACAGCAAATGTTACTCCAGATCAGCTTTATGGATCTGGTAATTTTACAACAGTGGAATTACAGCGAGATGGAATGCCTGAGGAGGGGTTCATTCTTCTCCCACAGTTAATTTTTCAAGCCGTACGGACTCTCCCTGACGGCGAAGGTGGTGAGAAGACCTTTACTAACATCAAACAAGGAAACAATGAACCCTATGAAAATTTCATTAGCAGATTGAAAGTGGCTATTGAAAGGCAAATTGACAATCAATTTGCCCGGAATGAATTGCTTTTGAAGTTAGCAGTAGAGCAGGCAAATGCAGATTGTAAAAAATTCTAAATCCGCTTATTGCGAGTGGAGAGAGAGAGATAGCGGATTTGATAAACGCATGTAGAAAGGTGGGGAGTCAGACTTTTAATATGGAGACTTTAGTTCTGGCTCTCCGGCAGGAAATGCTAAAAAGAAACTTTTTTAATTGTGGGAAGCCTGGACATTTTAAAGCGCAATGTCGGGCTCCTGGGGGGTCAAAGTCAGCAAAATGAGAGATCAATGGGACAGGGTGTGACCTAAATCAGTAATCAGTATATCAGATGCTCCTACAGTTTTTACTGATGGAGAAATTTTTTTTGGTGCTTGTGTTTGGAAAGATAAATCTGAATTTGGCATACAAAAGTGACATCAGAGCAGAAGTCTGCCCAACAGGCAGAACTTGCTGCTGTAGTTTTGGCTTTTCAAAATTTTCAAAATCAGGATTTTAATCTAATAGTGGATTCTTTGTATGTATATAATTTGTTACCCTTTGTAGCAGGTTCTTATTTGTCTCCTGGAATATCACCTAATATTCTACGTTTGCTTTTGTTGTTGCAAGAATGTTTGGAGCAGCGTATGAATGTGTGTTTTATTGCTCATATCCGTAGTCATAGTAATTTACCTGAATTTTATCACAAGGCAATGCCAAAGCTGACAGTGCTGTAACTTCAGTTCTCACTGTTCAGCCATGGGACAGCCATAGTTATTTTCATCAAAATGCTAAAGCGTTGGCACATCAATTCAAGCTTACTGCTGCAGAAGCTGCTGCCATAATTCAACAATGTCCAACTTGTTCAAAGCAAGGCACAGCTATTCCTATGGGAGTCAACCCCAGGGGTTGAAACCTTCAATGATTTGGCAAATGGATGTTACTCAGTATCCATCATTTGCACCTTGGAAGTATATACATGTGACTGTGGATACTTATTCAGGATTTCTAATGGCTACTCCTCAAAGAGGTGAAGCGGTTAAACATGTCATCAATCATTGCATTAAGACATTTTCAGTTGCTGGTACGCCTCAAACTTTAAAAACAGACAATGGTGCGGCTTATCGGAGCACAGTCTTTGATCAGTTTTGCAAACAGTGGTCCGTGGAACATAAATTTGGAATTCCATACAATTCCACAGGACAAGCTATTGTGGAGCGTTATAATGGCACGCTCAAGAACATGTTAGCTAAATTAAATAAAAAAGGAGGGAAGCTCCTGGGGCTTCCGGCAATTCAAGATCATTTAAATCTTGCTTTGTATACTTTAAATTTTTAAATTTGTCTGGTAACCCCCTAGCGCCCAGCAGGCATTTTCTTCCCCTTCTACAGATGCAGTGAGGCCTCGAGTGTTGGTGCGATTCCTTCCGGATCCGGCATGGGTTCCCGCTGAGCTGATTACGTGGGGACGTGGTTATGCAGCAGTAGAACATCTTGGTCAAATTCGCTGGGTTCCTGGTCGATGTATCCGGCCTGATCATTCACAAGCGCCTTCGCAGGTGCCAGTGAGGGATGTTCCTGATTCTCAGGATGGCGTTCCTGTGGTTCCTGATTCCGTTCCTGAGGTTCCTGATTCTCAGGATGGTGTTTCCGTGGTTCCTGATTCTCTTGATGCCGGCAGTCCAGGCGTGGCGCTGTGAAAGCTGGGAAAAGATGACTGCTTATCCGAGGTTATCAACTTGTATGCAGCAGGTTCCTTTGGGGAATCGGACTAAATTAATCTGCAAACAGCGGCATCTTTTGATTTTTCCAGCACATTGGTCCTGGCATAAGGGTCAAGACATTCTTTACTCGGGACCTGATAAGGATATTACATCTTCAGCCTGTGCTACAACTCTGATTCTGTTAAATGTTTCTGTTTCAGACTATGGACAATATTGGTGTCAATTGGAGTTGCCTAAGTTACTTTACACAACTTCTTTTTCCATTCGCCTTATGCCTCCACGGACTCTAATGCGGAGGCGGAGAGCTGCCATTATCTCAGAAACTAGAGACCTTGGTGATAATTTATGGAAGGAAAATTCCTACATCAAGGACGTTTGGATTGCAGCAAAGAGTTTAAATGTAACTAATTGTTAGCTTTGTATGCATGTACCCACCTTTTGGAATAGCTATGAACTATAGAGATATTCATATTTTAAATAATTTTACTGTTGCTATGTTTTATGATACTGTTGAGAATATTAAGATGTTAAATGAAGAAGTGTCTGAAATTCGCCAAATTACTTTATGCTTTAGATATAATGTTAGAGTTTGTGCTTTAATTCATTTACATTGTTGTGTTTTTTATACATAATTATGAGCCTAACATTACAAGAACTGTTCATGATATGGAAGACCGCATAGCTGAACACGAAGCAGGGAAAGATGGCTTCAATAAGTCACTTTGGGCTTTGCTATGGGATTGGCTTCCTGACAGCTCATGGTTACGTTTATTGCTTCAATTAGTTGTAATAATTGTTATTACACTTATTATGTTATGTTGCTGTATTCAATGTATTCCTAATCTATTTCAAATGTGTGCCTCAGCCTTAAGTGTACGAAACCAAGTTTGCGAGGGAACTGTGTATTTTGCCACTGAAACACCCCCTATCTTTGAATAAATAAAAAAGGAGGGAATGTGGTAATATATCCATCATATTCTGCAAGTTCTTGTACAGCTTTGTAAGATCTGGGGGTATCACAAACGCTCCTCATGAGGGCAGTAGTGTCTTTATGATGAGAGTTTGATCCTGTTATCTGCAAAGCTCAGAGGACAGGAATGTGTGTGGGAGTTCACAGTACCTATCCGAGCCATGGGACCTTTGGTGCCCTGCTTTCTCACGGGAAATTTATCACCTTCGCCAAGGCCTAGCTAGATAATGTTGCTGAGCTAATGTTGAAGTCATTGTTTTGATTTTGTATTTGCATTTTCTTAATAAATACTGCTACCCGGGGGCTCTCGGGGCTGGCAGTTGCTCAGACGTCTTCTCTGCGTCTCCCGTCATTTTTTCAATTGCCAGTCCACCACATCTTGGTGCCTTCTAATTCCGGAGTATAAATGGCATGTGACAAAGAGGTATGTTTATAACAAAGAGAGAAGCAAAGTTAATTTCTAGCTCTGTAGTTTTGCGTGCTGTGCTGGAAAGACACTTCTGATCGTATTCAAGATATTACCTGTATTTATCTTGCATACTGTCAGAAGTGTCTTCCAAACTCACTTTGGTTTCCAAGTGAGTAGGTCCTTTTAGTTAATGAAGATGAAAAAAAATAATCTTGAGACAGCTTGACGACTAAATATAAGAGGCCACAAAACTTTTGTTCATTTCAATTCTGTCCATTCCAAGAAAACAGACGTTGGAGGGGAAAAAAACCTTACAGTTCCTCTTCTGTATAATCCACCCTCTGCCCCTCAAACCAGACTGATGGATTTTTTTCCCCATCCTACCTGCAATTGTTGCTTCTTTGCTTGCTTTTTCTCGCCAACCAGAGAACTTAGTTTGACTGTTGTGTTGACTTGCGTTGAGCTGTTCCCTGTCTCTATAGCAATCGCCTGCTCTGTTGCCAGGAGGGCCTGGCCAAGGGAAAGCTCTGGTGTGCTGGAAAGCTCTCGGAGGAAGTGACACAGGCCAAATAGGAAGGTGGCAGGAGGGGCCAGAAGCCTGCATGGCTCATCTTACTCTGGAGCTGCTTAAAGAGAGAGAGAGAGGTAATACAGCTCTGTATCAGAGGGAAAGATTTGGTTGGAACCATCTCAAGATCTTTCTTTGTTGTCCGATTGCGAGGACTGTTGCCTGCTGTCAATTAGCAATTGTCAGTAACTTTTTTGCCACGTTACTAAGAGAGGACTGTTTTTTTGTTGCTGTGCTTTGACAATCCAACATATCCTGTTTTGTAGGGCAACTTTTCCCACCCTGGTGTTTTGCAACAAGAACTCCTGAAAATTCTTTAAAATGGGAATTCTGTGAGTTCTGATGCCAACACATTTAGGAATTAGCAAGTTCGAGAAAGCTGCCTTTGTTATTTCTAATTGCCTGTACCTATTTTGACTTATATAGCATATCATCAGACTCAAGAAATATCTACCTACATGGATGTCCCAGCAGCTGCAGTGATGATCTGCTTAACTATCAGCATGACTTTTCGACCATAATTCCAGGCTCAGTCACAGTTGTAAGTTGAGAACTATCTGAAAGCATAGAGGCCTAAGAGATGGCAAGCGGCGTCAAAAGTAGAGGATAAAATACAACAATTAGAGAAAAGCAGATAGTGCCATTTTGTGAGTCCAAAGGAAGAAGTATTTAGAAGAACTCCTTCCAACAGCATAAGGTATAAATGAACAATTCAGGTTCATGGTTATAAGTTAAGGCAAAGATAATGTGACCTGTATATTTAATACATTTACAATTTATAGCAGAGAAAAGAAAGGGAAAGAGTCACACACGTTTAGTGGTTTTTTTTTCCCCAAGTGTTTTGCTCCAAGATGAGCAAAATACTGGATAAATAAAAGAGATTAATCCCAAAGAGGAAGGCAAGAACAAACCTATTGGATAAGGTAATGTGTAAGTCAGTTAGAATATAATATGTCATATCGTGAGCCTGATTTGGTAGGGATTTGGCAACCAAACTAGTTGCTCCAGCAGGGATTTATCATGTACGGTACATAGCCAAGCAATTTGATCATTGCATTCTGTACTAGCTGAGGCTCCAGACCCCAAGCCCCGGGTGAAACCCAATGAAGGGCATTCCTTGAATGTGTAAAGTGTAAGGTTGAAACCCAGCCAATTAGTCAAGCAAGTCAATTGCAGCTTCCAATAACAGCCATGACCTATGAGCCCCTCCCCCCATCACAGTTCATAAAAAGCCACTCTGTTTTACCTGCTAAGATTTTCCCTACATCTAATATTGGAAGCACCATAGAATAGTGCCTCCAGTCCACAACTCAAAAACATGCTCTAGGAGCATCCTGTGTTGAATACTTTAATACTAGCAGATGCTCTATATGTGTATCTGAAATGAATTCCTTCTCTGTTGTTCCCCATGGCTCTTTAGCTTTTGTTTTCAATTTGTATGGCCCATCTCAAATTCATGATTCTGGGCAGCTAACAACTGTTAAAAACTATACAGATAGTCCTCAACTTACAACAGTTCATTTAGTGACTGTTCAAAGTTACGACGACACTGAAAAAAAGGGACTTATGACCATTTTCAAAGTTACAACCTTTGTAGCATCCCCATGGTCGTGATCAAAATTCAGATGCTTGGCAATGGGTTCATACTTATGACTGTTGCTGTTTCCCGAGTTCATATAATCACCTTTTGTGATCTTTTCACAAGCAAAGTCAATGGGGAATCCAGATTCACTTAACCACCAGGTTGCTAACTTATCAACAGCAGTGATACACAACAACTGTGGCAAGAAAGGTCATAAAATGGGACAAACTCCCTTAACAAATGTCTCACTTAACAACAAAATTTTGGGGCTCAGTTGTGATCGTAAGTTGAGGACTACCTGTACATATATTTATGTTTAGCTATATCTAGCTCTTCATTAAATCAGTCGGAGTTTGTGACTCTTGAGCTCTCAGAATTTTGAGAAATTTCTTGGGAGAGATTTACACCACAACTGATCAGAGAACAATATAAGAATGGTCACAAAGGCAGGCAGTTTTGAAAAAGTTCTAGTATTCCTGCTAGGAATCATCTTAGTTATAGCTCAAGTAAAACAATTAGAAACAGTGAGAAAAACACCAGAATACAGTACAGATCAAGTATACCAAAATATTTTTAATATTATTTTGCTTCCAACAAGAAAAATTAGACTGAGGACCTAGTGTAACAAAATCCCCATAGGCACTTAGCTGGTGCTTCAGTTGTCAGTACATTTATGACTCAAAATAAACGTAACAGGCATTAAATAAAACAAACCAATCCTCTAAATATGTATTCAGAATTTAGTCCTGATCGTAAGAATGGTTAAGACGGTAATCACTCATTCAAGAAATCAATTATTCTGTGGAAATACAGCAAATTATAGAACAAAAAGGAGAAAATCTGCAACTCCCCCAAAAGGATTACAAGAGTTAGCTCAACCCATATGGGCAGAGACTGGATGCAAGAGAAAGCAGAATCTTGAGAAATTACGTTGTTGCTATCACCATTTCAGCCATTTTGAAATCTACATGGCTAGAACGGGATTAAGAGGACACCAAGGCAGTTTCATGGCTGTTTAGGTTGATGGAATTTTGTGAACTCTGCCAAAATGGATCCCTCAAGACATTTCTACTTTCCTCTGAAGTACACACACAACATTGCCTGAACCACTGGATTATGCTTCCCTTTTATTTCTTCTGTAGCTCAAGAACGGTTACAGGAACTGGGCCTGGCTAGTCTAGTAAGGAAAAGGACCAGGGGAGACATGATAGCAGTCTTCCAATATTTGAGGGGCTGCCATGGGGAGGAAGGGGTCAAGCTATTTTCTAAAGCTCCTGTAGGCCAGACAAGGAATAATGGATGGAAACTGAACAAGGAGAGATTCAACCTGACAGTGAGAACAATCAACCAATAGAACATCTTGCCCTCAGGAGTTGTGGGAGCGTCATCACTTGAGACTTTCAAGAAGAGATGGGACTGCCATTTGTCAGAAATGATGTAGGGTCTCCTGCTTAGGCGGAGGGTTGGACTAGATGACCTACAAGGTCCCTTCCAACTCTGATTATCTGTTATCTGTTAAGAGCCCTTAATACAGTGTTTTTCAATCTTGGCAATTTGCAGATGTGTGGACTTCAACTTCCAGAATTCCCCAACCTGTTGGGAGTTGAAATACACATATCTTCAAGTTGCCAAGGTAGAGAAGCATTGCCTTTAAAATGCTGCAATTGTTGTTTTAAATGATCTCCAACCGAAAAGGAGCTAGTGTATTAAAAGGTTCACTGATTGCTACGGCCTCTATAGGACAGACAACATCTCCTGGACCATGAGGGAAGGATCAGCACATTTGGAAGGTTTAGAAATGTGTATGAAATGGACTACTGTACTGTACAGGTGGTCATAGTTGACTGGGATTCAGTAACGTAACATGTTGTTACATGGCGATTGCACAGCAGTTTACTGAACATGAGTTAAAAGAGGACTAAGTAGTCCAGGTTTGGCTGGATTCATATAAGACATTGAATTATAAAACACAGCCAACTTTTTACCCCTGCCTTCTGTAGCTAATTCAGGCTTCAGACTTACTATGGTATTCAAACCTAATACAGCCATGTTCTTCAATGACTCAAGTTGGCATCAGTTTCTATGTCTGAACATCCAAGTAATCCTAAAACCCCCAATTCAAGAGCCACATATGACAAGGGCAAACTATTTCCAAAGTGTACTCTTTAACAAAAGTGGATCGGCCTATCATATAAAAACAGCTTCTATGCATCACTGTCCACTTCCTGTTAGGATAGAATCAAAACGAAGTACGATTTCCTTAATTCCCCACCTCAGACCACTAATAATTATTCCTATTTAGCTTTTACAGCAGCCCTGCAAGCTTGTTCAATTCTGAGGGGAACAAACTATTAAAAACCCATTAGCTGCCAGTTCCCTATAGTCTGAACAGTAATAATGTGCTTGGCTTAGAAGGCAGACAAGGAAAAAATCCAAAAGATGAAGCAACTTCCAGGCTTTCACCAGAAAATCATCTGAGTTAACTCAACAGAAGTTCTCAGCATTTTTAGCAAGCTTAGGGTAACATTTCTGACACAAAATTACTAGTGTTAAAAATTAAAAGCAGTCTTTTTCTCCCCACCCCCTGAGAAGATAAAATCATAGGCTCTGAACTTTCCTGACTGATTCATAGACTTGGGAAGAAACTGGCAAGCTAGCTGGAGAATTCCGGGAATTGAAGTGCAGACATTTTAAAGTTGATGAGGTTAGGAAACACTGGCTTAATAGCTCTCACAGTCATTGCTTATGCTTTTTAAAGAGACAAGTGACCTACTCCGAGAACAGGTACAGTAATGCCTAGTGGTGCAGTGGTTAGAATGCAATATTGCAGGCTAACTCTGCCCACAGTCTGGAGTCCGATCCTGACTGACTCAAGGTTGACTCAGCCTTCCATCCTTCCGAGGCCGGGAAAATGAGGACCCAAATTGTTGGGGGCAATATGCTGACATGGTAAACCGTTCAGAAAGTGCTGTAAAGCAAAGATCCCCAACCCCCAGTCTGCAGCTTGGTTCTGGTCCGCAGCCTGTTTGGAACCGGGCCGTGGAAGAAGTGTGCGAGTGCATGTGCAAAGCGGCGCACATGCGCAACCATCTCCTTTCCTACACCGCCGCTTCCGTCAGTCTGCTGAGGTGAAAAGGTTGGAGACTGCTGCTGTAAAGCACTTTGCAGTATATGAATCTAAGGGCTATTGCTCATATCCGCCACGGATTGCTCCTAACCACCAATAAGGCCACAAATAAAAGATGGTTGAACTCCTTTTCCTGCTCAAGCAAGCAGATGTAGTACTTCAAGTTGAAATTCTGTGCTCATTCCTGTAGGGTAGCCAAGCAGGCTGAAAAAGTTTCCTATTCTCTGTGATTTTGCTCCTCCTAAGAAATTGCCTATCCAGATTAAAGATGGTTTAAGTCACATGCAAGCAGAAGATGCACTAGACTTAGAATTACTCCGCTAGAAAAACTTACTTCAGCAAGATTGTTAAGGGGTACATCCTGAAGGGACAGGAAGCTGCTCAATGAAAGGAAGTAGTATTTTACTCCAATCAGTTTAAATGAATGTAGGAAGTCCTCAATCTACGACCACAATTGGGAGTGCAACCTCTCTTACAAAGTGATGCAATTTTTTAAGTGAGTGGCATCCCATTTTACTTTTTTTTTTTTTGCCATAGTCATTAAGCAAGTCCAGCTTTCCCCATTGAGTTCGGTTGTTGGAAGTCCCCTTAGAAGAGTGCAAATGGTGATCACATGACCCTGGGATGCTGCAACCATCATAAATACATGCTGATTGCTTAATGCCCAAATGTTGATCACATTACTGCAAAGATACTGCAATGGTCGTAAGTGTAAGAACCAGTTCACAGTCCCTTTCTTTCCACGGCTGTCTTAACTTCAACTGGTTGTTAAATGAATGGTTGTAAATTGAGGACTACCAGTACTAGGAGGACTGGACTCCAGCCTTAACTATGGCTCTTAAAAAGATACTGGTATCTAGGTACATTCTTCTTTTTATCATTCTAACTGTGGGATTTCCAAGCCTATCAACAAAGGCATGATTTGCTACCCTTGTGCATTTTATATTTTAAACCATTTAGCCCACGTGGCACATGCAAATCTGAAATTATATAATCACACAATTAGAAGGAACCATAGAGGTCATCTGCAGGATTCATTAGGACATCTCCTTTAGCAAAGGAGAACTTCCCAAGTACTTTACAATTTGTTCCACTAGCTGACAACTTGTAACAATTAGAAAATCCCTCCTGATGTCTAACCCTAATTTGAATTCCTTCCTTGTAGTTTGAACCCCTTCTGGTCCCGTCCTACTCCCCAAAAGACTGCTGCTGGTTTTGGCTGGAGATAGCCAAAAAATATTGTGAGATACAGAAAGAGAGAGCAGTGGTGGCAACCCTGTTTAGAGTAATGTTAATTTAAATTAGCAGCTTCCCTTTAGATACCTGCTTCTCTTTAAGAGTGGGATTAGGCAATCTGGAGTGCTGCCCTACAACTCCCACAACTGTAAATATAACCAATATTGGAAGATGCTGGGACTGTCATAATTTGTCCAAGAGATTCAGGTACCCTACATCCAATTAAGGGATGCAGGGGGAAAAAGGCATGATTTTTAAGCCACAAACCAAAAACGTCTGCTGATACACAAAACTATTACTAGAGTGTCTGGTTTCAAATAGTCACTTTGTCATCTCCAGCACGAGCAGCTCAGAGTAAAAAAAAAAAAAAGAAGAAGAAGAAGTGGTATTACCCTACTCAAGAGATTTTTTTAAAAAAGAGGCTTCCGATATGGGAACCAACAATCTTTGTCCATTTACACTGTTGTCCCAAACAAAGTCTTGTCTGAATCCTGTTCGTCATCCCCAAGTGAAAAGTCTTTGGTGTCCAAATCAAGGTCTGGGATACAATTTGTCTCCAATGACAGGTTGTGATTTGGTGAGTTGGTGTCACTCTGCGCACCAAGGACAGGACTCAGCTGTTCCCCTTCCGCCATGTATGCCAAGAGATTATCCAGGACTGGACGGCTACGACAGATCTTGGTCAGCAGGCGGCTCCTGTGCCTCAGCTGCGTTATCAAGCTGTCTTTTTCCTGGATCACATTTAACAGTTTTTGTGCATGCTGTTCAGAAGACTGCAGCTTCTCCTCCAATATGGCAATTTCCCTTTGGAGGAAAAAAAACAACAGGTTACCCGAGGAACCATCTTATCCACCTCACACTGCCCCATCCCACCTGATTGGGCAGAGAAGGTATATTATGGAATACTAGATTTAAAGAATTTCAACTGGCAGGGTCTAGGAAAAGAGCCTTCTCTGCTGTTTCCCCCACTGTCTGGAATATCCTTCCCCTAGAGGTGAGGCGGGCCTCACTTTCTTCACTTTTCAAAAGAGCCTGAAGACCCGGGCTAGCTTGCAAAGGGCTCACAACCATTGGGGTAGCCAGCGCATTGAAGCCCCTCAACCCTGCCTTTCACCATTTTTATCCTTGTTTTACTTGGCTCCCTTCTATTGATATATTGCATCTTCACAGGTAGTCTTCAGGATACGAACACAATTGGGACCAGAACCTCTGTTGTTAAGCAAAGCAGCCATTAAGTGAATTGCACTTCAATTTTGGGGCACTTTTTTGCTGTAGTCATTAGGCAAATCACAGCAATCATTAAGGGAATCACGTGATCATTAACCAAATCCAGCTTCCCATTGAGTTTGCTTGTTGGAAACCAACTGGGAAGGTCAAAAATGGACGATCATGTGACCCCAGGACTCTACAATCATTGTAAATACATACTGGTTGCCAAATTTGGTTTATGTGATCACAGGGATGCTGGCCGCAACAGTTCTAAGAGTGAAGGACTAGTTGCAAGTCACTTCTTTCCACCGCTGTTGTAACTTTGAATGACTGCTAAACTGTCATTAAGTCAAAGGCTATATATGATTTTTATGTTTTTATATTTAACTGTTACATCTGCCAGAGTCACTCTGTAGAGTAAGATGAGCAGAATCTAAATTTAAAAAATAAAATATGATGGTAGAAATAGAATACGATGGTAGAAAGGCCTGGTAAAATTATGTTTAAGTCCTTTTTCCTAAGACAGAGCCACAAGTTAGAAATGAAAGTATCCATTGGAATATGATGATTGTATACAAGATGTTATTAGATGGGCTTGCTAGTAGGGAAGTGCTCCATGTTGTAAACCTGGAAATAATGTACAGTATTTGAAAGGGTTTCTACCTGCTTGCTGAATTTTTCAGCCCACCTGAAGCACCTACTGGAACAATTACACAATTGCTATTCAACAGGAAAAGATGCTGACAGTGCCTTCATATCCACAGACTGCACAACTTCAAACTGGCCTCTCTTTTCCTATTAATTTGTTCCTGAAGTTCCAGCTGGGATAGCTATTTCCATGGGTGCATTTAGTCCAACTATTTCCGAATCCTGAGAAATAATGAGAGTTTGGCAATATTGAGAAGAGACACCCCCACCCACCCCCAAAACGCTCAGTAATATTCAGAGGACCAACTTCATATAAGTCCCACGCCCCAAAAAGGCAAATGGCAGTCAAAGAAAGTGCAACAGACCAACGAGTGCCAACGAGTTTTCAACAAAACCGTTTATTCGCTCACTAATGCCAAAGTCACTCTAACCAAGATTCTAGCCCTCCTCGAGGTCAGTACCTGTCCTTGCCCTCCCGAAGCCCGAGCACCGCCTGCCGCATCTCGGCATCCTTCCGGATGAGACTCTCAGCCTGGCCGTGCACCGTGCGCTCCGCAGCCGCCAACCGCCGCTCCAATTCTGCAACCCGCCCGTGCAGGGCGGCCAAATGAGCGTTAGCCTCGCGAATCTGGACCGGCGTCGGCGGCGAAGATGAAGACATCATGGACGACAACGACGACGCCCGGGGACGCCTCGCCCACCACCCGCGCATCGTGGCCAATGGGAAGGCAGGTCACACCCCCACACAAAGAAACCTCGCCACGCCCTTCACTCGGTTTGACGAATCAGAAGCGAGGCCGCACTTAACGAGACCAGAGAGAACGACAAATTGGATCCATGCCTCCTAATTACAGTCGCTCGACTGAAGCTCTGTCAGATATGAGATTCCCGTCTGGCCGGTCAAGAGCGTCCTTTACGACGCTCCGCCCCCAAGTAGGCGGGCAAGAGGAGGGAAACAAAGCACGCGCGGCGTTATTCCCCTTTACCGCCCAAGCACCCACCAATAGAAATCATGCGAAGCCACACTCACAAACCAATCAATGATTCTCTGACGGCACGAGCCACGCCCCCAAGGCCGCGCCTACTTTCCCCGAATCCCGTCCAATCCTTACGAACCTCGAATTGCTATTGGTCTGCGTATAAACCTTGGCTCTCCATGCTCTCGCGAGACCAAGTTCTAGGTAGCGTCCTTGCTGAAATCTCGTGATACTTGGGGCCGTCGCCGCGGTTGGTGTCAACATGAAAGTGTACGGGGAGATTCTGGAGGACACGGACTGTCTCCGTAAGACCTGGCTTGCGGGGCGCCTCGGGGCCTTTACCGGTGAGAACCAAACAGAGGCGGGCCGTTACTGTGGGGCTCCTCCTTCGCTGGTTTACTCGGAAGTTACCCCGAGTTAGCTGCGAGTCCGAATCGGGACAATGAAGATCCCCGTCCTTGAACCTCTATCGCCGTCGAGCTTTTAATATGGGCTTGTCCACACAGCCTCCTTGCCCCGCCCTGGAGGACGTCCTACGTAATGTCCATTAAGGACCTGTCAATCAGAATCGAGCTGGAAGGGACCTTGGAGGTCATCTAGTCCAGCCCCCTGCTCAGGAGATGGCCCCTCCTGGCAGGAGATCCTATACCGTTTCAGACAAGTGACTGTCCAGTTTCTTCTTGAAAACCTCCAGTGATGAAGCACCCACAACGTCTGAAGGCAAGCTCTTTCACTGGTTAATTGCCCTCACTGTTAGGAAGTTTCTCCAGGTTGCTTCTGTCCTTGATTAGTTTCCATCCATTGCTTCTTGTCCTGCCTTCAGGTGCTTTGGAGAATAAGCTGACCCACCCTTTTCTTTGTGGCAGCCCCTTAGATATTGGAATACGGCTATCATGTCCCCCCTAGACCTTTTCTCTAGACTAGCCAAACCCAAATCCTGCAACCGTTCTTCATGTTTTTGTCTGCAGGCCTTTAATCATCTTAGTTGCTCTTCTTTGCACTTTTTCCAAAGTCTCAACATCTGGGGTGGCCAAAAATGGATGCAGTATTCCAGGTGTGGCCTTATTAAGGCTTTGTAAAGCGGTACTGATACTTCACCTGATTTTGATTCTGTGCCTTTGATTGTATTAGCCGCACACTGCCAGCTCATGTTTAAGTGATGGTCCAAGGTGCCTCTCACAGTTACTGTTTTTGAGGCAGGTTTCACCTAATCTGTACTTGTAGCTTTGGTTTTTCCAGCCAAGGTGCAAAACCTTACTTTTCCTTGCATTTCATTTTGTTGGATAAGGCCCCCATTCTTCATATCTGTCAAAATCTTTCTGGATCCTGAGCTTGTCTTCTGCGGTGTTGGCTATTCCTGCCAGCTTAGTGTTTTCTGAAAATTTGATGAGTTCCCCTTCTGTTCCCTCATCTAAGTCATTTATGAAGATATTGAAGAGTACCATGAAACCTTGTGGTAACAAGTTTCTGACTGTCTTTGTCCTCACAGCATAACCTCCATCTCATTCTCAACCCATCCCAGAGGGCAGCTGAAACTGGTCCTAGGCATCCGGACAGAAAAAGCATTTTTTTTCTGAAAAGATCTCCATGCTGAAGCTCTTTATGGCATGGAGGAAGTTGTTGTTCCAGGCCTACTGGGCTCTAATTGGCTTGTTGGTGGGACTGCCTCTCCCATCTATTTACTTGGGGTCAGTAGTCCTTTGCAGAAAAGTGTAGTTCCTTTGTTCATCTGCGTCTCTTTTGTATATCTCTGATTTGTTGAAGGGAAAATCCATGCAAGAGCAAATGCTGGTACAGGTAGTCCTCGATTTACAACCGTTCATTTAGTGACCGCGCAAAGTTACAACATCACTGGAAAAAAAGTGACTTATGACTGTTGCAGAATCCCCATGGTCATGTGATTGAAATTCAGACACTTGGTAACTGACATATTTATGACAGTTGCAGCATCCCAGGGTCGTGCGATCACTTTTGGTGACCTTCTGACAAGCAAAGAGAATGGGGGAAGCGAGAATCATTTAGCAATTGTGTTATTAACTTAATTGCAGCTACTCACTTAACTCTGGCAAGAAAGGTCATAAAATGGGGCAAAATTCAAAATTAACAACTGTCTCCTTAGCAACAGAAATTTTGGGCTTAATCACTGTCGTAATTTAAAGACTGCCTGTACATTGCAAGATCATTGTTTGCATTGCAGGAGATGTGGCCCCCAGTCATACATTGTAGGGAAACCTGCTGTTGCTGCTTCTTCTCATCATCCATGGTAGCACTTGGGGGTCTTGGAAGAGCCATATTACATTATGGATAAACATGATTTTGGAAATGTGCGTGCATTAAAACATTCATACTCACTTTGGTCTAATGCAGGGGTCTCCAACCTTGGCAACTTTAAGATTTGTGAACTTCAACTCCCAAAATTCTGGGAGTTAAAAGTTGACAAGGTTGAGTGAAAAAAAAAAGAACTTTCCCTTTTAACTGTCATTCGGTGCTTGCAAGTCTTTGGGAGCAATGTATCTTTTGCAAATTTTAAATTCCAGGGTATCTTAGTTGTTACTTTTTGTCCCGGTCAGCGAAAAACTTTCACTTCTTAACTTCCTCCTGCACTTTCTTTTCCGGCTGAGTGCTTCTTTGAGGTGGCCATTTCTGACCGCCGCCCAACCGCCTTCGGAAAAGGGAGTTTAGCCAGCTGGGGAGGAGAGGTGCGATTCCTCTCAACCCTGCCAAATCTCCCCTGTCTTCACCACATTCTACGGGGTGGCTTAGCCCCGAAGCTGGGTGGCTCGGGCCACTCCAGCAGCGAGCGCAGGCAGAAACCATGCACGATCGCGGATTTCTGCCTGCCCTGAAGCGCTGCAAACCAGAACTCCAGTGTTGGAAGTGTGCGTGCATTAAAACATTCATACTCACTTTGGTCTAATGCAGGGGTCTCCAACCTTGGCAACTTTAAGATTTGTGAACTTCACAGAATTCCGGGAGTTGAATACCACAAATCTTAAGAGTTGCCAAGGTTGAAGACCCCTGGTCTAGTGGATAAGACACCAGGCTAGAAACCAGGAGTCCATGAGTTCAAGCCCCGCCTTAGGTATGAAAGCTGGGTGACTTTGGGTCAGTCGTTCTCTTTCAACCAACTCATTTCACAGGGTTGTTGTAAGGAAAATAGGAGGAGGAAGGTTTGTTAGATATGTACACTGCCTTGGGTTGTTTGTAAATATAATAAAAGCAGGGTACAAATTAAAAAAAACATCTTGATTTCAGCCAGGTGGGAGTGACTCCAGTTAACCTCTATTTTGCTTCCTCCATGAATGAAGAAAGATCACTGGTGAACCTCTTCTCAGATATCATATTGAAACATTTGAAAAAAGCCAATGAAAATTTATTGAAAATACAATGTTAGCTTTTAAATGAAAATGCATTGATGGTTTTTTTTTTTCAAAACCTCTATTAAAGTAGATGATTAGCATTCACTAGAAACAATACCTATTTTCCAAAATAGGTAAGTATTATGATTTCTCTGAAATCCTTTAGCAAATCGAATTCCATATGTTGATTAAATTTGCTATTATATGCAAGATTTATAATGTGTGTGTGTGTGTGTGTGTTTATTAAATAAATTTTTCTTTTGGTTTCAGGTGTTTGGTCTCAATATTACTTTTATATTTTGACCATTTTAAAGGTAAAGTCTTAGATTCTCTTCACAGGATAGGTAGATAGATTTTCCGTGGTTCTGAAATTCAAGAACCACAGCTCAAAAGAGCATCAGATTGAGAAGGCTGCTGTAAAAAGCCTAGCCCCAGCTGAACAGAAATGGTCAATTGCAGGCTCTGTGGTGCTGCCTTGTTTTTTAATCCATGGTCAATATAGTAAAACAACATGGTTTTATCCTTTAATAATTAGATTTTGATATAGTGATGTGGATAGGCACAGTACAGGTCTCAGCTACTCTGTAGCCAGCACATCTGACAAGGCAATAAACAACAAACCAGTCCAAATAAGCTGGCAAGAGGTTTTATTCCTTCACAGTTAGAGACAAGGAGAAGTAATGAGAACATTTGATCAACGTCAGCTCTGAGAGTCTGCTGGCTCAGAACCCCATTTATCCAGTTAGCTAATTGCCTCGCTGTAAATATCCGGCCCCTCCTAAGCCAGCATCCCGTTTGCTCTGCATCCCACACAATTACATAACCACCACCACACAAACATCCCCAAACCCTCATTTAATACCTTCCACCAGTGTTGCAATTGTCCAGCTAAGCATGTATGGCCTTCGTTCGCAGCCCGAAGCCCAGTTTCTCTCCATTCAGCTGGTTGTTGTAGCGCAGTCGCTCAGGCATCGCCCTGCTGATGTAATACAACTATGCCACATTACCAGCCCATAGAGAGCCCGATTTGGCTGGCGAGCGGCACGGTGAATTTCGGAGGTGTCGTGCATGGCCCTAGCCGAATGCGACACAGGTAGTCCTTAAGTTACAACAGTTCATGTAGTGACCATTCAAAGTTATGATGACACCGAAAGTGAGCTACGATCATTTTTCACACTTAGGACCATTGCAGCATCCCCATGGTCACGTGATCAAACCCGGATGCTTGGCAACTCATATTTATGACGGTTGCAGTCTCTTGAGGTCATGTGAACACCTTTTGCGATCTTCTGACAAGCAAAAGCAACGGGGAAGCGAGATTCACTTAACAACTGCAGTAATTCACCTAAGAAATGGGGCAAGAAAGGTCGTAAAATGGGACAAAACTCACTTAACAAGGGTCTCATTTAGCAACAGAAATGTTGGGCTCAGTTGTGGTCATAAGCTGAGAATGGCCTGTATTCCTTTGAATATGTGTTATGTTTATGGGATTGCCAATGAAGGAAAAAACAGTTAATTATCTGTTTACTTTCCTTATTTTAAAATAATAAAAAGTTTTGTTGTTGCTGGCACTACTAACCTTTTTTTGTCATTTGCTGTTTTTTTTTTTAATCTTCCTGTAGGTCTCGTTGCTTCAGCTTACCATGTAGCTCTATACTCACCAGAAACATACCTAGAAGGACTTACGAGAGTAGCCAAATCCACTGTCACTATGGGTAAGGTCTGCTTCTTTGGTTAATAGCACCCAAATGCAAATCAGTACAGCTTATCGGGTTGTGGCTTAGCATATGTTATATGGATGAAAGCACTGTGGTTGTAAATCATGATTGATCCTAATTCTCTTATGTGAACCAAAAGCCAATTAGAAGGCATGGCTAAAAACAATGTGCAGAGTAATCAAAGTTTCATTTTTATTTGTATTTCATTTCTTTGGCAGAAAATAAATATATCACTTAATTTTAATTGTTACAATTTAACCTGGGTTTACCAGGGTTTCTCCAACTTCGCAGTGCTACAGTCTTATGTTGCCTGGCCATTGCTAAGTGGCACAGTCACATGACATCATACGTAACAACTATGCCACTTAGCTGCAGTGTTTCCAGGTCCAATTGTGAACATTAAGTGAAGACTACTTGTAATTCTATTATATGAATCCAACTAATTGTGACTTAGTAACAAGGATTTTTTAAAATGGGGGTTTAGAATTAAGTGGGTACTTAGCTTCACTCATTTAGAGAATAGGTTGAAAAAAATATTGGTAAATTATCAACTAAATTAATAAAGCTCCTTGTTCATAGATTCACAGTAAAGGAAACTGCTTCGCATTAAATATAAATAGTTGAGTTTGATAGCATAGCATATTTTGATAATCACAGATGTCTTTGGAAAGATTACTGCAGAGAAATTCAGGATGATCAGATGGAACAATTAATTCTCACGTTAATTGTCCCAAAGGTGCTTTTTCAAAAGGCAACTGGACTTTCTGTTGTTTTTTTCTTTTTCTTTTGAAGACGTCTTGCTTCTCATCCAAGAAGCTTCTTCCGCTCAGAGTCCAGTTGCCTCTTGAAAAAGCACCTTTGGGACAACCATGATTAATTCATGGTTAATTTGGGTTAAGCAAATTAACTCAATAATTAAAAAATAAGACCAAATCTGATTACTATAAAATTTGGCAGAAGTTTTACCACTGGTTGAAAAAAGGAAGGAATAAGTGTATCAAAGATGACTAAAAGTTTGTGTATACATGTACATTTGTATTATTCTTTATATTTGTTACTTGATGATGTAAGATAAGCAGGTGTGTCGAGATGTATACATCACATTAATTATTTTTAATGATGTTCAGTAACATTCTATATTGAAATATAAGGTTGCCAGATAGGAACAAACTGGGATAATTTCCCCTATTCCAAATTGTGAATTTTCTGTAGATATCTGACCTGCTATTATTTATTTATGAAATGTACATGCAGCCCATTTCACTACTGAAGTGACTCTAGGTGGCTCACAACAGAGAGAAAGCAAAAATATAAAAACCTTAAACATTAAAAAATTAACATTAACAGGGATTGGATAAAATTAGGAACTAGTACATGAGCAGAATCGAGGTGGGATCTTCTTTCTTGCTCCACTGGCTACTTCCAGCATGGAAAGCTCCCATCCAGACCCCAAATTCTGGAAAATAAGATGTTTGACCCTCTTTGTTTTGATCTGGGATAGCAGAAGCTCCATAATTATTTCCAATTGATTGCTCCAGACAGTTGAGTTATCACACTTGTTATAGTGTATAGGCCAAAAATACCCCTGGGTTTTCTGCTTTTCTTGTTTCACTGGACATGGCTTTTCTCCTTTAGCTTCTGCTTTTTTCCCTCCATAGCCACCCTAGGGGCAGTTTTTGCGGCCTCATCTTCCGTCAGTGCTGAGCTTCGAGACGCTCCAGACGATCCAATGAACTACTTTATTGGAGGATGTGCATCAGGGATAATTGTAGGAGCCAGAAGTTAGTATTGATCGTGCCATTGGTTTTTTTTTTTTTTTTATATTCAATGGAGATTTGGGGTTTTGAACGGAATAATGATAAGACATAATCTATAGCAGGGGTCTCTAACCTTGGCAACTTTAAGCCTGGAGGACTTCGAGTTGAAGTCCACCAGGTTTAAAGTTGCCAAGGTTGGAGACCTCTGATCTATAGTCTGTGGTCTAACCAATGCTTGTTTTCTCCCTCTTCAGCTAATAGCGTTCTTATCGGCACTTCATCTTGTATTGGTCTTGGTGCGTTGGGAGCTTTTAGCAAGTTTGCCAAACAACAAGACTGGAGATTCTTGGTACATCCTCAAAAATAACGTGGACTTCCTAATTCTAAAAGCAGATGTCCTTCTCTGTCTTCTTTTATCATATCTAAAAGTATTACTGTATGTACAGTTGCTAGTCATTGATTGAAGCTCATGGGGCTTCCAGACGATATATATATATTTAGTAATAATTGAAGGATGTCGACATAACTTGTACATATGATGAAGTGGTGATTTCACTGAATTGTCTGTTCTGAGAGGAACTTAACATCCAATAAATAATTGTGTTTGGATAGCTTATTGTTCATTTTCTACACTTAGCTTTCCCCCCTAAAAATGGCTTCCTCAGGATTGAGCTGGATGACAATACTGCAAATACTAAACATGAAAGGGACTCTACTGGATTGGACTAAGGGTCAATTGATTCTGTGTTACAGGTACTACTCAGATACGTTTCCAGGAAGCTCACAATAAGACTGGAAGCTTTTTCCTTTATTGCTTTTCCTGGTATTCAGAACTGGGTTGCTTCTCCACATAGGCATTTCATATAGTCATAATTTCCTAGCTTGGTTTTTCCCAGGTAGACCAGAACTAAGACTTTAGAATGCAGCCCTGATGGGGAAATATGGGTTTTATACTCCTAACATAAATAGAAAGTTCCAGGTTGAGGACCAAAGACACTTAGCCATAAAGGCTCTGTAGCCAAGAGGTAGTACATGTATAGTCTGCAATAAATTGTAGAAGCAAAAATGCAGAATGATTCATATAAAAAAAATATTGCCATTATTCTGAAAGCTGGATATTTCAGGCAAATTGTTGCTAGTACAGTTACAACTCAACATGTGACTGGTTACTTAGTGACCATTCAAAGTTACGACGGTTCTCTCTGGGGTATTTACAACCCAGTTCCAAAGTTTCAACAACTGTCCTACGTCCACAGTCACGACTGCATATTAGATGCTCAATAACTGCTCTCAGGGCAACATGACTTCGTTTTGTGACACTTTTTCTGAAAACCACCATTTGCTTCCAGTTTTCAGGGGGAAAATGGCCCACAGAAAATCATTGGTTTGCTTAACCATAGTAATGTTCGCTTAATGACCACCACCAATAAGGTTGTAAAATTAGGTCAGTCACGTGGGTAACCTGAGTTACAACCATCGTGACTTACAACTGTGATGGGCAAGCTCTGTTAACGGTTGTAAATCGAGCACTAGCTATATCCTTATAAGTACAATGCTCTCACCAACAGTTTCAAGCATTTAATCAATCTTATCAAATTTATATAGCTGTCCGTTTCATGCATACGACTCTGGGTGATGTAATAGAAACAAAATAATAAAAACACATTTTAAATAATCATTACAATCAGGTAAACATGTATTTACCTCCCACTTTGAGGAAGGTGGGCAGTTCAGAATGTGAAAAATAAATGAAATTTAATAAAGCTAGAGGGGAATGTTTAAAAACTTAAATACTGTACAATAAAGCCATCTTAAGGGCTGTTCCAAAGAAACCCCTGGATTGTTGCAAAACTAGTCTTGAGAGATTTCCAGAAAGTCAAGAGGATTAAGGCTAGGCTCATCTTGTGGGTTAGGAGGGGTGATATTACAAAGAGTGGGTGCTATGGTGGAAAACTCTCTTCCCTGGCTCTTGTCAAATGGAACTCCTTAGGAGACTCGTAACACGCCCTTCCTACCTGACCTGATGTAATTGGGAACAGGTGGTCTCTCAAATACCCTGGCATGACAAAATTATTTTTGAAATATAATGTACATATAGATTTTGTTAAATATCCACTCACATTTCTGTTTATATTATCCATATCTGGCGTAAGTATAATTGAGGTTCTTGATATAATTATTTCTGAATGTCCTGCTATTAAAAGAAGCCTCAAAGTACACCACCTATCAGATTTGTGGATACGAAAGAATTCTGGACTGTGTAACAGCAGGTCTGATGGGTGGAGCAAAAGCAGAGGAAGATGGGGTAAAGCTAACTAGGAAGGCCTATGCTGTGGCAAAGGCAGACTTCGTTTCCGTCACGATCCACAGCAAGTTGACCAAAAGATCTAAGTTGTAAAAGAGCTCATAAGGAAGACACCTTAGTTCCAATGTTTCAGGGGCTGCCACAGAGAAGAGTGGTCAACTTATTTCCCAAAGCACCTGAGGGCAGGACAAGAAGCAGTGGATGGAAACCAAGCAAGGAGAGAAGCAACCGAGAACTAATTAGAAATTTCCTGCCAGTGAGAACAACTAATCAGTTGGAACCACTTGCCTCCAGAAGTTGTAAATGCTCCAACACTGGAGGTTTTTAAGAAGAGAATGGAGAACCACTTGTCTGAAATGGTATAGGGTTGAGTATAAGTATAGAGTCCCTGCCTGAGCAGGGGGTTGGACTAGAAGACCTCCAAGGTCCCTTTGAACTGTTATCCTGTTATTTGGGTGACATACAGATAAGTTACATTTGCTCTGCTTTGGATTCCTTTGTGGGACCCCCTCAGTGGTCTCCTTGTCCATGCATTATCAGTAAGCAGCAATTTATACAACCCAGAAATATGGACAGGATTCTTGAGAGCCTGATACAGATCACATGGGTCATCCTTGATTGACTCAAGTGGCCAAGGGAGGCCCAGAGTGACCAAAGCATCAGTGGACAAAGGAGTAACCCTCTAACCTTAAAGCAATTGTAGTGAGTCCTTTAATTAAGTCCTGCCTGGGTCCAGCTAGTCTCCAGTTTGCTCTTCTTAAGCCAGAGGTCTGATATCTTCAGTGTCAAGGTTTCCTTCATTAAATGTGTTATCTAAACCCATTACAATCTGACCTCAGTTCTGGTTTTGGAACTAGAGTCATTCAATTAGAAAATATACAGTGGACATTTGACAAAGAAGGTGTTTTGGTTCTGTTGTATTTCTCAATAATGTTTGATGCATTCATAGTATCCTTCTGGATTGCTTGGCAGACATGGGTTTAAAAGGTAGTATTTTCCAGTGACTCCAGACCTTGCTTGGAAATTGGTTTTAGTAGGGGGTGCTGGGATTTTCTCAGTTTCATTTTTGTCTCCCCTATGTGGGAAGGCCAAGTGGGACCTCTTAAACCCAGCTAGTTAAGATCTTCCTGTTTACCATAGCATTTGCCCCATAAGTAGTATAATTTTTACTTGAATAATATTTCTGCCACCACTTTCTTTTATTGGATAATTCTTATATAACTTTTTTTTCTTTTAAAATATTTAAATTTTGTATTACATGCCAGTCACATGACCTTGGAAGCATTTTGAGACAATGCTGGTTCTCTTTTAGAAAACAGAAATGAGCACTGTCCCCTAGAATTATTATATTAGTAGTAGTAGTAGTAGTAAATGGACAATATTTTTACAGTGTTAGCTATGTCCTTGTTTGTAAATAATATATTCGAACAAAATGCTGTATTCAAAAAATGTTTATGAATAAAATAAAATAAAAAGAATTGGACAGGGGAAACTGTTACCTTTTTACCTTCAACTAGATTTAACTGTTAGCTCTCTTGAGTATATTGCTTTACACAAACTAGGTACCTCTCAAAACGTGACTGACTTGTTTGTGATTTAGCTAGTGGTGTAGTGGTGTAGTTTATAAACATGGGTTTGTAGCTTATCACGGTAGGTAAATCTAATATGCTTTATTTATACTAACATGCTGCTTCAACCCAATAGGGCCCCAAGTGGTGTATTCAACAAAGCTGGATTAAACCACAGCTTATCATGACAGGTGATCCTTCCTTGGGGCTTACTTTAATAGCAAGCCCACTCAGAGTGACTTCCAAGTTTGCTTCTAAGGAAATAACGGCAATGTGGAACAGCCTTTGTGTTGTGCAAGGTATTAAGTCTCTTATAATTCTGAACCAGACACTTAAGCTTTTCTGCTCCAGCTGAATCTTTCAAATCAGCTGCTCTACGTCTCCATTTCCTGTTTGAAAAACTACTGCAACGTTGAAACTTTGTGATTACTTTGGAAAAGGGTCACCGTGACATACTTTGGATACAGCAGTTATGAAAATAGAGCTGCCTTCTGCTTGAGCTGGAAAACCCAAGGCTAGAAAAGTATAGTGGCAGCCTCTTTCACTTGGAAGTGTGCCACCCACATGCCATCTCTCCTGTGGCAGATTGGCATCTATTTTAGGACTTCATTTATTCAAGATGTATGACCTGCAGAGGTTGGTATCTCTAAGGGAACGTAACCTAGAAGTCATTCTGACTTTGAATAAGAAGGTAAAAGATGACTCCAGTGGATTGCTGACACCAACATTATAATCCTTTGCTATGTGCCTTCTTTTTCTTAATTGGTACACTGATCACCTAAAATCTTAATGAGTCTGGTAATGCCTTTCCTGTCTAGCAAATGTTATTAAAAGTCAGGAACTTTCACCAACTGTAGGTTATACCAACATGGTCAGTTTGCATCATCTGTACTTTAATTATGGGTTGAGGGGCAAGCCTTTAACTATAGCCCAATACAAAATTTTCTAAAACTAGCTCGCTGTATTATGTGGGCCAAATTATACTCAGCATGATTCAGCTTCTAGATAGACAGGAGTGGTTTGTGATTATTGCAAAACTGGGTCATTTCCAAGTATAACATTTCTTCTATTTTTTTCTTCTTCACATAAACAGAAGTTGGCATGTAAATATGTGAAAAATAAGAAAGAATGGGCTTAATCTTCTCCCACTATGTTGACTGTGGCTCTGATGCCACCTAGATTATTACTGATACTTGACTTTTTTTAACCCAGATTGCAAAACATACATATTCCTTCTCTCGCATGCATGCAAAATTCAGGAAGTGTCAAGGCAGCCAGCCATTGCATACATGACTGGGATGCCGACTAAAAGCCATAAATAAAAAAGCAGGGCTAGCTTCTATTGGCTGTGCCATCTGGTCTGGCTTTACGGCTGATCTACCCATGGTTAACACGAGACATAGCTGAGTGTGGTTTATGAGCATAATGATTTATTTTGAAACTGCAGCAGCTTACTAAAAGGGTTTTCCCCTCTCTTGGGTCACACACACCACCAATTATTTAATGCACTCGGTTTGGCCTCAGCATAATGGAAAAACAAAGTCAGGAAAGTTGAGTATGTTTAATGGTAGCAAGTTATCGTTTAAAACCAAATTAGTTCCTGGTTTGTGGACTGAAAGTCTGTGTTAGCGTAGCGTGTCCCACTGAAACTTTCAGTCATAAAGCAGCTTAACAAAAAAATAGGAGGATATCTGAAATTGAGCAAAGAGCAATTACTTATCTGTTGGACTGATTGATTTGATCAACAATGCTTAAATTATGCCTTCATTTAGCAACTTCTAACAATGGGAATTTCCCTTTCTTGACACAGAAAATGCCTCACCTAAGATAGTACAGGTAGCCCTCAACTTACGAACCACAACTGAGCCCACATTTTCTGTTGTTCTGCTGAGGCATCTGTTAAGTGAGTTTTGCCCCATTTTACAATTTTTCTTGCCACACTTGTTAAGGGAATCACTGCAGTTTGATAAGTTAGGAACTTGGGTTGTTAAGTGAATCCAGCTTCCCCATTGACTTTGCTTGTCAGAAGGTCACAAAAGGTGATCACCTGACCCCAGGACACAGCAACCATCATAAAGTATGAACCGGTTGCCAAGCATCTGAATTTTGGTCATATGATCATAGGGATGCTACAAAGGTAACTTTGAAAAATGGTCATAAGTCACATTTTTCAGTACTGTAACTTTGAACGGTCACTAAATGAACCTGTAAGTTGAGGACCATTTACCTTTTATTAGAGCAGTGGCCGCCACTGATGGGCTGGGGACCACTGGTGGTCCATGAGAAAATTTTGGTGGTCCAGCGAGAAATGTCCCCCCACCCCAAACAATCCAGGTTATTTCGGAACACAAGGCTGCGCCGCCCCCATGGCCCACCCACCCACCGGCCCCCACCCTTCAGCCAAACGCAAACCTTATCTTGAGTAGAGCCATGCGAGCTGGAACTGGAAGGTAAGACCAACAGCGGGGGAGGGAAATCCGCCCTGAGGTGACTTGCTGACATTGGTGGGAAAGTCGGTCCCATATTCCAGAGCTGCAGTAGTCACAAGACTGGCCCTTTGATCATCCCGGAGCAGCTCCTCCAGTTCCATGGCAGGCCAGTGCACCCAGGTGGAGGAGCAATTGCTCCGGGATGACCAAAGGGCCAGTCCTGTGACTACTGCAGCTCGGGAATATGGGACCAAATTTCCCACCAACATCAACAGGTCACCATCAGTCAAAATTCATATTAGCGGTCTGCAGGATTTAAAATTATGGGTTTGGTGGTCCCTGAGGTCTAAAAGGTTGGTGACCCCTGTATTAGAGCATACATGAAAAAGTGTGCTCTACTTGTATGTCAACACAAAAAAGGTGCTTAAAGTAACTTGTTCCATACACATCATAATCTGCCTCTATTTGGAAGTAGATAAGGGTCTTGCTGATATTGCCTGGTTGGGTTATGAAATATTAGCAAGCAAACAGTCAAGCTCAGAGAACACCAAGAACTTCCCAGACCTACAGATAACTAACTCTAGATAAAGTCTATTTAGCACATTCCGATTTATCCTCAGTATTGGTGTGTGTATGCTCAATCCTATCCCTGGCTGGATTGTCTGGGCAGAGCTGTTAAAAAGAGGAAATTGCATCAGCTCTATTTGTTTTGAAAAGAGGGAGGTTTGCTGCAAGATTTGAATTGGGCAAGAACCTTTGGCGTATGGTGATAAGCAACCATAATGTAGGTGATAAACCAATTATATTTGGTGCAACTGTTCCTGTTTTCAGCAGATACCCCACCTCCCCCCTGGTGAATGCTGGGTGGCAATATAGAGGATCAGAAAACTTTCTCTGATGGAGAAAGTTCTGGAGTCTTTCCAGGATGAATTGTGGAAGCAAGCAAGCCCTTTTTGCTTGAACATGCCTGCAAATCTCAATCCTTTCTCCACTGTGACTTTTTGGATTCTAGCATGAAACTTTGCAAAACGCTCACATTCTCAAGCATTTCAAAGGAATCGCTTGTTGACTTGGCTCATATGTCAGATCATGGCTGGTTTAATTGTGGTTTGTTGAGTAAACCACCATGGCTGAGTTCACACAGCAGGGCAAGCAAAATTACACCTTGCAATTTGTGTTTTAGTGCACAAACCCAGCCAGTATGGTTTGTAAACATACTTTAATGCCTTATCGTGTTGTGATGCACCCAGCAAAGTGTGATTCAGAAAACCGAGTCCCATTATATCATTCAGCTTAAGCTTTGGACAGAAGCAAAACCGCAAGTTCCAACCCCAAAACGCACCCACTTGCAAGAATTCTTCAAACTTTCCTCCAGCTCCACTAGCCACAATCCCTTTTTTGTAAAAGTGAAGGATGAACTTGTTAATCTTCATTGACAAAGCAGAGGATGCTCCAGGACTGACAGCGGGGATTTCATAAGGCCGAGGAACAGCCTAGCAGCCGCCGCCATATTTCCCCCCAAATCCGGACACTCGCCTGTGGCGCCGCTGTGGGTTTTCCCCCACATGAGAGGGTTGTTCTTAATGGCGGGGGGTGGGTGGCTGCGGGGGTCTCAACATTTAGAAAAGAGACCCGGATGCGCGGGGACCGAGGCAGCGCTTGTTCCCCTGAACATCTGGTCTCTGACTGGACCGATCCCGTTTTCTTAAAAGGATGTGATCGGAGGGTCCCTCCTGGGGCTTTGGAGCAGGGGCGCTCTGCTCATTCTCAGAGGCTCCTCGCCATCGCCTCCCGCGCGTCCTTGCGCTGCGGCTCCATTCGAGCCCTGCAATCCTCCCGCCTGCGCCAGGCGGAGGCTGAGGCGCGCTAGGGCCTTACCCGCTCGCGCTGAGAGATCGCCCGCGATCGCCGCCCTCGTGTTCCCGCCCGTCTTGCGTGGCCAATGACGGCCCGGAATATCGAATCATTTCTCCCCGCGCTGGCCAAGCCACGATCCCGGTCGCCAAGCAAGTGGAAGAGCAACAGAAGGAAGACGTGGGCAAAGCATCCGTCAGGCAGGCTGCGGCGGCGGCGGCGGTGGTTTAAGCCAGCAGATCGACCCGGAGAGGCGTCGGCCGGTCCACGTGGAAACCGCGGAGCGCAATTGAAAAGCTCGGCAGGAAGGCAACGCCGCCGGGACCCGCGAAACGCGTAGCAACCGAGGGGCCAGCAAGCGGAGCGCGATCAAGCGCACCACCACCACCACACGCATCCCGCCTAGATCTGGGTGAAGCGCCCCGCTTCCCCCTGTAGGAAAAAGCGAGGGGAACCCATCCCGCGCCCCTCCCCTCCACCTTTTCCCCCCCAGCCCCGTTGCTGCCGTGCGGAATCCCCAGGCCCTTCACACGTTTGCTGAGGCAAGTGGAGAAATGCGTAGCGGAGGGAGAGGGATTTGGGGGTGGGGGGTGCGATAAACCCGTGTTTTCGTCTGGGGGTTTTTGGGAACGGGCGTTGCGCGCGTGGCGGGAAACTGAATGGCCCGAGAGCGATTGTGCGTGGTGTGGGAAAGCCCGCGTAGAGGAGACTCCATATGGAATCGCCGAGGGAGACTATGGGTTCGGTGGGGGGGGAAGAAAGGCCGGGGGGCAGGTAGAGCTTTGTGTGTGGGGGCGCCTGCTTGCCTTTCTCCCTCCAGCGATGCGAGTGGCCTTTCGGTGAAGTGAGCCCCGGAATGGCGAAGGCAGGTGCCGCCAAAGCTGCCCCCCTCCCACACACCCATAATAAAATTCCTCTCCCGAGAGAAAATGGAACTGGATTTTGCACACGCTTCCTTTGAGGCACGCGGAGGAATTTCGCCCTTCCTCTCTCCTTGGATTTAGGTCAGCCCGGCCTCGGCTAGCAACGGGTTTTTTTTAATTATTATTATGTGTGTAATATCTCCCCCCCACGGAGCTTCCTCTCACATTGGACGCCTGGGAGCCCGGGTAGTAAGGCTGATAAGGTTTTCTAGCTAACGTGGACTCTTCAAGCATGTGCGTGTTTGTGTGTGTGTGTGTTTCCGTTTCTGTAGCTTATGAGGGTGGGTGACTGCAGTTCCATCCCTTGTTAAAAGACTACATGAAGAAGGTAAGCAGTGGGAGATTGGATCTGTGGTCCATCTGTTCTCACAGTGGCCAATTCTCAAGTCAAGTGGCCAAGGAAGCCCCACTAGTCTCCTAGCAGATGGCCTTTGCAAGCTGTCACCCTGCCATTAAGGCCAATAGCCATTAATGTCTCTCCTTTACCTTCTATTAATGTGGAGCTTTAGTCCAGCCAACCCTGTACTTCTACTCTTGACTTTCCCAACCTGGTCTTCTCCAGATGTGTAAAAGCTTCCAAATCCCATGATTCTTAGCCAGGTTGTAGAAATGGAAAGGATCCATACTCAAGGAAGCTATCTGCAAGCAGTATAAATCCTTCCATTCTCCACTATCCTGTCTTCTTGGATGAGAAGCGAAATGTCTTCAAAGAAAAAAAAAAACAGAAAGTCCAGTTGCCTCCTGAAAAAGCGCCTTTGGGACAATCTGGATGACTGAGAATCTCCATAGGCACATTGTTGATGGCTCTCCAAGCTCATTTCCGGCCCAACAAGGGAGCATCCACTGATGTTTCTCCACCTGGCACCTGCCTGAAGGAGACACCTCCATGCAGGTAGTTTTCGATTTACAACCGGCTTTGAAAAAGGTGGCTCATGACTGGTCCTCCTCACACTTCCACATGTCTTAGCATCCCCATAGTCACATGGTCAAAATTAAGGTGCTTGGCAGCCAGCATATATTTATGACTAGTTTCAGCATCCTTGGGTCATGTGATCACCATTTGTGATCTTCCCAGCTGGCAAAGCCAATCAGGGAAGCCGGATTTAATTAATGACCACATGATTCACTTAACAATTACAGTTCCTCATTTAACAACTTTGGCCAAAAGGGTTGTAAAATCAAGTCCAGCTCACTTTACAACCACTTTGCTTAGCAAAAGAAATTCTAGTCCCAATTGTAGTCATAAGTCAAGGGCTACCTATACAGGTAATCCTCGATTTACAACTACAACTGAGCCCAAAATTTATGTTGTTAACTGAGAAATTTGTTAAGTGAGTCTTATCCTGTTTTACGACTTTTCTTGCCACCTTTGTTAAGGGAATCACTGCAGTTGTTAAATTAGTAACGCAGTGGTTCAGTGAATCTGGTTTTCTCATTGACTTTGCTTGCCAGATGGTCACAAAAGGCGATCACATGACTCCGGGATACTGCAGCAGTCATAAATGTGAGTCAGTTGTCAAGCACCTGAATGTAAATCACATGGCCTTCAACAGTCGTGTGGAATACGGTCATAAGTCACTTTTTTCGGTGATGTTGTAACTTTGAACAGTCACTAAATGAACTGTTGCAAGTCGAAGACTACCTGTATACCTCTCAGCAGGACAGCGCCATATTGGAGAAGTTTTGTCTGTTTTCCAAGGAATTTCCAGCAGTAGGAGCTGATGTTCCTCAAGGGGTTGACTCCTAAGGCTGAATACAGAACCATGCAACCGAACAAACAGGATTAACAGACAGATTAACAGAGTTGGAAGGGACCTTGTAGGTCATCTAGTCCAACCCCCCTGCCCAAATGGGAGACCCTACACCATTTCTGACAAATGGCAGTCCAATCTCTTCTTGACAGTCTCAATGATGGCGCTCCCACAACTTTTGAAGGCAACATCTGTTCCATTGGTTGATTGTTCTCACTGTCAGAAAGTTTCTCCTTATTTCTAAGTTGAATCTCTCCTTGTTCAGTTTCCATCCATTATTCCTTGTCTGGCCTTCGGGTGCCTTGGAAAAATATATTGACCCCTTCCTCCTCTCTGTTGCAGACCCTCCAATATTGGAAGTTTGGAAGACTGCTATCATGTCTTCCCTGGTCCTTCTCTTCACTAGACTAGCCATGCCCAGTTCCTGTAACCGTTAATGTGGGATGGATTGTGACACTTTTGTCAAACAAAACAGGCTTTCCGTCACTGAACTGTAAGGGCACCGAAACAGGGACAAGCAGCCATTTAGAATGCAGAATATTTTTCCCTATTTTTTAAAATGTTGCCAAGGTTTGCAGGAAACTGAGCAGTGATATAATGATATCACTGCAGAGAAGCCAGGCTTCTCCCCCCCCCTCTCACTTTTTGGGGAAGTTTTTTTTCCCCTCCTTCCTTAACAAGTACATTATTATTATTTTTCCATACAACCATGCCCAATTCTTGAACTCTGTCAAGGCAAGTCCCTGCAGTTTTCTTGGCAAAGTTCTTCAGAAAATGGTTTGTCATTGCCTCCTTCCTTGGGTCAAGTGGAAGTGACTGGCCACAGGTCACCCAGCAGTCAGTTTTGTGCCCAAAGCAAGACTAAAATTCACAGTCTATCAATTTCTACTCTGATGCCTCAATCATTACACCAAACTGGGTTTCAGAACACATAACATTAAACTTATCAAAACCACCTAGAATCCGCAATAGCATTTTTGGGAGCTTTGTTACCAAAGACAGTATTGTGAAAAATTCCACCAGTATTGTGGAAAACTACAATAACTGGAAACATATAGGGACAAGAATGGGCTTTAAAAGGAGCCCCTCAAACCAGGTTTCTCAAACTTGGCCCCTTTAAAACCAGTGAACTTCAACTCCCAGAATTCCCTAGACAGCCATGCTAGCTGCGAAATCCTAAGAGTTGAAATCCATGCATTTTAAAGTTGGCAAGTTTGGGAAATTATCTGTGTTTCAATGTTGCCTGCCCTGACCATCAAGTTCCCCCCATCTTCCAGTGAAGAATGCTTTCTGGCCCCGTGGACTGAAATTTGACGCTACAGTTGCACAGAGGCCAAAAACAGGGGAAAAAACACCCATGTGCACAGCCATTGAGTTATATTTACTGTAATAATAGATTTGGCTGTGTTCTGCAAACTGATACAAGGCTCTGAATCATTCCAGTAACCAAAGATAGTCTTTCACTCTCTGAGTAGAGTTCTTGTTCGGGCTGTTTCGGTCCTGACCGAGCGAGACAGAAATTGATGCAGGAGGTTGTATCCAGACAGACAGAGTGAGTTGGCCTGGTATGGCAAAGCAGGAGTAAAATCCCTGCTTCTGTGTTTATTTATTTATTTTTAGAGTGGAAATATCTGTCTGAGTGGGCCTTGAGCCAAGTAAGTGTGGGTGTTACATTTCAAGTCTGTTAAAGGCTGCCTTTGGCAAGTGATTGCTAGTGATTAATTTTTGCAAAAAAGAACTGGCAAGCTCTGGCGGCTCTGCATGTCTTATGCTGTAATTTAAGATCCCAGAGTCTCGGTCTCTCTCTCTCTCTAGTACTCACATGCTCAGAAGTGCCCTTTGTACATCATTCTTTGCTGCTGGAGAACTTCCCTTTCCCTCCCTTCTTTCCTCTCCTCTCCTTTTCTTTCCTTCTTCCCTTCCCTTCCTTCCTCTCCTCCCTTTCCTTTCCCTTTCCTTCTCTCATTTCTTCCTTTCCTTTCCTTTCCTTTCCTTTCCTTTCCTTTCCTTTCCTTTCCTTTCCTTTCCTTTCCTTTCCTTTCCTTTCCTCTCCTCTCCTCTCGGTAGCAACCTGTAATCGGAATATTCAGATTCTGCTTCTCAGGGTTATTGTAGAGATGTAGAAAAATCAGAACTAGGCACTGCATCTAACTTAAAATGCCAAAAAATAAATAGCACTGAATAGTATTCAGGATGGGACATGTTCTGGGGCTCCAAACTGGTTTATTATTTCAAGTTTTTTTAAAAACAATCTGGGATTTAGTTTTCAGCAAAAAGGATGACAGTTAGATTCTACTGTATAGCTTAAACCACAGACCACACAAAATAAAGTTGCTTGTATCCTGTGTGCAAAAAGCTGTGGCTCTTTGGAGATTTAAGGAACATTTTCTAGAATTACAGTAACACAATTAGTACAAAGTACCGAGTATCTCTTGCAATTTTGGGCAGCACTAACTATTTGGGGGGTCAAAGGGTGAAGTGAATGGGATCATAGCAAAATCCTTGGATATACACACAGAGCAAGGATGGGATTTGAGTGGATTTAGAGCCTTACTGAGAAAGTAAAATAGGGTTTCTTGCCCCCCACCTTCAAAACGATTCAGCACAGTTAGAGAAAACTCCATAGGTCACAATGAAAAGGTTTGGGAGGGCAGAAAATTATAGAGATGACTGTAACTGCATTTTCCCTCCCTCCTCACAAGAGAGTTAAGGTGGAGTCAGATTTCTTTTTAATGTTTTTTTTCTAGGATTAAATCATGTTTTGCAAACTGCCAGTTCCTTCCCTAAAGCCATCTCTGTAGTTCAATTTTCAGTCCTGGAAGTATAAGCTGTTTCCTTCTGAAAGAGCTTTCTTACTGTACAATACTAGGGACACATCTTTTTTACTTTCTGACAATCCCAAAAAACCAAAGGAGTGGGGGAGAAATATATAGGTGAGCAGTAGGTGATTAAAAAAAGATGTTGAGACTTTGGAAAAATTGCAAACAAGATCAACTAAGGTGATTAAAGGCCTGGAGACTAAAACATATGAAGACAGTTGCAGGATTTGGGTTTGGCTAGTCTAGACAAAAAAAAAGACTTGGGGGGGACATGATAGCAGTATTCCAATATTTTAGAGGTTGCCAAAAAGAAGAGGGGGGGGTTCGATTTATTTTCCAAAGTACCTGAGGACAGGACAAGAAACAATGGATGGAAACTAATCAAAGAGAGAAGCAACCTGGAATTGAGGAGAAACTTCCTGAGTGAGGACAAGTAACCAGTGGAACAGCTTGCCACCAGATGTTGTAAGTGCTCCATCACTGGAGGTTTTTAAGACAAGACTGGGCAGTCACTTATCTGAAATGGACTGGACTAGAAGACCTCCAAGGTCCCTTCCAGTTCTATTCTTCTAATTCTGATTCAATTTCAGTTCTAAGAGAGCGCCCTTGAGACAAGGTGCATGAATGCAGCCCTTTCTCCATCTCATTAAAGCAGTTATGTGTTTCCCAAGTTCTTGCAGTCCGAAGAATTGTCTAGGTGAAGGCACTGACAACAGTATAGAAAGTTATGTGGGTTCACTAGTGACAGGATCACCCTTCAGTCTGGCCCTCACTCTAAAGACTTCTGTAGGGCACTTTCATGGGTATTGCAATAAAAATAAAATCAACAGCTAATTCTGTTTGATTTGGCTCAAGTCCCATGTTAGGGAACATACTGGCAGTGGAATTGACGCATGTTCCAACTTTATTATAGTTCAGGAAGCAATTCAGAACATTCTTATCCAATCAAGACCTTTAATTTTTAAGTATTTAAACAGAATCATTCTTCTATTATATCTCTAAGCCTCCCAAAGCCTTTTCTAATTACACATTTTATGAATAAAATAAATCATTTCCTGGGGCATCCAATTAAAACAGGGTCAGCAAAACATTAGATTTATACATGGTTGGTTGGGTAGTTCATACTTCAGTGTTGTGTGCAAATTCAGTCATTGTCTTTTGAAAACTATATCCGTATGTTAAATCCAGTGGTTACAATGCAGTATTGCAAGCTATCTTTCCCCAATTCTGGGAGTTCGATCCTGACTGGCTCAAGGTTGGCTCAGGCTTCTTCCATCTTTCCAAGGTTGATAAAATGAGCCAGATTGTTGGGGGCAATATGCTGACATTGTAAACAGCTCAGAGAGGGCTGTAAAGCACCGTGGACCAGTATATAAGTCTAAGTGCTATTAAACTACAATATGGTTTGTTTGATAATTTGATGTGAACAGGACAGCTGGGCTTATTTCAGGCTTAATATATTGTGTAATCCCAGCTAGCTTCAGATTTTGAGGACTAACTTGAGCAAAGGGGTTAACCCTTTGCATGGAGTGAAAATTTATGTGAAGCAGAACACCTTTTCTTCTATGTAATGCTTGGTTGATTGCCTTGCATGCTGTTTGAGTAGGCTGAAAACATCTCCCCGCTTTTCCCATGTGCACATGTGAACATGTGTTACGTTCTTGAGATCTTGGCTGCTTTGTTAGCAGAAGCTCTAGAGGCTGGAAATGCAGCATTGGCGGATTTGTTCTTCAGGCTGCACTTGTCTCCAGGAAAATTGAGTTGACAGGCTGAACTAAAAATGTGTGAGTATGAATGGCAAAGCCTTTGTAGGGTAGACAATCAGGGATGTATCCTGTGGATCTCCGTGAGGCTTCTGTTGGGGAAGGGCTCACGAGAGTACATGGATTAATTCTCGGCTGTGGGTGGATGAAGTTTGGAGATACATAGCACAGTGCAGTGTTGCTAAGCAATTGGCTGTGAGGAGGAATAAAAATGTTTATCTCAGTGGGGTACCTTTTTTTTCCAGCTTGGTCGTTCCCTTCTACTTCCTTCCCACCAGCAATGCTCCTTGCAACCTTTTCTGGCACAAGGACGAGTACAATGTCTGGTATAATAGATTTCTTTGCCAGCTAGTGAGGGTTAGTTTCATATTAGGCATTTTAAAAAAAAGAAATTGGGGATCTTCTGATTCCTTAAATGAAGTAGGACAAAATAGAGGATTGAAACAAAGCATGTGGAAGGGCCAGTTTCAGATTTCTAGAATAGCTCTTGGTACAAGAACTGTAAAGTGGCCGCACTATATCAAGCTGAAATGTACTTGGCTACTGTCAGTCTTATCAGGTAGACCAGGTAGGAAACATGACCTGTTTCTAACTAATTTTACTAATTCTATTTTATGATAAAACTTCGTTGATAGAATTTTGCAAGTTATTAGATGAGGCAAACTTTTAGATTCTGGTATAACACAGCATGTTGTGTTTATATTATCTCCAGAATCCTGGTCAGGATACAAGATTAGGAGAAAATCAAAATTATGAGAATTCTAAATCCATTAGTAGCTACTAAGAAATCCTATAGCGGAGCTTCCACAGACAGTCTACTCCAGATATAAAATCCTAGGACTGCCCCCTCAATGTAGCCTGCATCTGACAATGGAAGTTGTGCATTCCTTCCTAAATGACAGAAAATCTTCCACTCCTGGGACCTCTGGTTGGCCTAAGTCAAAGGGGGTACTCGCTTAATGGAGGTTTTAATCAAGAGTTCTTGTGATTGCTTTATCCAATTATCCAGTCTTTAGGCCTTTAGAGATGTGAACTGTCTAGTTTTTATAGTTTTTGTTCCTTCCTGTTCTTTGAGCGCCATGCTGTCTGCAACACATAGGAACGGTGGTGGCGTCGTCGTAGAAGATACATGGTGGGACTGGTGGGTGGTAGCATCTGGTCTTCTTCAGCTCCAGCAACCTGATGCTGTATCACATTGGAAGGTTTCCCATTTCCATGGGGACAGAAATTGGTGGGTGGACGTATACTTGATACATAGAGTGAATCTTGAATCTGCCTCCGAGTGAACGGGAGGGAATTGTTAAAATTCTTTGGCATTTGGGGCCAAAGAAGAAAAGAAAACAGGGGAATGGAACTCTCTAGATGCCCTGAGAATTAAATAGAACTTCCATATGCAGCTAATCTTCAATTTACAACTGTAATTGATCCCAGAATTACGCTCATGTCAGAGTATATTCATGAACTGGAATAGAGCTTGGTAACAAGGTCAGCCAATGAATAGGCATAGCAACTGAGTCAGCCAATGAGGACTGTTTGGAAACTGAAACTAGAAGTAGCCTAGGTGTGGCTCTATATTAAGCTCTGCAACTTTGCAGCTAAATTGAGCTCTGAGTCTGTCTATTGAAAATGAAACTGCTTCTCTCCTCTGCTTGCTTGCTAAACTAAAGTGAAACTGATGTCTGTTTCTATGCCCCTGTAAGTTGCTTGCAACTTGTTTCTGTTTGAGTTTGCTCGATGTTGGAGAAATCTACAACTGGTTTGTATAATTTACTTATTATGTTTATAAAGATGTTAAGTGAAGCATCAGTCATCTGTGTTTATTTTTCTGGTGCTGAATTAATGCTGCAAAAATCTGGACAGATCATAAGTCATGCCAGTTGTTAAGTGGGTCATCATGTGACCATGGCCGATTGTATGACCTTTTGGAGGACTGTTGTTAAGTGAACATATAAAGTAAAAGGTAAAGGAGTCCCTGAGGATTTTACTCCATTAGTCGTTGCTGACTATATGGCTAAGTGAACATGTGAACAAATGAATTGAACTCATTGTCTGAAATGGGCATGAAATGATAATAAATTGTGGTCACAATTTATTGTGGTCAGCAAATGTGGTTGGTTACCAAGTACCCCAAATGCAAAAAGATGACTCTGGTGGAGGGGAGAATCCAGCCATTTGAACTTTGAATCTGGGTTGTAAATGTCTATGGAAGAGTTTCAGTCTCACCCAGGTCATGGTTGTCCCAAAGGTGCTTTTTTCAGGAGGCAACTGGACTTTCTTGTTTTTCTTTGAAGATGTTTCGCTTCTCATCCAAGAAGCTTCTTGAAAAAGACCGTCTACATCAAAATTGAATAGTCCTCCCTCAAAAGAGGGGGAGAGATATGACCATCTATTTCCAGCCTACAACAAAGTCAACATTTGCAAGAAGGCTCCACACCCATTTGCATTACTCAAGTGACCCTGAGATCACAGATAAGCCTCCAAGTGGCCTCAATGACTCTCTAAAAGAATGCAGATGACCAGTTGTCTGCAAGGAATACACTGCTCAAAAAAATAAAGGGAACACTTAAACAACACAATGTAATTCCAGGTCAATCACACTTCTGTGAAATCAAACTGTCCACTTAGGTAGCAACACTGATTGACAATCAATTTCACTTGCTGTTGTGCAAATGGAATAGACAACAAGTGGAAAGCATAGGCAGTTAGCAAGACATCCCCAATAAAGGAATGGTTCTGCAGGTGGTGACCACAGACCACTTCTCAGGTCCTATGCTTTCTGGCTGATGGTTTTGTCACTTTTGAATGCTGGTGGTGCTTTCACTGCTTCCCATCAGTGGTAGCATGAGACAGAGTCTACAACCCACACAAGTGGCTCAGGTAGTGCAGCTCATCCAGATGGCATATCAATGCGAGCTGTGGCAAGAAGGTTTGCTGTGTCTGTCAGCGTAGTGTCCAGAGCATGGAGGCGCTACCAGTAGGCAGACCAGTACATCAGGAGACGTGGAGGAGGTCATAGGAGGGCAACAACCCAGCATCAGGACCGCTACCTCCGCCTTTGTGCAAGGAGGGACAGGAGGAGCACTGCCAGAGCCCTGCAAAATGACCTCCAATGGGCCACAAATGTGCATGTGGCTACTCAAAAAGTCAGAAACAGACTCCATGAGGGTGGTATGAAGGCCCAACGTCCACAGGTGGGGGTTGTGCTTACAGCCCAACACCGTGCAGGACGTTTGGCATTTGCCAGAGAACACCAAGATTGGCAAATTCCCCACTGGTGCCCTGTGCTCTTCACAGATGAAAGCAGGTTCACATTGAGCACATGTGACAGGGTCTGGAGAGGCCGTGGAGAACGTTCTGCTGCCTGCAACATCCTCCAGCATGACCGATTTGGCAGTGGGTCAGTAATGGTGTGGAGTGGCATTTCTTTAGGAGGCCGCACAGCCCTCCATGTGCTCGCCAGAGGTAGCCTGACTGCCATTAGGTACCGAGATGAGATCCTCAGACCCCTTGTGAGACCATATGCTGGTGCGGTTGGCCCTGGGTTCCTCCTAAGGCAAGACAATGCTAGACCTCATGTGGCTGGAGTGTGTCAGCAGTTCCTGCAAGATGAAGGCATTGATGCTATGGACTGGCTCACCCGTTCCCCAGGCCTGAATCCAATTGAGCACATCTGGGACATCATGCCTCACTCCATCCACCAACACCACCTTGCACCACAGACTGTCCAGGAGTTGGGGGATGCTTTTTGTCCAGGTGTGGGAGGAGATCCCTCAGGAGACCATTCACCACCTCATCAGGAGCATGTCCAGGCATTGTAGGGAGGTCATACAGGCACGTGGAGGCCACACACACAACTGAGCCTCATTTTGACTTGTTTTAAGGACATTACATCAAAGTTGGATCATCAACCTGTAGTGTTTTTTTCCACTTTAATTTTGAGTGTAACTCCAAATCCAGACCTCCATGGGTTGCTAAATTTGATTTCCATTGATAATTTTTGTGTGATTTTGTTGTCAGCACATTCAACTATGTAATGAACAAAGTATTTCATAAGAATATTTCATTCATTCAGATCTAGGATGTCTTATTTTTGTGTTCCCTTTATTTTTTTGAGCAGTGTATAAATCTTTCCATTCTCCACTATCCAGTTGGAGCTGAAAAAAGTTCATTGGTGGAGAACTGAAACATCTTCACAAAAAAAAAAAAGCAAGAAAGTCCATTTGCTTCTTGGAAAAAACACAACTTTGGGACATCTGGGTTGTAAGTACCTTTCTTGATTCTGTTGTAACTTTGAAAGGTTGCTAACCATCCTGCCATAAGTTGAGGACTACCTCTCTGGGTGAGCATCAGGCTAACTCTGCCCACTGCTAGGAGTTTGATCCTGACTGGCTCAAGGTTCACTCAGACTTCCATCCTTCCCAGGTTGGTAAAATGATGACCCAGATTGTTGGAGGCAATATGCTGACTCTGTAAACCGCTTAGAGTGTGCTAGAAAGCAGTATTGAGCACTATAAGTGCTATTGCTATATGACCATTCTATCTGCATTCACTCGACATGTGGACAGCCAACCAGGAAAACCTATGAGTTTCCCTGAGCTATTGCAATGAAGACATCAAGATGGGATGCTTGTTTTTAGAGGTTGCTGCCTTGGAAATACAGATAATCCTCTATTTATGACCACATTGAAGCCAAAATTCCAGTTGCTACGTGAGATGGTTATTAAGCAAATCTTGCCACTTTTTATGACTTTTCTTGTCATAAAGAAAAGTGGCGCAGTGGTTAGAGTGCTGTACTGCAGGCCACTTCTGCTGACTGTCATCTGCCTGCAATTTGGCAGTTCAAATCCCACCAGGCTCAAGTTGACTCAGCCTTCTATCCTTCCGAGGTGGGTAAAATGAGGACCCAGATTGTTGGGGGCAATAGGCTGACTCTGTAAAACTGCTTAGAGAGGGCTGTGAAGCACTGTGAAGTGATATATATGTCTAAGTGCTATTGCTATTGCTAGTTGTTAAGTGAATCACTGCAGTGATTAAGTTAGTATCATGGTTGTTAAGGGAATCTTAACAACCCCATTATTGTTTGCTTGTCAGAAGTCCACAAAAAGTGATCATGTTGCAACCATCCATCATAAATACATGCCAGTTGCGGTGTGTGTGTGTGTGTGTCTGAATTTTAATCATGTGACTGGGGATGCTGCTGTGGTCGTGAAAAATGGGGACAAGTCACTTTTTCAATGCTGTTGTAACTTTGATGGGTCACTGAATGGTTGTAAGTCAAGGACTACCTGTAGAGAGTAGGGTCAAAGTATCTTTACCAAGGGCCTTCTTCTCAATTTGCGTTCTTAAGGAAAAAGCATCATCAGCTAATAATTTCTAATGAATCTTATCTGGACAAGGTTTGTCTACTATTGATTTTTACTGTTTTTCTCATATAATAAGGCTGGGTCTTATATTTTTTTTGAGCCCCGAAAAAATGGCTAGGCCGTCTTTTCGGGGGTGACTTAATTCCCCCCCTTGCATCTTCAGGCAGGCAGGCAGCGACGGCTTAGATGTTGACCTCGGTGTTGGTGGGGCACTTTGTATCGGGGTCAACGCAGGCAGCACCATATCCGGGTGCGCAACAAAAGTACTTCCTAACGGCAAGCCCCCCCCCCCCACCATTCCCCCCCCATTTCGCATGTTTTAATATAGGTCTTAATTTGGGGGGAGGGGCTTAATTTCATTTCATGCCTATAAAACATGCTGGGATTTCCTATTGTTGGAGAAACAGGGTAGCTCCAGCATAGACCATGGTTTGGCCCCCAGGATGCCGTATTGACTATGTCTTTGGTTTGATCCCAAAGCCTTTCCAACTTATTGACGCCTTTCTCCGCCTGAATGAATGAGCATTGTGCTGTAACGCATCGTCCCTCTCCTAGTGCATTTATGTGGTTGGAGAGCTGCCTTCGGAAAGAGACTAGATGCTCCAACTCCCAAACCACTAAAGTCTCCTCCTCCTCCTCCACCTCCTCCTCCTCCTCCTCTGTACCTTCCAACAGAATACTCTTGACTTCACTTTTTTCCTCTCTTTTGCCAGAAGATTTCCAGACAGGGAAGAAAGAACACGGAGGACGACTGACTGCCAGCCCAGGAAGACGGCCTCACAGGGGAAGCCACCAGCTTCTCCTACTGCTCCAGGTGGGAAGGGAATCTGCCGTTGGGAAGCTGGGGGGCGGGGTGGGGGGGGTGTTGGCTGATGGTGAAGAATGAGTTCACCAATTTCCGGAAGTGTATTTTTTAAAGGTGGGACAGGATGAACCTGGAGAGTGGAACTGTTTACCCGTTGGCAAACATAAATTTTTCCAGGCTGTTTTTTTTTTAATATCCGGACTCTTGACATCTCTCCTTGCTGGCTGAAGCTGCCTTTTGATGGGTCCTTGAATGCCCTCGGTTTCTCTGCTCTTTTCCTTTACCTGTTCCCCCTTTTCCCCTTCTGTGAATTGGGCCTTTGACTCCTTTACAAAAGGTAAGTAAGAAATGAGCGATTAACTTGGGAGACCAACTTTCTGAACTCGGATGAAACAACAATGCTAGGAATCAGAGAAAATATAAAAAAGTAACAAGGGGGGGAAGACCTACCTGCATTTATTTACAGATCTGGTATTTGAATAAAGGTCCCCGCTTTATTTACTTCCAGAGTAAATGAGTAGAAGGGGACAGGTCTATAGTAATCTATAATTTGACAAAGAAATGTCAAGAGGTGAATGGGAAAGATTGTAGAGGCAAGACCATAGAGAATAATGTGCTTTCCCCTCCCTTACATGTTTCTTGTGTCTACCTGCAGTAGGATGCCCTTCCCCAGCCAGGCACTATCCAGGTATGCTGGCACTGCCACTCACAAAAGTCCCAAGCTAAGATGGCTAAGAAACATTTGGAAGCTGCAGCCTCAATGGTGCAGAAAGGATGACTTGCGGTCTGTCTTATATCCTTAGGTCATTAACTGAGCCATTAATGTGCTTTTGCTACGAGAAATTCTGCTTTTTCCTGGTTGTGGTCTATTTTAAAGAACAAATTGTTCATAGAATTGAGTCAGTCCATAAGAGAGGACTCGAAACACCCTGTCTTGCTCAAGCTGATTAGATTTGTATGTCTTTCATGAATTCGACTACTGTTTTTTTAATTATAGTTTTTGGGATCCATTAGGCTCACGCAGGACATGTATTTGCTAAGGATATAAGCAAGAATGTAAATAGAGACCTCAGGCAAAAGTATATGCTGATTTTTTACATAAGGCGTTTAATTTATTACGTGGATCAATTGCTGAGTATATTGTGCGATTTCTTTGTGGTGCTTTCTAAAAATGGTGATCGTATTTCCTTGGGAAAAAACAAAGGACAAATCTGAAAAAGGAGCAGATCTGAAAGACATTCATAAACATGAATTGTAATTGTTTTGTTTCATAAAAGAAAATTCAGTAGCAAAACCGAGAAAAACTTTTCAAAAAATAAATGTTGAGTTTTTGAAAAATAAATAAATCTAAAGGACAGCTTTCTGAAATGAAGGACTGCCCTTCATAATAAAAGGTTGCAGAGTTATTGTATTTATAAACCATGTTTGAAAGTTTAATCTGTTGTATGAATCCAAATAATTGGATTTATTTATTAAATCAAGACTGAATAAACTGTAGCTTTGTGTGATCTGGGAATCTAATCGATATGCAATAAATTGAAAAGAAAGCAGGTAATTGATCAGTCAGAGACCTTTTTGTTGGTGAGTTGGTTGGTTTATAGCTAGCTCGCTAGGTTGGTAGGTAGGTAGTCAATTCATTGTTGATGCCTTGAGATGAGGCCATCAACCCAGACAGCCAGAAAGGTTGGCAATAGCTGGAAGATGGAGGAATCTGGGTGTCACCTAGGATTTCTGGCAGGAAAGGATTATTTCAAGATCCTGACGTTCTCTTTTTTCTGGTATTGTAACCTCCAAACTTGGTGTGCCCTGCCCGCACCACTGGCATCCCCCAAATGTCCTGATTGTCATTCTTTAGTGTTTCAGGGAGGTGGGGAGCTCTTGGATAATTAGCCAAATGCTCAAGGACCTGGCAGGCAACCAGGAGTGGGAAAAAGCCAGATGGCTGACATTCCAGTCCTAACCTGCCTTTTGATGCTCAGTTGTGGCCAAGAGGTATTTGGTACCACCTGTGGGATAAGATAGGCAACTAATGTGGTTCGAGAATATTGCATATTCCTGCTAAGTTGGAAAAGCCCTATTGCTCTGCTGTTTTGCAGAAGGTCCCAATGAATCCTAGCAGCTCCGGTGAAACAGTAATGGGAAGGATTTTGGGGGCATTTATCGAAGTCAGAGTAAATAGCATTGAGCGTAGGTAGATCAAGAGAGAGGCAGATTCATTGAAGTGAAATGATTTGATTTTAAGTTGATTTACTCAAGAGGGGTTCTTACAATCCTTTGGCATGAAATAATATGTGCAAGGCAAGGGTCTTCAAACTCGACAACTTTAAGACTTGTGGACCTCAACTCCCAGAATTCCTGAGCTAACATGACTGGAAGAGGAATTCTGGGAGTTGAAGTCCACAAGTCTTAAAGTTGTCGAGTTTGAAGACCTGTGGTGTAAGGAGTGGGAAGTCATATAGGCTAACCCTTTTCTGGTCAGCAATGCCCTTGATCAGGATCATGTTCAGATGTCCTGTACTCAAGGAGAGCCTTTGGGCCATTCTGGATCTGTATGCATGGCGAGGAGTCCCATCTGTATCCTTCTATCTATCCAAACATACATCTCCTTGGTTCTAGACCTCTGGGGGTCTGTGGGAAATGTGTGTTGACTGCTGAGGCAATAGTAGTATTTTCTGGCCAAAATATTATTAGTTTGTTTATATTCCACCTTCATTATTTTTACAAATAACTCAAGGTGGCAACCATATCACACACTCGTCCTTCTCCTATTTTACCCACAACCACCACCCTTGAGGTGAGTTGGGCTGAGAGAGGGTGACTGGCTCAATATCACTCACCTGGCTTGCTTTCATGGCTAAGGCAGGGTTAGAACCCATGGTCTCTTGTTTTTAGCCTGGTGACTTAACCACTACAAACTTGCTCTCTGAGATGATATGATATCTGAGAAGAAGAGATGTTTTCTCTGAGAAGAGAAAATAGCAGTGAATATTCTCAGATTCATGAGTTAGGAAAAGAGAACTGTTGCCAGTTGGAATCAATTCCAGTGGGTTGTGTGACCTAACAGAATAACAGAGTTGGAAGGGACCCCGAAAGTTTTCTAATCTACCCCACCCTGCTCAAGTGGGAGACCCTATACTATTCCAGACAAGTGGCTGTCCAGTATCTTCTTAAAAGTCTCCAGTTGGTGGAGTGCCCACAACTTCTGAAAATAAGCCATCCAGAAGAAGGCGTCTATTGTTTTGTAGGGCACAAGATTAATGCTCTGAAACTGCAGAAGAGCAGATTCTGGTTGAAATTTAGGAAACTTAGTTAGGAACCTTTGGTGGGAGCACCACTTGCATGCATGTCTTTGAGCAGGGCTTGAATGACATTTCCTGGGGATGCTTTAATTTGGGATTCTGCATTGGGTAGGGGCTACTACTTAATGGCCTGGCCGTCCCCTTACTACTTTATGATTCCTTATTGTATTCATCTCTCTCTCTCTCCCCCTCTCTCTCCCTCTCTCCCTCTTGCTCCCTCTCCCTCTCTCTCCCCCCTCTCTCCCTCTCTCTCTCTCCCTCTTTCTCCCTCTCCCTCTATCTCTCCATCTCTCTCTCTCCCTGTCTCTCCCTCTCTTCTCCCTCTTCCTCTCTTTCTCCCTCTCCCTCTTTCTCCTCTATCTCTCTCCCCCTCTCTCCTCTCTCTCTCCCTCTCCTCTCTCTCTCCCCTCTCTCCCTCTCTCCTCCCTCTTTCTCCCTCTCCCTCTCTCCCCTCTTTCTCCTCTCCCTCTCTCTCCCTCTTTCTCCCTCTCCTCTCTCTCCTCCCTCTCCTCTGTCTCTCCTCTCTTTCTCCCCTCTCTCCTCTTTCTCCCTCTCCCTCTCTCCCTCTATCTCTCCCCTCACCCTCTCCCCTCTCCCCCCTCCCTCTCTCCTCTTTCTCCTCTCTCTCTCTCCCTCCCTCTCCCCCTCTCCTTCCTCTCTTTCTCCCTCTCTCCCTCTCCCCCCTGCATATGCAGGAACATAGGTATACAGGTGGATTTTAAAAAATGTGCTGACAGTTTCTTGCCATGACTGAATGGGACTTCCAAGAGAGTGGCTAGTTAAATCAGTACACAAGGACTGAAGCAGCTATGTGGGGGAAGAGCCAAATTTCCCAGCCTCTTAAATCCTCTTTCTGCTTTTTCCTGTACAGCTTCTTGGGGCTTCTGACTCTCTGGATGTTGAGTCCCATTATGGGTGAGCATCAGGCCCACATCAACAGCCTCTTCCTGAATGAGGAGACATCTAAGCAGCTTGAATCGGGGAGCCGGGTGCATCGTTTCCGCCAGTCCCTGGAGAAGCGGGCAGCACATGCCAGGAAGCAAATGTACAACATCACTCGAGAGAGTGTCAAGGGCTTCTTCCAGAGAAATGCTTTTGTGCTACTCACCATCTTGGCTGTCCTGCTGGGTATGGAGAAAAGGGGCCTTTAAGGGATCAAGGCATGGGAAGGCCAGGGAGGGCGTGGAGGGATCTTGAGCCATTGAACTGTGCGTCTCTGTGCCTGGGCAGAGGGTCCAGGGGAAATTGTAACTCATCCCACCTTTAATTGAGAAGTATCAACTTCCTGCTTTCAAGGTGTTTTCACTGATTTTTAAAAATTCAAACTATGTTTTAGAACAAGGGTCCTCAAACTTGGCAAGTTTAAGACTTGTGGATTTCAACTCCCAGAATTCCTGAGCTGGAGGAAGAATTCTAGGACTTGAACTCCACAAGTCTTAAAGCTGTCAAGTTTGAAGACCTCCATTTTAGAAAAACAGCTTAAAAAAACACAGTACAGTAAATGAAGTAAGCTAGGCTGGACATTGCAAAGTTAACCATCTTTTTTGAACTGGTGCATTTCCTAAGTCTAACAAGATGGGAGAGAATAGTAGCTGCTTAAAAGATAGAGTTTTTGTATCAGTCAAGAGGAACAGAAAGGTGTTTTTTTTTTAATTGCCAGCTGGATCCTCTCCTGTGAGATACTGTTTTTCTAACTTTCATTTCTTCTCCCTCTCAGTTTTGCTTTCAGGTCCCTTCACAACCCTCTTATTTATTTACTCAGTCTAATTCAGCGTTTCTCAACTTTAGTAACTTCAAGCTGCATGGATTTCATCTTCCAGAATTCTTCAGCTGGCGTACTGGCTGAGAAATTCAGGGAGGTGAAGTCCACAGGATTTAAAGTTGCCATGATTGAGAAGACCTGATCTTATTTTTCTGACGGTTCCAAAACATTTGGAGGGAATTGGAAGGCATTTGTCCCTCATTGGAAAACCTCTTGTCATTTTCCATAATAATTCTTTAGAGTTCTTTTTCAGAAGAGAAAATGTTTCTTGTGGTGCAGAAACCTGAACAGGAGTTTTGGGGCAGGGTTTCTTTATAAGGTGACATGCAAATCACTTTTGTTGTGAATAATGGCAAAGCATAGCAGGAATTCCTTGAGATGCTGATGAGGTTCTATAGAGAATAGCTTGGAGGTGTAAGTGTCCCATGTCAATACATCCTTATGACCTGGAGGTAGGTTATGCTCAATGCTAAGTATATTTTGTGCATGATCTGAGACAGGTTTATTTTTTTCTTGTTATTTGATATGTTATGGGCTGAATTTTTGCCATTCTTTGCTGGTTTGGGAACTGAAATTAAAAGATCTACAAACTCTTGCTGTTGAAAAGCATCCTTGTTGTGTTAATGAATGGTCATTCAAAGTCAAGCCCTTCTCTTGAGGTGTTTCCACCATTTTCATAACCTCTGATCCCTGCCTTTGCTGGGTTGGTATCTTTGCTAGGTTGGCATCTGACATCTTACGTGAGTGATTGTCTCCTGTAATTGGGAATGTTAATGAGAATTTGTTAAAAGGTAAGTGCTCCAGGAAAATTGTTGTCACTGTTTTCATACCAGCTAGACAGATCCTTCCCTTGTGGACTTGGTGGTTGGCGCTGGGCTGACATCTGACAGTTTAGATAAGTGATTATCTCCTACAACAGGATCTGGCTCCAAGATTGGTTGGTAGTTTGCTTTTGTTTCCAACTTGTATTGAGTTATAGCCAGTTGTATTGAAGCTGAGGAACTACAGTAGGAGGTGCAAAACTGGGATTTACCCCGTAGGCTGTTCAGCTTCCTTTTTTTTTTCCTGTGCAAATTAGGGTCTGTCATACCCTTAACGTGTACTAACACAATCCTGTGGAGGTTTGGAAGTTGATTTAACAGCACACATTTGGGGAAAAGCCACCTGTTTTCCAAAAACATAAAAGAAAGAACCCCAGGAAACTAAGTAAATTAAATAGTCATGAGTCAGTTCAGTTTGACGTGGATGGAATGTTGATTGAAACCAGGCCAACAATTGTTCTTTCAGATTTCTAATTTAAAACAAAATAAAGGAAAGCTCTTAAAGTAAAAGCAGCTGGAAGTGAACTGTTTCTTTTTCTCCTTCCTTCCTTCCTTCCTTCTTCTTTCTCTCATATGTGATATAAAGTGTTATACATACTAGTCTTCACTCTTATTAAATTCAGTTCATTGTACACAGTAGTATTGCGACTGAGAGGATGTGGAATTAATTGTGAAGTGTGGACAAGAATGTAGTTCAGGCATCCCAAATCTCATGCATTCCAGATACATTGGGAATGTGCAGTTCCACTTTAATTGGAAATGAGTTATTTCCCCAAAGGGGGAGGGTAAACCCAGTTTACATGCATGTTTTGGATTGTTTGCAGACAAGATTGCTGGAATTGCAAAGTCCCTGGCGGCCTGGGTCATATATTAACGTAGTCTGTTTGGCTTGTGCAGTAAATCGTGCAAATCCAACCACTCTGATTTATTTGGCATTCATGGTTAAACAAATCACTGAATTCAGGGCCATGCTATTGTGTGCTGCTTTTTTTAATCTGCTTTGGCACAACTTTTAAGAAGGATTGGTGGGTGACTGGGATTTTTCATAATAGAGACGCTTTTCCTATAAATTTGGGGGACGGGGTTTCCATTAAAGAACTCATAATAAGACTGAGTAATATTTGATATTTGTTGAGGCCATTCCTACAACCAAAAGTGATAAACAGGGAAATATCCATCTTCAGTTCCATTTATTTACTGATGGGCAGAGGTGGTATTCAGCAGGTTCTGACCAGTTCTGGAGAACCGGTAGTGGAAATTTTGAGTAGTTCAGAGAACCAGCAAATCCCACCTCTGACTGGCCCCGACCCCATCTATTCTCTGCCTCCCATTGAGTCCCAGCTGATCGGCTGGCTCTTCTTTTGTCGCCCTGCACAGGAGAACGGAGCTGGAAAGCAGGTTAGTGGGGTGGGGAGGGAATGGGATTTTGCAGTATATCCTTCCCCTAGAACTGGAGAGGGATTGGGGATTTTGCATTATCCTTCCCTTTCCCTGTCACACCCACCAAGCCATGCCACGCCCACAGAACCAGTAGTAAAAAGTGTTGAATCCCACCACTGCTGATGGGATGATAAGAAGCATTTTCCGTCTGAGCTCCATGTGGTTAATAAGCATGTTAGACAGGTTGGGGAATTCTAGGAGTTGAAGTCCACGCACCTTCAAGTAGCCAAGATCAAGAAACATTGGCCTAGAATGTCAGTAAACACAAACTGAGACAGACAGTAGCAGTGGGAAAGCAACCTTGCTTTGGGAAGGCATCCCTAATGAAGCCTCCATATGCTGGGTCTCAAGGTCTGGTGGACCAGACTGAGCCCACAGACTTGAACACCTGGACAAAAGGTGGGGTATCAATACAGATAAATAACATTGAAGACAACTGAACAAAAGCCCTGTTCTTTTGTCAGGAGTGGAATTGTAACATTTTTCCTTCTCGGCTTCATGTCTCCCAGGGATTACTCTGGCCCTCGCGCTGCGGCCATATCGGATGACCTATCGCCAGATCAAATACTTCTCCTTTCCTGGGGAGCTGTTGATGCGAATGCTGCAGATGTTGGTTCTTCCACTAATCGTCTCTAGCCTTATCACAGGTGAAATGAGTAGCTTTGTCTTAAAGTCCAATCAGATCAGCAAAGTGCTGCGCAGCTTCTGGCAATTTGGTGCTACAACGGGGGTAGGGACCATTTTTTTCAGAGGTGCTTCATACAGGTGCTTGGTTTTGGGAGAAGCCACAGGGATGAATGGTTCCCAGAGCACCTAGAAGGGGAAGACTCAATGACCATTGAACTACGGTTCTGATCTGCCTCTTTTAGATAAGCCCTCTCTTTTCTGGTTGCAATTTTATCCCTTTGGGATTACAAACTGTCCGTTTCTTTTCTTTGGGTGTGTTCAGGGTGCAAAACTAGCTAAGGTACATGTCTACAGAGATTCTCAGCCATCCAGGTCATGGTTGTCCCAAAGGTGCTTTTTCAAGAGGCAGTTGAAGAAGCTTCTTAGGCGAGAAGCGCAATGTCTTCAAAGAAAAAAGCAAAGTCCAGTTGCCTCTTTAAAAAACCACCTTTGGGATTAGCTAAGGTGCCTTCTCTAGTTTCCATCTTTCTACCAAACAGATCGTGTCAGGACTAGAGATGGGAAGGCCTGGAAAAATCCCAGAAAAATTGGGAAAAAAACATGCCCTCCCGTTTTTTTCTAAATGGCTTTGGAAAAAAAAAACAGAAAAAAAACTGTTCTCTCCCCACCCCCCACCCAACTCAATTTTTCCGGGTTTCTTCCAGGCGTTCCCATCTCTAGTCAGGACTAGAGTATAAGTATAAAAATTCAGCCTTGAGTTAGATCATGCAGTCCACCTGATGAAGCATCCGATTTCCAAGGCAATTCTGGAGATGGCTGGGAATAAGGTCTCTTGTGACCTTCCATTGCTGAATTATGACCTTCCCTCCCTTCTCAGGCATGGCAGCCTTGGACAGCAGTGCCTCAGGCAAGATGGGGCTGCGTGCTGTCATTTACTATATGATGACAACCATCATTGCCGTCTTCATTGGAATCTTTATGGTCCTCATCATCCATCCAGGAAAAGGGAGCAAGAAAGGCCTCCAAGGGGAGGGCAAGATTGATCAGGTCCATGCAACGGATGCTTTCATGGACCTCATCCGGTGAGCAATTTTTAAGCCAGGGCAGAATTTTCTGATGTTGGGCTGGTTATGGAAAGTATGAAATGGGTTGGAAGGAGGGGAAGCTGTCATTCATCTGTTAACGCTGCAGTGAAATGGAAGTGGCAAGGTGACCCTGGAAGTAACTTTCTAGGGCTTCCTCAACTAATATTCTCCAGCAGGAAATGAGCGGTGTTGGTTTTTGTTTTTGTTTTGCTAGACTTGTCCAACTGAACTCTGTGATCCCTGTTAGTGAATTTCCTAACTCAGCAATCAGGAGAGTTTCAGTTCAGGGGTCTTTGTATGGTGATTAACCACAACCCAGCATCTTAAAATCTTCAAACTGATGCTGAAGGGTCATTGATATCCTTGTGCTTTTGTCTCTTGTAGGAATATGTTTCCACCCAATCTTGTAGAAGCCTGCTTTAGACAGGTAAGAAGAATTGAAGATCCTAATTGGGAACTTGCTTATTGCGACCAACTCTGAGTAGCCCTCAACTTTTGTAACTAAAGTTGAAACCAAACCCTACAAACGATATTATTAATCAACATTTCAGCATATGACCAAAACTGTCTTTCATATAAACAATGTACACTACAGCTCCCAGGTAAATTAGTCAATGTGGAAATTGTGGCTCAAGCCTTCCTTGTTCATTTCGGATGATTTGCTGACTGACCTGTACACCACTCAAGACATTTCTCATCTGCAGGGTTTGTGAGAGTTGCTCATTTGGATGTTGTTTCTCTCATAAGGGCCCGAGCTGATCCTTCCTTCTGCTTCCCTTCCAGTATAAGACTCAATACAGTGTCCGGGTTATCAACAGAACGGTTGTGAGCAACACTTCTCCTGCGGCCATGTTGCCACAGCACCCAAAGCGGGATACCAACAGCAGCGGTTTCAACTACAATGCCACCATGGCCAGTTTGCCTCTTCTGCCACTTGAAAATGCTTTGGGAGTCTGGAATAATGTCACTAACGCTCTAGGGAGCTTCCCGGAAGTGCTGAATTTTGAGGAGGTCATGCCCGGCCCGGGTTCTGTCAACGGGGTGAACGCCCTTGGCATCGTTGTCTTCTCCATCTGCTTCGGCCTGGTGATTGGCAACATGAAGCAAAAGGGACACCCCCTGCGGGAGTTTTTTGACTGCCTCAATGAAGCCATCTTGCGGATGGTGGCAGTCATCATATGGTGAGGACAGGGTCCCTCCTAGCCCGAAGCAGGGGGCAGGCTGTGGTATCTTTTGAAAAGCAGTCTTACTCTGTGCTACTAATGTGGTTAAACCTACGCAAGGATAGCATCAGCTGAAGGGTCAGAAAACCTCCAAGTATCCCACGTGTAATGTACAGGGAGTCCTCGACTTAACGACCACAGTTGAGCCCAAAATGCATGTTGTTAAGTGAGGCGTTTGTTAAGTGAGCTTTGCCCCATTTTGCAACCTTTCTTGCCACGGTTGTTAAGTGAATCGCTGCAGTTCTTAAGTTAGTAACCCGGCTGTTAAGTGAATCTGGCTTCCCCCATGGACTCCGCTTGTCAGACGGTCGCAAAAGGCAATCACATGACCACGGGACGTCATAAATACAAGTCGGTTGCCAAGCATCTGAATTTTGATCACGGGACCGGGGGAATGGTGCAGGGGTCGTAAAGGTGAAAAACAGTGTTAAGTCACTTTTTTCCAGTGCCGTTGTAACTTGGGTCACTAAGCAAACTAAGTCGAGGACCACCTGTACTTATTCCAATTTTAATCCTACCACTAACGAGAGTTATCTAGGTAGATTCTAAAGCTGCAGTAAATGCAATTATATATGCAGGAGGTGTCTTCATAGATTTGTCTCTGGCAGTTGGTAAATAAAGGTAGAAGGGAGCTTTTCACAGAATACAGTTGGCGGAAAGACAAATGAAAGAGCGCTATTACCTTCATGGCTTACTTAGGAGCTTCCCCTTAAAGTGGAGGTCTTCAAACTTGACAGCTTTAAGACTTGTGGACTTCAACTCCCAGAATTCCTCCTCCTGTCATGTTAGCTCAGGAATTCTGGGAGTTGAAGTCCACAAGTCTTAAAACTTGCCAAATTTGAAGACCCTTGCCTTAAAGTATCAAAGGCAGTTTGATAACCTCAGTTTGATGCATAGGAACAACTGAATTCTCCATAAATAATGAAGGACACCTTCCCCAGCCTGGTGTCTTCCAGTTGTCTTGGGATTACAACTCGGGATTTTTAGCCATTAGACTAATCGAGGGGTCCCCAAACTTGGCAACTTTAAGACTTGTGGACTCCCAGAATTCTGGGAGTTGAAGTCCACAAGTCTTAAAGTTGCCAAGTTTGGAGACCTCTGGACTAGTCCGTTAGTTTGTTTCATTTATTAAATGTAAATGCTTCCCATCTCACTGTTGGGTGGCTCACCAAAGGATTTTAAATATGAAAACCATTAAAACTAATGAGGATTAAAAAGAGGATGGGTGGCACTGGGTTGGGATCTCTACCTCATAGCTTAGTTGACCAAGCCCTGTTGGAATTGTATAATCATTACATCTGAAGGGCACCAGTCTGGGAAACCTGGGTGACAATGACTAATTTTTTTTCTTCTTCTTAAAGTGTGCTAATTACTGTAAATTTATCTGTTTTAGCAGAATTGCTTGATGACCAATAAGGTTGCATGACAACTTTGGAATTCAGCAAATCTGAAACTGTTTTTACTGGCAGGAATTTCAATTTAAGCATTTAAATTGCCTTAACTCAGGGGGTCTACAACCTGCAGCTCTGGAGCCACATGCAGCTCTTTTGGCCCTCTGCTGCTGGTCCCTGTTAGTTGATCCCACCACTGGCTGGCCCCTCCCCTCCCCTCCCTGTCACTCCTCACCTGGCCTGAGAAGATAAGGGTGATGGCAGGGGATGGAGACTCGCTCCATATTCCAGAGCAGGAGGTGACTGGGTGGGAGTGAGTGACGTCCACGCCCACCCACTGGTTCTTAAATTATTGGCACCCAGTGTTTTCTGTGGGAAATGGCTCCAAATGGCTCTTTGAGTGTTTAAGATTGCAGGCCCCTGCCTTAACTAAATCAGCATTTGCTGATCAACCAGGAGATTACAATTGGTTCCGACTGGTAGTGGACCTTAGAAGCTTGATTTAGATTTGTCCGCCAACGTTTTCAAAGAAAAAAACAAAAGTCCAGTTGCCTTTTGGAAAAAGTGCCTTTGGGAGAGCTTGGAGATCCTTCAGCATGAAAAGCTAGTAAACTATCGACAGTCTTTCCTGAAAGCACAAAGCATTGTCTGTTCTCCATGTTGGCTCAGAGCTGAGTTGGGAGTTGAGCACTATTCTGACATGTTTCGTAACAGGTACGCCCCTATTGGGATCCTCTTTCTCATCGCTGGTAAGATTTTGGAGATGGAGGACCTGGCAGTGATGGGAGGCCAGTTAGGCCTGTACACGCTTACAGTTATTGTGGGGCTCCTGATCCACGGCCTCTGTGTCCTTCCACTCATCTACTTCATTGTCACACGGAAAAACCCCTGGATCTTCATGGCTGGCCTCCTACAAGCCCTCGTTACAGCCTTGGGAACATCTTCCAGGTGATGGTCTCTCGCAAAGGAATGGGACAGGCAGGCAAGCCATCTGGGTACCACTCCCAGGAGACTCTGTGTGTGTGTGTGCGTGTGTGTGTGTGTTGTTTCCAACTTGCTTTTTGGAACTTGCTGTTGGAAAATGTAGCTCCCAGCCAAGCCAACAGATTGGGGATCTTAAGTCACAAGTAGTGTATGAGTGTTGTGTGTCGGATTAGTTGCCAGGCCCTTTTGTTGTTCACAGTTGGACGAAGCAGCTCTTAACAAGATGGGGAGAAGCAGGAGTTAAGGATTTTGGCTTGGAAGTATGGAGAGAAAAAAAGCTTTTCTTTCCTTGGAAGCAACTGGTAAGCCTTAATTTACTCCAGCAATCTCAATTAATTAAAGGAATTAATTGTTAATGTTGGTTTTTTTATCAGTTGGGTTTATGTTTATGATCTTATTGTTGCTATTATTTAAATTTGTATACTGCCCAATCTCCAATGACTCCGATGAGCAATTCACAAGTAAAAACATTTAACACCTGGAAAAAAAATACAGTAATAAAAATAGAAGAACAGCAGAATAAAAGAATGACAAAAAACAGGAATGAAATAAAGACATCCACACAACTCAAAATTATTGTTGCTTTGTTAAATTGCTTTTAATCTTGTATGCTCCACAGAGTCATTTGAGAGACAGCCATATAAATGGAAATAATGAATATAATATTATAATATTATATAATATAATATAATATTATTGAAAATGCTTAGCAACTCTGCTCAAATTTCATCCCAGGCAAATTGCATTCCTGCTTGTATAAGAGGATATAGGATTATGAACTAAATTTATGTCCTCCTAAAAGGACATAAAAGATTCTTCATTCAGGTTAAGAACTTTTCTGGTTTGGGTTTTTTTTTTTGTAATTTTAAAATGGCTTCTGCATCACAGAAAAATTTCCATACTAGTTATCATTGATTAAAATACACACAGGCACACTAGCAAAATCTGGTAATTCACATTCAGTCATAAATATGAAAAGATTAAAAATGTAACATAAAATAGTGAAACATGTCATTAAAAGTAGAAAAGTAGCAAGGTTAAAATCTACTATCCATCAAAAACATTTAGAGATTTATATGGTTCTGATCTAGACTCAAATGGTCAACCTAGGACACTGTTTCTCAAATTTGGCAACTTTTGGTTGTGTGGACTTCAACTTCTAGGATTCCCCAGCCAGCAGGAAGTCCACACAGCTTAAAGTTGCCAGGATTGAGAAAAACTGGTCTAAGGGCCTGTCTTTGTTGCAAAAATGAAATATTATCCATTTTTCTATGAATCAGCAAAATATATGTGTGCAGATGTGAAATTTGCTTGCTATTTTGGCTCTCCTTGCAATCCTTGACAGTTTTCTGAAGTCCCTCCAAGGAAATGGATGATCATATAAAACATTTTAAATATCTTAAAGCCATTCTTGGACAATGTTGGAAGAAGGGGAAAAGACTAGTTGACACCCAGTTCGGCTCATGCCTGTTTCACTCATGGGCTAGGAATAAATTTGAAGGCAGTGTTCATAGGGATGAGGCTGACACAATATGTTTATACTATAGTTAGCTGCAAGCGGGGAAGGCCCTAGTGAGCACCAGGTTAGTGTTGGGTGCCAACTTCAAAAAGGCCAGATTGAGGGGTCCTTGGTATTCTTGGAATTTGGTTGTTTTCTTGCAGACATTTCAGTACCCATCTAGGTAACATCATCAGTGCTAGAAGGAAGCCGAGTTTGCAAGAAAACAAACAAGTTCAGAGAGCACAAAGGGCCGCCACACTTCAACTCTGAACGACAAATGTTCTCTTATATCAGGCCCAGCTTGCATTCACTTGAGCAGAGTCTCTCAGAGAGATCACAAAAAGCAGGCAAATCCAATGTTGGAGCAGGTGTTCACATACCAAACCAAAGGCTTTGCGTCAGTTTTTAAGCTTTGTGTTCGAATTAGGCTGAGAGGAGCCATCTTGGGTCCCTTTTGGCCTTGTTCGCAAATTATGAGATGTTTTGCTTCCAGCTCAGCTACTCTCCCTGTCACATTCCGTTGCCTGGAAGAAAACAACAGGGTGGATAAACGAGTTACCAGGTTTGTTCTGCCGGTGGGAGCAACTATCAACATGGATGGCACTGCACTTTATGAAGCTCTGGCAGCCATCTTCATTGCACAGGTCAACAACTACGAGCTTGACTTCGGTCAGATCATTACTATTAGGTGGGTACAGGCACGCGTAGGTGATAAACTACCTGTAAGGACTCGCCTTCTCCCGTCCCCTCAAGAAAGCAGAACACTTGAAACTGGAATCATTTCAAAAGGAACTTTTACTGGGAGATAGTGGTAACAAGGAAAGCAAGGCAGGATCTGAAATTTGCGCTCAAAACCGTTAAAAGTTGAAGAAACCCCTTTATCCAGTCCAAAAGCAAGCCAATCCACAGGTGCGAAGTTGTTACGAAAACCTCGAGCTGATAAGGTGATAAGCAGCTGTTTGAAATCTCACTGAGACAGAAAAAAAAGACGGCCCCAGGCTACTCCCTTCCCCCTCCCCTTCCCAGGAAGGTACATCAAAGGAAAGATCAGAGACAAGGAAAAGTTGTAAATTGGCAGCCAGGCCCTCCCTGCAAGAATGGCCGTGTCCTGATAGGGATCTATGGGGATTTGATACTACTTGTGCTGGTTTGCATTGCCAGGAGTACTGTGCCGTTTAGCACAGAGGTCCCCAAGTTTTCCAGCTCCATGGAGTGGCGGCAGCGGCAGCGGGGAGGTGGTTTTGAACGTGCCACAAATGCAGCTTTGTGCACTTGCCCATCACTTGCGCAGCCTGGTTCCCAACGGGCCACAATCCGACCGTTGAGGACCCTTGGTTTAGTACATATTTGCCATATGAGATTTTGGATATGTGGATAGTGTCCTTCTGCATTTGTTTTGCTTCCTTACATCTATTATTTCAAAATTCAGTTTTTAAAGCTTGCTGCATTTTACATCAGCAAAGAATTTTTTGATTTGTTGCCCCACCTAAATAATTCTGCAGAATTATTTCTCAGCTTTCAAACTGCAGGTTTTAATGCAGACTTCTCCAAACTGATGCCCTATCGGTGGTGTTCTAGATTATAATTTCCATGGTGCTTTGGCCTGTGAGAGTCATAATCCAGAACCACCTGGGGAACACCAATTTGGAGATGAAAAATAATCTATGAGGCTAGATTTTCGAGGAGTCCTATAGCGAGGCACCAACTTACTAATGCTCCTCCAATCTAACCAGTGCATCTTTTCACCACAGCATTACTGCCACAGCAGCCAGTATCGGAGCTGCTGGCATTCCGCAGGCGGGCCTAGTGACTATGGTAATCGTGTTGACGTCTGTCGGATTGCCAACGGAGGACCTCACTTTGATTATGGCTGTGGACTGGTTCCTGTAAGTCCCTGCGAGGGAGAAATGGATGGGGCTAAGGGTTATACTTGTATTTAAATCTACTTTAAATAGATATAGCCCACAAATAGACCTCTTTTTTTCCTCCCCATCTCCATGTCATTGTAATGGAGATGGCAGAATTTCTCCTGCCCAACTGCCATTGAAAAATGAGATTACCCACATTCAGGGATGGAACACCTTTGTAGAAAGGACTGTATAAGGTAGTCCCCATTTAGCAATTGCAGTTGAAACCGGCACCTAGGCTGTTAACCCAAGCAGTCAATATGTGAAACTGCAACCCTACTTATAGTATTACTTCAGCTGTCGTTAGACAGTCACTGCAAGAGAATCCCCTGTAACATTTTTGAGTACCTGTGGTAAAAAAGTAAGATAGATTTAAAGAAGATGGGATGTGGCTGTTAATTCAAAGGGCAATCGAGTACATAGAAATAAAGATGGAGTCATTGGAGGAAACCAGAGGGCAGACTTAGTTCCATTTCCTGTTCTAAACTTAGCAGAACTGTTTTTATATTTGCCGGTCATATCTACCCGACCCGCTAGAGCAGGGAAGCAAGGAATGTTGTGGGTCCCATTCGGACCCAGAAGAAGGGCCTTCTCTGTGGTGGCTCCCTCTCTAGAACATCATCACCCCCACCCCCAGAGATTAAACTGGCCCCCATTCTAATACTCTTTTGGAAGGCTCTGAAGATGTGGTTCTGTCAGTGGCCTTGGGGAACCCTGAGCAGGATGGAGCCCATTAAATGGCTAGTATAAATGTGTGTTGTCATCATCCGAGTGGGTTATTATTTTTGTTTTTATTTTTATTTCTTTTATATGTTGTTTTTGTAGCCTTATAAGCAGTCTTGAGTCACCATGTGCCAGTAGGCGGTAATATAAATTTTCTAAATAATAAAATAATTTGCCAGCAATATCCATGTGAAACTTCAATGCCAACTTCTGCTGGCATTGAAAACTGCAGCCTTCTCCCAAGCAATTTTCGACTTGACAATTCCTTTTTCTTCTGCTTCCAGAGACCGTCTCAGAACTACCGTCAATGTGCTGGGGGATTCACTGGGTGCTGGTGTTGTAGAGCATCTGTCTCGCCATGAGCTGGAGATGCAGGATGCTGAGCTCAGCAACTCAGTCCTTGAAGAGAATGAAAAACCATACCATCTAATATATCAAGAGAATGACACCCACAAGCACCTCAACAGTGAGACAGCAATGTGACTTGGAGGAGCGGAGTGCTGTCGGGATGGGATCTGTAAAATGTCACAACTAGAGAAGCAAGAGCCAGCCACAGTCCTCCCACAAACTCAGTTCATTCGTTTTCCCTGTTCATTTCACCAGAAAAAAAATGAATTTTTTTTCTATAACAGTGATTGTGGTCCTACAATGATGATTTGACAGTAAGAGTTTGACCTCACCTATCCTGCCTCTTAACCACAGCTGGTTAGTATCCTGCACCAAGCCAACTCCACATTTCCTTGCCAAGAAGATGAACTTTGAACATATTGTGCTGTGCCATAAAGACCAACTAATTTAAATTTTTGTGCTACAATTTTACCGATTGTGCTCATTTTTGAATTTTTTTTTAGCACTTGAAAAAAATGCAGCCAAATTTTATATATATATATATATTCTTAAGTTTTCGCGGGTACTTACATGTATGGTATTCAGCTTTGTTTAGGTATTTTCCCACGTCATTATAGTTGTGCTACAACTTTAAAAGCACAACTATAATGACATGGGAAAATGATGCTTTATTGGTATGGAAAATGTTTATTTATGAGGATCATTAAAGTGGAGAATTATGTACAGCCTGTGTTTTTTAAAAAAATGATATGTACAACATGCTGCTGCTTCATTACAATTGAACATGTAGTCCTTGTTTAGCGACTCTTTGCAGTTACAGTGGTGATGAAAGACTAACTTTGTGACCCTCACATTTATGACCTTTGTAGGGGTTCTTGACCTTTGTCAAGCTGAAGTAAAGATTGTAAGCACAAAAGAAAACTGAAGTAAAGGTCATAAGTACAGTTAGTTTCATTTAGCAACCATTTTGCTTAACAACTGAGTTGCTAGTCCCAGTTGTGGTCACTGAATGAGGACTGCTTGAACTATAATATCATAATGGCAATGCTTATTTGCTTTTGTTTGCTTATTGGTTAATTGTTCAGAACACAGTAGCTTTATCAAGCCAAGATGCATAGAGCTCAGTATCTTGGTGTTTTTTTTTAATACATTGGTAACTATTATCAGAGACAAATAAGCAAGGCAGCCTGTCCTCTAGTTGCTCATAGCATCAGGGCACATAGTCTTGAATTGTGACTCTTGGCTTTTGATACATCTCTGCTCTCCCAGTTGTCTCACATCCTTTGAAAGCCACTGAAGATACAGTTCCGTTGTCTCTTATGTAAATCTCGGGACCTGGATGACTGACTGATCTCCATAAGGACCAGTACTCTCCAGAGCCACCACACTCATGCCTTTCCATGTATCGATTCAAAAATAATGTGTGAAAAAGACTGTGGAATGTATCATGGTACACCATCAATATTCGATTTACTGCAAACAGGTATTTGCAAAGCTTACCTAAGAAACAGCTATTTCATTTTGGCAACTTATCTGGGAAAATGTTTTTATTAATCAGAACATTATTTGGGTTTATTACAGGTGTTGATAGGAAAAGTCTTTTTACGATCAAATCCAAGACATTAGCAAATCCAACACTCTCAAGAGTTTTTTCTTTGCTAGGCAGAGAGAACTTTCCTTTACACTTCCTGGTTATTTTCCTTTTGCATTGCATGACAACACACCCTTCTTTCCCTCTTCTAGAGGTTTGCTTGTTGCATGCTTAATTGTTGCTCAGTCCTTGCCTTTGAAGTGGAGTAGCCAGATCCATCTCTTCCCTTGCCCTTCTTCCCTCTCCTAGACAGCTTCTACCCTAGTCTCCCACCCCCATCATCTCTGGCCAAGTGTTGCTGGTAGCTTGGGGCTTTAGAAACACTGTCTGCCACGAAGCACAATAGTGGGAGAGGATTTTCTGAGACTAGTGCTATTTGACACATGATGCTGAAAGGAAGCTACCTGTTGCCATCCATTTTGTTGGGATGATGAATCAAGTTGCTGGGCTGGCTCTCTGGAATGCTTCCCCTGGCTGGCCAGTTCCTCCATCCTATTCTTACCAAGTATTGTGGGCTGCAGAATGGCTTGGAAAACAAGTAGTTGAATTGTGAATTATAAACCTTTGTCCTGGGATACAGTATTATTAAAAAATGTGTCCTGTGATTCTTGTATGAGTGGGCACACTCCTAGTCCCTTCCCCGAAGTCTTGCCGTCTGATGGGAGTTACAAAGCATGCTTTTCCATGGCAGTCTGCCCTGTGAAACACTGTGTCCCTTGAAGTTTGGCAAGGCTTCTATCTTAAACTCCTGTAAAGTTTTAAAGACCTGGTTTTCCTCCCAAATGTTGGGATCAGATTGAAAAACTATACATTCGAAGATCAGAATTTCTTTTGTTTTTAATGTTTCAATGTGTTTGAAGTTTTAATATGGTTTTATATGCTGTTTAAACACTTTAAGAGCTGCCCAGAGTTGGTTAGAAGATGGGCAGCTATATAAATGTTTTAAATAAAATAAATAAAAATGTATTATTTAGGAGATACTTTGTGGTCCTCTGGTACAGGTGGGACAGTATTCCAAGCAACTACTTCCTTATTCATTGTGAGGGCTAGATCACATTTAGCTAGCTCCCAGGCTTTAAGGCAAAATCCACACTGACCATATGATGCTTGGCACAATGGCTCCTAGGTTTATTGATAGATGACAGCATTCCACTTCTGGGACAATGGGCACGAGAAATGTTAACAATACTGATGTGCTACCTCTTATAACCTGTTGCTCCAGCTGATAAAAGCAAGTAGAGGCAATTGTTCCTCACTCAAGAAAAATGAGGCAACACGGCAAGGACAGCAAAACAAGATTGTAGTTGTAGTCTTGTAGTTCATGACTGCTATCCTTTCCCAGAGTAGTGGCAGCTATAGGGAACCAGAAGTTTGCTAACCACCACCAGTAGCAGAAGCTGAGCAATTAATTGGTGATTCTGAGTAAAAATGTTCTTCAATCAGTTCCTTTCCTTCACCCCAAATTGACTTGGACATCTGATAACACTTATTTTTCCCCCTCACGCCTATGAATTCTCTTGCAGCATGGAAGTTTGCTATTTTCTTACTAGTCTTCTTGCCTGTTTTTAGTCCTTTCCTACCAAAATGATCTGTTTCCTCTGCTTTTGCTTCTTGTTCACTTGGAGTAGATTAACAAAAAAAAATGTCACCTTCCAGTTAAACAACTCCTTTTTTAAAAAAAAACATTGCAGTTTCTTGGCATGATGATGTGGAAATGGTTTGGCACTATACTTCAGACATGTAAACCCCTGCTTAAGCAGGAAACCCTACCATTTCAGACAAATGGTTGTCCAATCTCTTAAAAGCTTCCAGTTTTGGAGCATACACAACTTGAGGCATGCTGTTCCACTGATTAATTGATGTGTCAGGAAATTTCTCCTTAGTTCTAGGTTGCTTCTCTCCTTGATTAATTTCCATCCATCGTGTCTTGTTCTGCCTTCAGGTGCTTTCAAGAATAGGTTCATCCCCCTCTTTGTGGCAGCCCCTTAGATATTGGAACACTGCTATCATGTCACCCCTAGTCCTTCCTTCTTTTCATTAAACTAGACATACCCAAATAATAAATCTTATCATTGCCTAGAATCGGCAAATAAATATAAATAATAGTAGTAGTAGTAGTAATAGTAATAATAATAGTTGCAAAAGGCGGCTTTACTCGGAACAATTTACATCCTGCGACAATATCTGTTAACGTTCATCAAACATCTTGGGAATCCTTGTGAACCACTCCATAGGCGAACAAAACGCCAAATCTAGTCTGAACATCTGGACGAACCATCATCATCATAAGTACTATAATAGCGATTTAAGTACATATCTGAATATTTTGAAAATACTTTTTGAATATTTTGAAATAAATTGGCAAAAATTACACATCGATCACTGACTCGTTATTAATATACGCTAAATATGTTACTTATTAAGTAAATCCGCTTTGAGTCATGAATACAAATGTGTAACTTTAGTAGCGAGTTATTAAGGAAAATAAACATGAAAGCCATACACAGGTAAACATTAACCACGTATAAACACAAGACGACGCAGAATCCAGGATTAAAAATGAATGAAGGAAAATTCCTTACCGGAAGAGGAGGGTCACAAAGACTACTGTTTCCGCCCGTCCTGCCATGTGCAAAAGAAACCTCGCTGGTGCAGGAGACAGGACGGTCCCATGATGATGGCGTCATCGGTGCGCAGCAGCAGGATGGCGGCTGGAGCGGCACGCTCGCTGCTCTTTTTGCGACTCTCCGGTCGGACTTGGCGATGTCGGGGTCGCGTTTACTCCTCGCCGGGGCTGAGGCGGCCTTTCCCTTCTGCGCCTTCCGTGGCGGGACGTTGGGTGGCCCGGGCGCCTTCGGGAGCGCCGCAACCAGAGGAGCAGCAGCGGCTTTTTCTCTTGGGCGGACGTTCTTCCAGCAGCAGCAGCAGCAGCAGCAGCAGCAACAACGGCGAAGACAGCCTGGAGGGCTCTGAGGGCGACGGAGGCCTTCCTGGCTCCGGCGACAGCTCGGGCTCAGACTCTGGCGGGCCAACTGTAGTGACAGCTCTGGCCCCTCTCATGGTCCCTGAGCACGTCCCCCACGTGCCCCTTATCCCCATCTCCAGGAACCCTGTCTTCCCGCGCTTCATCAAGATAATCGAGGTGATCCACGTCAATGATATTTTCAGATAATGAAGAGAAATGGGGAGGAGAAGAGGAAGAAGCCGTTTTCTCCCCTGGGGAGGGGCTCATTGCTTGTGTGGGTAGGGGGGAGAACAGGGGTGAGTCTCTGCTTTGCTTTGTACAAAAATCCCATTTCTCTGGCTGATACAGGTAGCCCTCAACTTGCAACACTTTATTTAGTGACCGTTCGAAGTTACAACGGCAGTGAAAAAAGTGATTCATGACCATTTTTCACACTTAACGATGTGCAGCATCCCCATGGTCCGGTGATCAGAATTCAGATGCTTGACAACTGTTCATATTCATAATGGTTGCAGTGTGATCAACTTTTGCAACCTTCTGACAGGCAAAGTCAATGGGGAAGCCAAATTCACTTAATAACCATATTACTAACTTTAAGAACTGCAGTGATTCACTTAACAACAGTGGCAAGAAAAGTCATAAAACTCAGTTAACAAAATAGGTTAGCAACAGGTTTTGGACTCAATTATGGTTGTAAGTCAAGGACTATCTGTATATACAGATAAGTCTAGGAAGGACCCTCTAACACAGGGCTGTCATACTCTCTGGCCAGATGCATCACGTACTGACCATGCCCACACCCGGTTTAGCAAAGGGTGAAAAAGTTGAGCTATGTCACATGGCACTGCAAGTTTGACACCACTGCTTTAATGAGTTCCTATGTTCCAACTAAATGCACATGTGAGCAGACTTATGATAAGGCGAGTTATAATATACAGAGACATATTAGCAATTAGTTTTCTTGCCTTGAGTGACTTATAATTAGTTGAAATAATAGTATTAATAATGAGGGTGAAATAATGGCTCTCTGCAAATAGAGATTTCAGATTTAGCTCTATGTATCTGAAATTGTAGAAGGATCTACTAGTGGGAAGAGAACCAGTTTGATGTAGTGATTTAAAGCAGGCTAGAAACTGGAAGCTGAGTTCTAGTCCAGCTTTAGTTGCAGAGCCAGCTGGATGACCCTGGGCTAGTTATTCTCTCTTAACTCTAAGAAGGAGACAATGGCAAACCACTTCTGAAAAGCCTTGCCAAGAAAATTGCAGGGACTGGTCTTGGCAGTTACCAGGAGTCAACACTGACTCAAAGGCATAACCACAACAATAATAAAGTAGTAGGTAAGGGGCCTCTCTTGTAAGGATTTGTTGCTTTCTAGTAAACCACTATGTTTGAATGGGAACATTCCTAATTCACTCTGCTGCCATGACCAGTCTGTTTTAGCATGTGTTAATCAGTGGGCTTAGTTTAATATGAAACAATACTTTTAAGCGCATAGTAATATATAACTCAGTAATCTAGCACAGGTTTTACATTCGAAGCGGACAAACTTTCAGTAACTGAGGGTTGCAAAATGGGTAGAGTAAGTTTGGGAGGTTTCTTAAAAACTATTAATCGTCTCACCACTCCTTATCACCCATCCCCTCCCACTTGTGACAGGTATGATTGTAACTTTGTCGCTTGTATCCTTATGATTTATATTGACTGTTTCCCAGTATGATTTGATTGCTTATTGTACCTTATGACTTTCATTAAGTGTTGTACCTTATGATTCTTGGCTCTTGACGAGTGTATCTTTTCTTTTATGTACACTGAGAGCATTTACACCAAGACAAATTCCTTGCTGGGGTTTTTTTAAGTTTCCCACCCCAAGGTGGCAGAAAACTATTGTCCATTTATTCTGATCAATAACCATGGTCAAAGGATGTTCTAAGGGTCACAAAAAAATTACTTTGAGGCCATGAGTAGCTAACCCCTGTATTATATTCTGAAAGCCTCAGATGCCATTCTCTGTGTACTGTTATTGGAATAGGCAAACTTTGTTTCTCCTGCAGAGATAAAGGATTTCCGACAGATATAAAACGAAAAACAAGGATAGCCATGTTAAATCATCTGAAGGAAAAGAAATAAAAATTCTTGGTTGAGCAACTGAGTTGTTAAGTTTCTGAGCTAGATTGACCTGAAATTTGATTTAGTTGGAAAAAAGCACATTCATATAAAAGTAACTAAAGCAGGAGAGCTAATTTTTGAATTATGGTATATAATTAGCAAGTTAGAACTTTCCCCACTGCAATGTCCATTCAAATCCTTGTAAATTTGGTACTGCTGCATATTCATTTTTCATTAAGCGAGTTACTAATTCCTTCTTTTTTAAAAGATTGCATTCAAAAAGTTGAAACACGATTCTTGCACTATTCTGTCAAATGTCTGACTCAATTTCTTGCTGTTAAAAGATTTTGAAAGCCATTCCATAATTTTGATATATTATATTTTGACAGGTTTTGTTTTAATAGATTTCTTAGAATGATTAGTTTAATGTTTGTGTTGCAATTTAAATTTGTTTTAGGGCTTTAAAAATTCTAAGAATCTAATCTAATTTCCTCTGTCAATTTAGCCATTGCTTTAGCTTGAGATAGTTCATAAATTGCAGTTATGTAGCAGTACTAAATTTCTTTTGACAGTTCAGTCCTTGAATCAGATTGTAAACCTTGATTTTGTTTTCTTTCTCTGCAAATCTAGCAACAGTTGTGGCCTTGCCAATATTTTAGAAGTTTTCAAGTATGTTCAGGGTTATACCACAACTGGCAACTGTTCTTAGCTTTTTCTCATCAGCAATAGTTTGACTAACTGTAACATGCGAAAATGATATGTTAGAAAGGACAAAGAATTCCAAATTCAAAGAATTATGTCCGGGATATATTTATTTCTATCATGTTTCTCAATTGTAACAATAGGCTTACTTAGATTTGAAAATAGATTCTTATAGTATATATAAGATTTTAATGTTAGAATCAAAACACAATTTTATGGTTTTCAGTTATTTCTGGGCTGAAGGATATGACTAGCAGGTTAGCCAATTGCTTCAGATTTCAACACATTTCATCATCTTATTTGAGTGAAGCCATTCATTTTAAAACTAGAATTTATCACCAGCATTGATACTTGGTTTTTTCCTTGATCTTATCAACAACTTGGAAAATGTCTGTTTTTAGTTTTCCAACTTCTTTGAAAGCCCTGAGTTTTCCTAAATGTAGAAAGATTGTAGTCACCTCAAATTTACTTTTATGGAAAAAGAATTTTGGCCTAATAGCCATCATTAAGTTCCATAAGATAATTCTGTGCTATAAAGGTATATAATTAAAGAAGCTATATTAAAAGCATTGGTGCTTGCTTTTGCTTGGCATAATTATTGCAAAAGGTCTTAAGGCATCTGATCTATTTTGTCTACTGTCTCCATGCTTTTACATTTTGCAGGATTTGTCTAGGGAGGTTCTCATTCATCCAGGTCATGGTTGTCCCAAAGGTGCTTTTCTTTTAAAGGCAGCTGAACTTTCTGACTTTCTGATTAGAAATATTGCCTTTAAAATAAAAGCTCCTTTGGTACATACCAGGATATCACATACTAAGCAGGAACCAATTTTAGCTGACTACTGTGTCAGGAAAACTTGTGAATGTGGAGGAATACTTGTGAATGTGGAGAAGATAGTCACTGCATATATGGAGATATATAGTTAAAAACTAATGACAGGGATGGGCTGATGTGTGGAAATAATTCGGGACATTTTTTAAAATAAGTTTTAAAAAGGAGAGTTGCATACAAATCAAGGAAAAAGAAAATACTTGGTGTCCCAAGAGGCACCATGTCAGACTTTATAGCTGGGTGACCTTGAGGCAATGTCTTGAGGAGCTACAGCTAGTTTCCCAAGCAGTTTCCCCACAGTTCATGGTAGTCTGTCACCTCAATAAAGCACAAGCAAGCATAAAGTAGCAGTTGATACACCCTATGTTTTATACTCATTTTATCTGGCATTCTCTCTCTCCTGACCCTGTCGCCGAGAGCTCTGTGAAACAGTAAGTGATACTGTATACAGCTTACTTAAAAGAACCCAAAGGGGTATAATTTCAACACTTGCAGGATGGCTCTGCCTGAGAACGAATAGAATATACGATTGAGATATGTTTATATTTGTATTCTGAGGCCACATATGTGAAATGTATGCAGAACAAACTCTTGGAGGAGTTTGTGTAATATTTTTGGGTCAAAATTGATAGAGATCTCATGGTGCCTTGGGGTGATTTCAATAGAGGCATCCGAGTAAAGAGCTTAGACTGCTAAATATTTGAACCCAGACTGATATTCTTGATTAATGGACAGACCCATGGAAAGGAGGGAAAGAGCGTGTTGTACACCCTGCATTCCAGGTTGGGCATAACCATATGGATAAATAGAGTTTATAATTTATTTCTGAAGGCTGTTGTAGAAGGCTGGTGCATTGGGGTTCAGCATCAAGACATCTGTTAATGAATGTCTCATTCATTAAGGCTATCTTAATTTGTAGGTAAAAAACAAAAAACTGGTTGATCTCTTGAGGAGAAAAGTAAGTCTTGCCCAGCCATATGCAGGTGTATTTCTCAAGAAGGATGACAGGTAAGTTGTAATTTTTTTAACATGCTTACATGTTTTCTCTAAAGACCAGCTACATTGTCCCTTGTTCTATGAAAGTGTGGTGATTATGGATAGTATATTTAGATATCACAATACGATGACAAATTTCAAAGAATTTCCCATTTCCTGTAATTACTTATTTTTCAAAGATTCATTAGTGAATCGGAGAATGCTTTCTAAAACCGGAAATTCTTTCCTATTGCATTAAAATGTTATGTGTCAAAGTACAATATAAAAAAAAAAAGTTTGTCAGCAAATTCCTTTGCTCCAAAGTTAATATTAAAACAGACTGTGTTTTCTGAAATAGAGTTATCTTCAAACAAATGTCTTTCAGTAATTCCTTTGACTTTTTCTTGTCAGCAATGAATCAGATGTGGTGGAAAATCTAAATGAAATCTATCAGATGGGGACTTTTGTCCAGATCCATGAAATGCAGGACCTGGGTGACAGATTACGGATGATTGTCATGGGACACCGGAGGTAAATACACTCTACAATTCTTGGATCTTCTTTCTTGTTCATTTATGTGTAGTTGCTATATCTTGGTGGATGGATGTGGAAACAATGCCATTCAGCAGTAGAGAGTTGATGTCATTTTGATAAAGAAAACCTCTGCAACTTTGCATCTGTTCTGGAATGGGGGCAGGCCTTCTTTTTAAATGGTCACTTGAATCTGTCTTTGGATCTGTAGAAGGTTTAAAGTAAAGGTTCCCCTCGCACATACGTGCTCGTCGTTTCTGGCTCTAGGGGGCGGTGCTCATCTCCGTTTCAAAGCCGAAGAGCCAAGCGCTGTCTGAAGACGTCTCCATGGTCATGTGGCCGGCATGACTAAATGCCAAAGGCACACGGAACACTGTTATCTTCCCCCCAAAGGGGTTCCTATTTTTCTACTTGCATTTTTACATGCTTTTGAACTGCTAGGTTGGCAGAAGCTGGGACAAGTAACAGGAGCTCACTCCATTACACAGTGCTGATTTGAACCGCCAAACTGCCGATCTTTCTGATCGACAAGCTCAGCATCTTAGCCACTGAGCCACCGCATTTAGCACATCCCTAATCCTTAAACCATGTTAGTATTTCAAACAGAAATGCCACACTTTATATCGAGCCTAGATGATGATGAGGGGGGAAAAAATTTCAATGGGTTCCCTGTTCTTACCAAATCCATTCAGTATTTTCCTTCTTTGGGGTTTCAGAATTCGCATCAACAAGCAGATGGAAGTGGAGTTGGAGGAGCCTGAGACTGAGGCCAAGAAGAAGCCCCGCCAGAGGCAAAGGCGTCCCAAGCAAGAAGTGGATGAGCGACCAGAGACAAAGCACCAGGATGCCAAAGTGGTGCTGGAACCTCTCCAGGTGTCTTCAGGCGAGGTGCTCATGGTGGAAGTGGAGAATGTGGTCCATGAAGATTTCCAGGTCTCTGAAGAGGTCAAAGTGAGTGAGGGGACCTAGCAGGACTTCTTTCTGGAAGGAAACCACCTGAACCTGTAGCTGAGAGTGCAAAGGGTACCCTCTTCTGCATGTATAAATCCTGTCTTAGCCAAACAGGACACACACAATTGTCTCTTGCAGACGCCTGGAGCTCTGTGAGATGGGCAAATACAGATTTATACTTGGAGATTCCCTTCCAGTATTCACCTGTTTGTACCATTCGTTTGCAGGCTCTGACGGCAGAAATTGTTAAGACCATCCGGGACATTATTGCCTTGAATCCACTTTACAGGTATGCTTTCTCTCCTCCCTAGAGCCAAGCAGAGGCAGGACACCTGTTGGCCATCCCTCAGTTTATCAAGCAATCATTTCTCCAGGTAGCTTGTAGATCAGGGGTGTCAGACTCAAGGCCCAGAGCCCTGGAGACAGCAAAGGATGGGCCCATGGTGCCTCTGCTAGCGAAAATGGAGCCGGGGGGGGGGGGGGGGGGGCTATGCATGGTTCCCCTGGGCTCTGTTTTTTTCTGGCAGAGGGCTTCAGGAGGCAGGAAAGGAAAGGAAAGGAAAGGAAAGGAAAGGAAAGGAAAGGAAAGGAAAGGAAAGGAAAGGAAAGGAAAGGGATTATAATGAGAGGGAGGGAGGGTCTCAGGGAAGTCCTGCCTTAGCACTTGGCCACCACAGGTGCCCCCAACACGAGTCCCATGTCACGCCTACCATGGACACACCCCTGGCTCTTCAAGGTGAAACACAACCCTGATGCGGCCCCTCAATGAAATCGAGTTTGACGCCCGTGTTGTAGATGATGGTTGATGGGCATGTTTGCTCTTAGTAATTTGGGGTTTGTAAATAACAGCAAAATATAAATAGCCTAGCCAAGAAATCCACTCAAATCAGGGAACCGTGCCCTGCATGCCCAACGTGGGGCTTAGCAGCAGTTTGAGTTAAAGTAGAATCCTTCCTGATCTAACAGATAAACCTTCTCTGTTCCTTAAACCGGAGACATTTCCTCTTCCTTGTACGTAGCTATTACCTGCAGGCTGATAAATAATACAAGTACTCCCTGACTTAGGGCCACAATTGAGCCTCAAAATATCTGTTGCTAAGTGAGACATTTGTTAAGTAAAACTTTGCCATGTTTTATTACCTTTATTGCCCCCAGTGTTAAGTGAATCACTGCAGTTGTTAGGTTAGTAACGTGGTGGTTATGTGAATCTGGCTTTGCCATTGACTTTGCTTGCCAGAAAGTTGCAAAATGGGGATCAACTGGCCCCGGGACGCTGCAGCTGTCATAAATACAGGTCAGTTGCTAGCATCCTAATTTCGATCACGTGACCACAGAGGATGCTGCCATGGTGGTAAGTGTGAAAAACGGTCATAAGTCACATTTTTCAGTGCCGTTGTAACTTTGAACAGTCACTAAATGAACTTTCATAAGTCGGGGACCACCTGTAATACATATAGGGCGCTTTAAATGATGGTATAGGTAATTCTTGACTTGCAAGCATTCGTTTAACGACCATTCAAAATTACAACAGCGCTGAAAAAAGTGACGTACGACTGGGTCCTTGTACTTACGACCATTGCGGCATCTTTGTGGTCACATAATCAAAATTTGAGCACTTGGTAACTAACATGTATTTTACAATGGTTGCAACGTCCCGGTGTCACATGAACACTGTTTGCCAATTTTCCAGCCAGTATCTGATAAGCAAAGTCAATGGGAGAAGCTGGATTTGCTTAATGACTGCAAGAATCACTTAACAACTGCAGCTATTTGCTTAACAACCAGGCATGAAAAGTCATAAAATTAGGCGTGGATTACTTAACTTATCAGGCATGAAACACCTTGCTTAGCGAGGGAAATTCTGGCCCCAGTGGTGGGTTTAAGTTGAGCGCTACCTTTGGAGCGGTTTTCACCCCCCCAAACATTCATACTATTACTTGCAGAACAATGAGAGGGGAAATATGTGCGTTTTGTTCAACCACCAAACGAAACTACGGAACATACGAAGCGTGGTTTCTGAGGAATGCAGAGATAAGCAAGGAAGGTGGATTGTGGGAAAGGCTCTGATCATCTGCGTGGCGTCCTTTTGGTGCATGCACTGCAAAGCATTTTGTAATGTCCTGCTAGATGCCTCCTTCCTTTGACATACGCTTCAATCTGCTTCTTGCAGGGAATCTGTGCTCCAGATGATGCAGGCGGGGCAAAGGGTGGTTGACAACCCCATCTACTTGAGTGACATGGGCGCAGCGTTGACCGGAGCAGAATCCCACGAGCTTCAGGACGTCCTAGAAGAAACGAACGTAAGGGAGAAGAGACCACCACACCACCATATGCTGAGTTTGATGAGACTCAGCAACTGGGAATAATTCGCCCTCCTTTGAACGGTGACAGCTCCAGGTGGCACAGCTGCCCAGAGCATGCTGCTTGGCCCAGATGTGAACCTGTTTTGTTGCTTCTTTTGTTTTTTCCTTCTAGATACCCAAACGCCTCTACAAAGCACTATCACTCCTCAAGAAAGAGTACGAGCTGAGCAAACTTCAGCAGCGGCTCGGGCGGGAGGTGAGACCTAACAAGAGGCGGGAGGAAAAAAGGAGATTTCTCTTGTCTTCTTCAAGAACTTGTCCTTCCCTGTAGTGAGATGGAAATTAGTGAGCATTGGACGAGGAAAGTTTGGGACAAGGGTGAATTTGTTTTGATTGAAACTATGTGCAGCTTGCTTCTTTTCCTTCCAGATTGTGCCTAAAGTAGGTGATCTCTCTGATTTGGCTAGAAACAGGGTTATTGATATTTAATTTTCAAATTAAACAAATTAAGAATAACTGCCCCAAAAGTACCCAAATAATTTTCTGATCAAATGGGGATTTGAAGCTGGACTGCCATAGTCTATGCTGCAGTGGTTCTTAAACATTTGGGATTAATAGTTCTTCTGAACCCCTGTTGGAATTGGCCTCTGGAATATCAGAATATCGGCAATATAGATGTTGACCCTTTACTCATATGGTCAGTTTGCACTAGTCTCCCTCTCCCTCTCCCTCAGTTCAGCCCAGTTCACATGATTGTGATTGTGAGGAAAATAGGAGGAGGAAGGAGGATTAGGTACATTGGTTGCTTTGAGTTGCTTGCTTGCTTATTTATTTATACTTCGTATTTCTTAACTGTCCATCTTTCTCGGAGAGGGGGTCTGGGCGATATACAATATCATCAATAAATCAGAATAATTCAGGATTAAAAATGTTAAAATGATCAAAAATATAAAAATTCAGAAGCTGAAGAATTTCAAGCATGGGAATTATGACAGTAGGTACTAACAATTGTCAGGCCCGCCAGCCAGCCTCATGGTTGTGTGGGCCTCTTGTCCCCCAACACATTCCCCCTACAAATAGACAGACAGACAGATAGATAGATAGATACGTAGATATTTTTTAAAAAATCAAATAAATAGGCAGACATATTTATTGGCTGAGTCAAAGTGGCCCTTCCTTTATTCTGTTGCTGAGCATATCTAAATGACTTCTACATTCATACCTAAAAATGACTTATTTGTGACAAGCGGTATGTAGATTCCAGAGAAGAGGACCTGCACTCTTCTGAGACTGAAGGTGGAGGAACTTTTCCCCTGGGCTTTCTTCTAATTGTAGATGTTAAGCACGGGGTCCGTAATTCTTGCAGAAGAAACAAAGGCTAAAAATCTCTTTTGTCCTAGATCACAGCCTCAATGCTTTATCCATAATGCCAATTATTTCCTTCAGATAACCAGCTGCAAGCATTACGCCTGGTTTCAAATTAAGCCAGCAGTACCTACATCAGAGGTCTCCAAACTTGGCAACTTTAAGACTTGTGGACTTCAACATAGCTGGCTGGAGAATTCTGGGAGTTGAAGTCCACAAGTCTTAAAGTTGCCAAGTTGACCTATCGCATTTTCTTACAAATTTGTCACAAACTCTCTGATTTTCTTTTTGTCAATTAAGACTACTTTATAACATTGCAAGATAATGAGGAAAAAAAAACGTCTCCCAAGCCCTACAAGTTGAGAACCGCAGGAGAACCTTGAGATTATGGTGACGACTCAGACATTCGCCCTGTCCTAAAGCTGTCAATTTTGTTCCATCTTCAGGTGGAAGAAAAGATCAAGCAAACTCATCGCAAGTACCTCCTGCAAGAGCAGCTCAAGATCATCAAGAAAGAGCTGGGCCTGGAAAAGGAGGACAAAGACGCCATTGAGGAGAAGTTCCGAGAACGCCTGAAAGGGCTGGTGGTCCCCAAACACGTCATGGACGTGATAGATGAGGAGCTGAACAAACTGGGCCTTTTAGATAATCACTCCTCAGAATTCAAGTAAGTTGAGACTTTGGCTCATACAGCTGCAGCTTCTTTGTCTCTTCCTAAGGATTGGGGAATAAGTGTGATGAACAACAGTGTGGACTCCTTTTGTATCACGCTAACAGTGCTATAGAGTTGGAAATTTAACCATAGCATGACGGTCTGTTAGGAGTTTTATTTACATGTGTATGTAAAAAACCATGATGGGCAGGCTTCATTACGGTTATAACTCAAACACTGCTTGTGTATACGTGTGCGTGCATGCACACACACGCGCACACACACACAAATCTAACAGCCCATCATACAGTGGTTACATCCCCAAATATAGCATTGTTACTGTGATACAAAAGGAGTACTAGAAAGTCCACACTGTTGTTCATCACACTTATTTCATAATATTCAAGCAGTGCTTGAGTTATGACCGTAATGGAGCCTGCCCATCATGGTTGTTAAGCAAAACACTGTGGTCATGAAGTGAATCCCTGGTGGTTAAGCAAACCAGTGGTTCGCTATCAGTGTGGTTTTGCCGAAAACGGGAAGTGAATGCTGGGTTTTGATCAAAACTGTCCTTAAAAAACATGGTCACAGATGGCCATAAATACAGTCTAGTTGCTGAGCACCTGAAGTGCAGTCCCTTGATCATGGAGGATCGTGCAGGTGTCAGAAGTTTGAATCCAGGTTGTTAGGTATTCCCCAGATAGGTCTGTTGGAACTTCGGAGGTTTGCTAAGGAACTGGTTGAGGACTACCTGTAGCTACAGTTATACACGGCCTATTTCTTAAGCCCAGAAGATCACCTTCAAATGCCACCTTCAGCACCCCTCCTCACCCAGATAAATAAGCTTAGCATAACAACAGCTGTAAAAAAAAACGTTGCTTTATAACCGTCACAAGTTACGACCATGATGGGCAGGCTCTTCTACTGTCATAACTCAAGGACAACCTATATTCGATTTATTTCCATGTAAGTAAGTCTAAGAGGGAGTTGAGGGACATTATGAAGAACGTATGGTTTGGGCAAGCTTTTCTCCTGTGGTCTTTTGATGGTGATGCTCTTTTCGTTTCTGCCAGTGTCACCCGCAACTACTTGGACTGGCTAACGTCCATCCCCTGGGGCAAATGCAGTGAAGAGAATCTGGAATTGGCCAGAGCCCAAGAGGTTTTGGAAGAGGATCATTATGGCATGGAGGACGTGAAGAAGAGAGTGCTGGTAAGGGCTTGGGACCTGTTCTGTTGGTTTAATATATTGCTCCCATCAATTTAGGTCAGCGATGCTAGACTTTTTAGAGAGCTACTTGAGTGAGTAGAACTCTTGAGCCTCTTCTATCCCCATTCCTTGGAAAGGCAGATTAAAGTATATCAGGGGTATCATACTCAAGGTCCGCAGGCTGCACCGGCCCGCAAAGTTCTTAGATCTGTCCCACAGTGCCTCTGCCAGGGAAACAGCAAAGGACCGACCCGCAGTGCCTCTGCCAGGGAAAATGGAGCTCGTGAGGGCCGCATGCATCCCTCCTGGCCCCCATTTTCAGCCACGACGGCCTCCAGCCCTCCACAAGCTCCGTTTCCACTGGCAGAGGGTTGCAGGAGGCCATCCCGGCCAAAAACAGGGGTCCCGGGGGATGGGTGGGGTAGCGCTGGCTGGCAGAGGGCTAGAAAAACAGACGTTTCCCCTTTTGCATTTGAGCAAGCAAGAAGGGACAGGAAAGGAGAAAGGAGAAGGGGAAAGAGAAAGAAAAAGATGGGAAGAGAGCAAGGAAGGAAAAAGAAGAGGGAAGAATAAAGAATGAAAAGGGAAGGAAGGAAGGAAGGAAGGAAGGAAGGAAGGAAGGAAGGAAGGAAGGAAGGAAGGAAGGAAGGAAGGAAGGAAGGAAGGAAGGAAGGAAGGAAGGAAGATTATAATGAGAGGGAGGGAGGGTCTGAGGGAAGTGCTGCCTTAGCACTTGGCCACCCTAGGTACCCCTGATACGAGTGACGCTGAGCTGGCCGCGCGTACCCCAGCCACATCTACCCTGACCCCCCACCAGCACCCCCGAGGTCAACCACAACCCTTGACAGCCCTGAAGTGTATCGTAAGGGTGTAAAACTGGAGAAGAATGCAGTGTCTGGTGGAGAGAATCAGCGTAAGGCTCATAACAGACACATGTTGCTTGACCTGCTTTTACTCCTCCAGGCCTTTCCGTGACTCCAGCAGATTAAAAAAGAAAGGCCCTGGGTTGTTGACTTTCCAGCCTCTCCTAGGCAAAGCCGGGCAAGCAGCCCTTGTATCCATCACAGGTCTGTTCCTTTTGCTTGTGTGAACCAGGAATTCATTGCTGTCAGCCAGCTGAGAGGATCCACGCAAGGCAAGATCCTCTGCTTCTATGGCCCTCCAGGGGTTGGGAAGACCAGCATTGCCCGCTCTATTGCTCGTGCCTTGAACAGGGAGTACTTCCGCTTCAGCGTGGGCGGCATGACGGATGTGGCAGAAATCAAGGGCCACAGGTGTGTGCATCTCGGGCTTCCTTGGCTGGGCTTGTCCAAAGTACTTGTCAGGGTTTCAAGTAATAAATTCCGTCGCAAGCAAAAACTCCGAGGCAGGTGAAGTCCTCAAAGAAAAGCTTTATTGGAAACTACTCTATATCTGTGCTTCGCTATGAAGCTATGTGATCGGGCTCAGTTTTGGGGGAGGAAAATAAGGGGGAAAAATTATGCCTCTGCCTACCAGCACCCATCAGTATCCATCTGGCTAGCGTCCTGTCAGTGTGTGAGATAGTTGGGGGCTGTTTGGAAACTGAAGCAGTATTTGCTGTCTGAGCAAGAAGGAGACAGCAAGGAGCCTGGGCATGGCTTAGCTCAATTGTTCTATACTAAAACTGCTTGCTGCTCTGAAACTAAAACGGAAACACCTGTGCTTATGTTTTGCATTTGGAACAGATTTCTTTTCAGGTGGGGAGAGGGAGTAGAACTCCTTAGCATCAGAGCGTGTGAATAACAATATACGAAATACTAATGCTCTGGTGGTCATTTTGACAAATCCTTTCTTAGTGAGCACCTAGAAGCCAAGAGGAACATATGTGCCAAATTTCAAGTTTGTAGGCTTTACGGTTCTGGAGATTTTGTGATGATGTCTGAGTGGTACTTTGCTTTTATATATAGAGAGAGATTTCAAATTGGCACATATCTGGTGAAAACGAACTCTGAAGGGCCCCTTGATTTTCACCTAATTAAAAGTGTTTCCCTCAACCCCAAACAATCAGTCACATGGCCCAAACACTGCAGTGTCCACTGGTCTCGTGACATCACCCCTCCTCTCGGCCAGGTATGAGAATGTCCTTAGTTCCCAAGAGAAAGTCTTGAGAAAGTGTTTTATTTTGACTACACAAGACCAGCTATCTCTACTCCCTCTCTCCCTCTCCCTCGCTCCAGGGTAGCAACACTGAAGCTCCAAGATGGCTTTGCCCAGGACAGCTTCAGGGTGGACAGTACTAGAGCTGTAATGCTGTGGGGGGAGTGGGAATGACTGACAAATCCATCTCTTTCTGGTCATAGTAGCTCGGCTTCCTGGTGTGCAGAGCCATCTGCAGGCCATGGTCAAAAAACGTCAAGAGCACATTTGTGCAACAATTGAAGCTTTGCCATGTACATTAAAAAAAATAGCTTTGATCACACTGTCATAGATGCCCCATTGGATTTTTTTGCACCACGCCTCAGGCACTCACCTACTTTCTCCGGCTGAAAAGGTGTTTCTAGCCTGTGCATGAATATTTATATAATATAAATACTCCTGGTGACCTGAATGGCAAGCAAGGAGGAGCTGACTCTAGTTAAGATGGAGAAAACTTTGCATAATTTAGACAGTTAGCAACATCATGTCCATAATCACATCTATTTTTTCTGGAACTACAAATCATTGGAATTATCTGTATTATTCTAATACACTACAGGTAGTCCTCAACTCAAAGGTGCTTTTTCAGGAGGCAACTGGACTGTCTTGTTTTTTTTTTCTTTTGAAGACGTTTCGCTTCTCATCCAAGAAGCTTCTTCAGCTCCAACAGGATGGTGGGGAATAGAAGGATTTCTATTGCTTGCAGACAGCTGGTCATTTGCATCCTTTTAGAGCAGGGGTCTTCAAACTTGACAGCTTTAAGAATTGTGGACTTCAACCAGTCATGTTAGCTCAGGAATTCTGGGAGTTGAAGTCCACAAGTCTTAAACTTGCCAAGTTTGAAGACCCTTGTTTTAGAGGGTCCTTGAAGCACTTGGAGGTTTATCTGTGTCCTCAGACTCATCTTGGATGAGAAGCGAAATGTTTTCAAAGAAAAAACTCTTAAGTCCAGTTGCCTCCTGTAAAAAAAAAAAAAACACCTTTGGGACAACCATGGCCTGGATGTCTGAGAATCTCTACATAATGAAGCCTGCCCATCGCTGTTGTAACTCATGGCCATACCTTGGCTCACCCACACGAATGTGTACAATCTTTTTTCGCAGCAGGGTTAAGCAAACCAGTGGTTCCCTTTGAGACATTTTTGTTGAAAATATATGCCTGTTTTTGACAGAGCATCATAGAAGGCCCTGTGATGCAAGACCCTGCAAATGGCTGTAAATGCAGCCCAGTTGCTGGCCGTCCAAAGTGTGGTTATATGTCCGTGTTCAACCCAGATTCCGTGATGAATCTGGGTTGTAAGTACCCCAGGGAGGTCCTTTGTTAACTTCAAACAGTCATAAGTCGAGGACTACCTGTATATACAAGTAGTTCTTGACTTACAGCAGTTCATTTAGTGACTGTTCAAAGCTACAACAGCCACTGAAAAAAGTGACTTATGGTCATTTTTTACACATTACCACCGTGGCAGCATCCCCCGTGGTCATATGATCAAAATTAAGATGCTTAGCGACTGATTCATACTTACGACTGTTGCTGTATCTCAAGATCATGTGGTCTCCTTTTGTGACCTTCTGACAAGCAAAGTCAGAAATGGGGAAGCCAGATTCACTTAACAACCAGGCTCCTAACTTATCAACTGCAGTGATTAAATTAACAACTCTGGCAAGGAAGGTTGTAAAATGGGGCAAAACTCACTTAACAGATGTCTTGCATAACAGCAGAAATTTTGGGCTCAGTTGTGGTTGTAAGTTAAGGACTACCTGCACCTACGTGGCCTTGCATGTATCTGATTGTGTAAATTGAGACTTTTGACTGTCCCTATAGCTCTTTCATCTTTTTCCGGGCAAACAAAAATCAGAACCTTTGGTCTTTTTCAAAATGGTGGCAATGTTGCAGGAGAGTAAAGTCTAGCTGTTGCCAAACGCCCTGTCCTACCAGTATATTTCACTGCTACTTGAAGAGCTGATACTGTAATAGGAGCCCTGGTAGCGCAGTGGTTAGAATGCTGTATTGCAGGCTGACTCTGCCCACAGTCTGGAGTTCAATCCTAATGGGGCTCAAGGTTGGCTCGGCCTTCCATCCTTCCGAGGTTGGTAAAATGTGGACCCAGATTGTTGGGGGGAAATAGGCTGACTCTGTAAACTCTGAGAGGGCTCTAAAGCTGTATGGAGTGGTATATAAGTCTAAGGCAGGGTTCCCCAAACTTGGCAACTTTAATGTGATGACCCAGGGCATGGCACAAAAATAATAAAGTCACCAAAGTAAATAAATTCCCTTTTTCCTTTTAAAAATTCCCCCAATGTCCACTTATCCTCGGCTGGAGATCAAACTCTTCCAAAAACAGTCTACGAAGGGAAGAAATGCAGTCTGAACCAAAAGTAAAGATAATTAGAAATAAAAAAGCCAATACAAACCACGCTGAAGTAATTAACATGACAGGCCAGGATGATAAGTTGCAGACTACCAAAAGATAACGCAGTACCCACAGTTGGGAGGACGCTAAAACCCAGATAAGCCTCGACAAAGATAATGCACCCTTTGCTTCCAACAACTTTGCCATGCGCAGTTTGCCCTTTAAAACAGTCTTCCCAGCTGCAGCCCATGAAGGGGATCAGGGCCCTTTCCTCTCTCGTAAGCCTCGTTGCTCCCTTCTCCGTTCCTCCCTGCGTGCCCTAGGATGAAGAGGGGGTGGCCCTGGGTCTTCCTCTGAATGCCCAGCTGGATTGTGCCCTTCCCCCATTTCTTCCACAGCCACCAGATCCACACTCCCACTCTCTGTCAGCTGCTCAATCCCCCCCTCAGAATTGGACTCCAACAAGGGCATGACATTAAGACTTGTGGACTTCAACTCCCAGAATTCTCCAGCCAGCTATGCTATGCAGGCTGGAGAATTCTGGGAGTTGAAGTCCACAAGTCTTAAAATGGCCAAGTTTGGAGACCTCTGATCTAAGGGCTGTTGCCATTGCTAATACTCACCCAAGGACTCTCAAGAGGGCACTGTTAAAAACAAGCAAGTATTTTACTGGGTCTGCAATGCGTGTATTGGTCATTTGACTGCAGCTCTTTCCACACAGGCGGACATACGTGGGAGCCATGCCCGGGAAAATCATTCAGTGCCTGAAGAAGACTAAGACGGAAAACCCTTTGATCCTGATTGATGAGGTGAGGGCAGCTTTGCAAGTTATTTGGCTCCTTTTGTTTTTTGTTTGTTTGTTTGTTCTGGTGGGTGACAGCAACGGACTTAATCTTTCTGCGATGCAGGTGGATAAAATAGGGCGAGGCTATCAAGGAGACCCTTCTTCCGCTCTCCTTGAGCTGCTGGACCCAGAACAGAATGCCAACTTCCTGGATCACTACCTGGATGTGCCCGTGGATCTCTCCAAGGTATGGATTCCCCACCACCCCCCATTGGATATCCCAGCCTGTGGGGAAGAAGAGTTAAATACCGGTGCTGGGATTCAAACATTTTTTACTACCGGTTCTGTGGGCATGGTTTGGTGGGCATGGCAGGGGAAGGATACTGTAAAATCCCCATTCCCTCCCCACCCCACTAACCTGCTTTCCAGCTCCGTTCTCCTGTGCAGGGCAACCAAAGAAGACCCAGCCAATCAGTGGGACTCGGGAGGCAGAGAATAGATGGGTACGGGGCCAGTCAGAAGTGGGATTTGCTGGTTCTCCAAACTACTCAAAATTTCCGCTACCGGTTCTCCAGAACTGGTCAGAACCTGCTGAATGCAACCTCTGGTTAGTACCAATGAAGGAGAATATTTGTAGCTCAGGGCTTGGGGTCCTCAGTGCTCTCTGAGCTGGCTTGTTCCCTTGCAGATGTCTCATTGTAGATTTGAAAGTTTTAGGAAGGGCCTGTCTATGTTGACTTTACTATCTCCTTGCTTTAGATTTTATACTTTTTATGTATGTTACTTGAAGAATTGTGATTGAAATTGAACAACTGAGCAAATTGGTCAGTAAGACCTAATTCCAGTCTTCCAATTCCAGCTCTGCTTATTTGCAGAGCCTTTTTAATAGCTATGTAATGCCTAAAACCCAGGACCAGAAAGTCTATGAAGACTCTCCGTCATCCAGGTCACGGTCATCCCAAAGGTGCTTTTTCAAGCGGCATCTGGACTTTCTGGTTTTTCTTTGAAGACGTTTTGCTTCTCATTCAAGAAGCTTCTTCAGCTCTGGCTGGATGTTGGGGAATGGAAGGATTTATATTCCTTGAAGAAATCCTTTCCTTCTCCACTATTCAGTCAGAGCTGAAGAAGCTTCTTGGATGAGAAGCGAAACGTCTTCAAAGAAAAACCAGAAAGTCCAGTTGCCTCTTTGGGACTTGACCAGAAAGACTTTTGCCCTGAACCAGAAGACTTTTCCCCCAGGCACTGATCTTACTGGCTTGCTCTTCTTTCCTTTCCACCCAGGTGCTTTTCATTTGCACAGCCAATGTGACAGAAACGATCCCAGAGCCCCTGCGAGACAGAATGGAGATGATCAACGTTTCAGGATACGTCGCCCAAGAGAAACTGGCAATAGCAGAGGTAATAACCAGCTTGGTTTTTGTTTTTATCTGCTGCATCTCTTTCTGTTCAATTCGAATTTGGCATGGGTGAGTCCTGATTTATACCAGGGCAGTGGAAACTTAGTACAGTCTTGTCAATTGCAATCATGGAGAATATCCATTGACATTTTGCTCTATTCTGTATTATCGGTAGTAAGAATATCCAAACATCATCAGGTGATGGGAGATATTTCTACATAAAAATGGACAGCCAGAAGGACGATCCATCAATTAGTTTGGAGCAGGCTTGCTGAAACTTGCCCTTTGAGTAAGAGGAGGCCTAGTGGCTCAGTGGTTAAAGTGCAGTATTGCAGGCTGACTCTCCCCACTGCTGGGAGTTTGATCCTCACTGGCTCAAGGTTGCCTCAGCCTTCCATTCCATGTGAGGTCGGTAAATTGAGGACCCAGATAGTTTGGGGGGTGGGTGGGGGAGGAATGTGCTGACTGACATTGTAAACCTCCCAGAGAGAGCTGTAAAGCACTAGGGGGCAGTATATGAGTCTTAAGTGCTATTGCTATTATGAACTCCTTTCTTCTTCTGTCCTGCCAGAGATATTTGGTTCCTCAAGCTCGTGTACTCTGTGGATTGGATGAAAGCAAGGCCAGCATCACGCAGGATGTGCTGACGGTCCTCATTAAGCAGTACTGCAGGGAAAGTGGCGTGAGGAACCTCCAGAAACAAATAGAGAAGGTGAGGCAATCGTATCTTTTGAGAGAGAGACGTTTGAGGTTACCTGCGCGTATTTTTCTCATGGAGTTCATCCTCCCTCTCCCCCCCCCCCTCAGGTCCTTCGGAAATCTGCATACAAAATTGTCAGTGGAGAAAAGGAGAAAGTTGACGTAACACCCGAAAACCTCCAGGACTTCGTTGGGAAGCCCATTTTCACGGTTGAACGGATGTACGATGTGACTCCTCCCGGGGTGGTGATGGGCCTCGCTTGGACAGCAATGGGTGAGGCGGCCGTCGGATGGTTCCGATCTCAGCATGGGCCACCAGTCTTGCTCGAATGCTGATTTCTTCTGCGTCTCATTTCAAGATTGGGGTGGAGGGCTAGGAAGGGCAACTTAGGCCAGGATAAGGGATGATGGACATACATAAAGCAAGTATATACAGAAAGTGGGGAAAGCAGGAAACGTTTTCTTCTCGCGGTGTTAGCCCTCGGGAATCCTCCAATGAAGCTGATACGCCTGGCGAGTCAAGAACAGACAAGGCGCGAAGGAAAGAAAGAAACAAGTATTATGGGATTAGTTGACACAAAATGTGCACAGCCATAAGTTTGGATACCTTTTGAGGAAACTCAGGTTGATGGAGAACAGAGTGGATATTTTAGCCTCTCATGACCCTTTGATAGGAGGTGGGATTCTGAAGGGTGGAACGGTAGTTGTCAGCTTACAATGGCAGTTGAGCCCGCAATTATGGTCATAAATCATGACAATTGTTAAGTGGGTCATCATGTAACCAACCCAATTTTATGACTTGATTTGCATCAGTCGTTAAGTGAAGCCGTTGTTTGCAATGGGGCATTTATTGCCAGAAACCAGAAGTAAATGCTAGTTTCCAGGAAAAACCATAACTGTGATTTATGGTTTTCCTGGAAACTAGCATTTACTTCTGGTTTCTGGCAATAAATGCCCCATTGCAAACAACGGCTTCACTTAACGACTGATGCAAATCAAGTCATAAAATTGGGTTGGTTACATGAAAATTGGGTGGATCCCAATGGAACTTCGAATCTGGTTCGTAAGTACAGGTAGTCCTTGAGTTATGATCGCAGTTGAGCCCAGGATTTGTGTTGCTAAGTGAAGCATTTAAGTGAGTTTGCCGTGCTTTACAACCTTTCTTGCCACCGTTTTTTAGCTGAATCATTACATTTGTTAAGTTAGTAACATGGTTACTAAATGAATCTGGTTTCCCCATTGACTTTGCTTGTCAGAAGGTCGCAAAAGTGGATCACGTAACCCTGGAGTACCGCAACCATCATAAATATGAACCTCTTGCCAAGCATCTGAATTTTGACCATGTGACCATGAGGATGCTGCAGTGGTCATTAGTGTGAAAAAACGGTCATAAGTCACATTTTTCAAAGCCATTGTAACTTTAAATGGTCACTAAATGAACTGTTAAGTCGAGGATTACCTTATATATTTTTTCGTCTCTCTTGTCGTTTTGAATAGTTGCTAAGCAACCCGTCATAAGTCAATACCTGTATAGATTCATGGTACTTTAATACGGTAAACGTATTTTATAGCCTCCTAAGTCATGAAGCTAGAAGAAGGCTGTATTGAGACTTGTTTGAAGAACTTTCGGGTAGGTGGCCATCACCCTTTCCCAAATATTACCCATTAGTTGCTTCTTTCCAATGTCTCACTTTAGATTTGTGACCTCATGGTCTAATGGGGAGCAGATTATAAATCAAGTTTTCATTTGCTTTGGTTGCAAGACAAAAGATGAAGCTAGTGAACTGAAATTATACCCAAGGACAATTTGCTTACTAGGCGGTAGAGTTGAGTCCAGAATGGATTTCATGCTTGGTTTGGCTTTTCTCCTCAGGTGGCTCAACCTTGTTCATAGAGACCTCTCTCCGGCGTCCCAAAGACAAGGAAAGCAAGGATGGGACTCTTGAAATGACAGGTCAACTGGGAGATGTAATGAAGGAGAGTGCCAAAATTGCCTACACGTTTGCTCGGGCTTTTCTGATGGAAAAGATGCCCACCAATGACTTCTTGATGACTTCCCACATCCATGTCCATGTGCCAGAGGTACTCAACATATCACGGTCTTTCTATTCTGTTCTCTATTTAGCACGACATGCATTTCATAGTGAAGTGGAATTTATGGTTGACCCTGATAGTGCTCAACTCCATTCCCAACTGCACGACAATCGGGGTTTGTTGATACTGAGCAAGTTGTTTGTTCCCCTCTTTCCTAGAACAGAGCAGGTGGACCAGGACTAGGGGTTGTTGTTTTTTTTGCCTAAAACTAGTTTCAATCACACCAAACTTGTTCTCTTTTAATCATGCTTATGCCTATTTTGTTTCTAGATTTTCTCTTATGAGCTTGGGATGCACCTGTTTCCTGAATAGATTCTGGAGTTTCATAGCAATAAGTTTGTATTAAAATGGGCAAGGAACTTGTCTTCAGGTCCTAACATATTTCCTTATGCTTTTCTCAGTAATGAAGTTCGTACGTTTTGTTCATTTACACTTAGGGAACTCCAATCTTAAAAATCCCCTTTGGACATTTTCCCCTTAGGCTCCTTGGAAGCTGAGAAATAGTTATTGCAGCTTTTCTTACTCTCCTGTTGGAACACAGGGAACTAGACTTGCTTCAAACCATCGGTTTCCCTCTTTATCTTACTAAAGGACACACTTTTCATAGATTCCAGCAAGGATGTTACTTTTGTGTGACAGAATTCCTCTTATGTAAAGTACTGGGCTTAATGCTTTACTAGGAGAGAGATCTGCCTTGAGAATATTTGTAAGAGGGGCCAAAAAGATTTGCAAGATATTAATATACCCGTATTTTTTAAGAGGCACATTAGATTTAAAGGAGGAAAACAAGAGAAAAAAAAAAAACTCCCCCTGGCTCCCAGCATCCATCCGGTATTCATCTGGCTAACAGCCTAATCAGCTTCAGCAATTATCGCAGCCTGATTTAACACAAGCAGCTGATTGGCAGTTGGATCGGCCTCCTGGAATATTGCTGATCAGGTGTTCACGTCCCAGTTTCAGCCCCTCCATGTGCCCCATTTTTGGCCCTTCCAGACAACAGGGATTGCTACATGCCACCACCATTTGGTGGCGGGGATCAGCAGAGATAGGCAGTGGCAATTGGTGGCATCCTTGCCACCTGGAACAGACCATGTGGAGGCTGAAAACAGGGCATGTGGGCACCGAAAATGGGGCCTGCAGAGGCTGAAAATGGCCAAAGGGTGGGCAGGGCTTTAGCAACATTCACTCTATAAGATGCAGACATTTCCACCCACTTTTTTTTTGGGGGGGGGGGGGTGTATCTTATAGTGCGAAAAATGTATATTTGAGGTGATTCCAGATGCCTTTACACCTCAGAAAACGTTTGCATATAAGATTCCCTGAAATCTCTTCAGGATTACTCAAATCTTCTGAAACTGGTGGGGACTTCAGAGAGTTAATAATATTTAATACAACCTTTTTTTTTATGGAATTCCACAAAAGAAAACAAGGATCTACAATATGAATTGGGATGGGAGGATTACACAGAGTAGCTTAATACAGGTCTGAATGAGCGAAATGGATTGGCTGCAGGTGAAATGCCATATCTCACAATCTTGCACTAATGCTGGAAGGATTGCTTACATTTATGTTCCATCAAGCAGGGTACAATCCAGCCCTATGAACACAACCTTCCACCATTGGCTAGGTGTAGTTTCAACACCCACACAAATCAGAATCTAATTTTCAAACCATAAAATTCCTCCCCAGGGGAGGTGCACCATTCCTGGAAGTACTGCAATACCAGGTTGATGCTTGGAGTGGATATAGCAAGCTCTTAGTCCATCTCCCAAGTCCAAAAATCCATTTAATATTTAGTTCTCAAATAGAGAACATATCAGATATTAAACTGATAAGAACAGATACTACACTTGATCTTAGCCAAAAGGCCGAGAAGCGATAAAGCAACAGAGGCCAAGGCGAAAGCCCATCTTTTCAAAGTGACATTGTAGTAACTGTGAGCAAATTCAAGCTGCTGAGCATTTAGTAGATATTGTTTGTAATTTTATCAGATTTATTATATGAATATTCTTATGTTCATTGTCCAAGAAAGTAGCCATCTGTTATAAAATATGTCATAAAAATTTCATCCATATGCATTTTTTGAAGGCCTATATGACTATTCTGACTCTGATTGGTTTGAAATTTGCATAAGCCTTCCCATTTTCTCCCATTTTACATAACTGTTATTCATCTGCCTACCAGTAGAGGTCGTTTTTCCTTTAAGGGTTAGTGTGCTTTAGGAGCAGGATGACACTTTGGATTTCACAAGTCTGTTCCAAAATATTTAGGTATAATAAGAAAGTTTGCTTACTCTCTCTTCAAGTTTTGATTTGATCACAGAATGCATAACTATTCTGAACAAAGGTAACAGCTTTATTTACTTTCTATAATCACCCATTCCTGCCAAACTGCCCTCCCCTCCATCGGTCTTCCTATTAATAATAAATATCTTTGGGAGAAATAGTCTTGAGAACCAGGCGGAAAACATAAGAGAAAACAGGATAACAAATAAAGTAATAGGTGTTGTTGTTCTGTTGCTTTATAGCAGTTTTTAGGGTGTAACCAATTTAATTTGGTCCGTGGATCACTTCTTTATTAAATATGAGTAAAAAGAATGTGCATTTCAAATGAACTTTATAAACACATTGCTAATAATTATTAACCTGGAACATGAAAAACCTTTGTGGGGCAGATTAATAGTTCACTTTTTAACACACTATAATCTGATAATCACGTTAAAAACACTGAGGAAAAGTACAAAGAAACAATAGGATAGCAAAAGCAGACAGGACAAGTTAACAATGTTGGGGGTGAGGGGGACAAACTCAGGAATTACAACTGAGAAAAAAAAAGAAGTTAGAGTCCAGGGAAGTTGGAGCAGGATTTATGGTATGGAGTCAGGGAGGATAGATTGAAGGATCTAAGGGAAGATCAGAAATTGGCTAAACTGCAGTTGAAGTTTGCAGAGAAGACCTTTTTTGTTGTTTTATTTAATTGGGCTTCTTTAATGTACATTGTCCGTAGATCTTTTATCTGAATTGGTTATTCTGTTAAGATAACTTAGAAAGTTTATAAAGATTATTTTATCTTTTGAGAGAGGAAGTAATTGGTGTTTGCGTTGCTTTCGCTTATCTATGAAACTACACCAAAAACATTTCAAATGCAATGAAATGAAAGGTAAATCAATTTTAGTTTTCAAAGTGCACCTCTTGGCAAATCGTTACCTCCTTGCTACTCCCCAGTTAGACTTTAATTTCTACAATCCTAGTTAATACTGTGCTGATTGGGAATGAGTTGTCTTTGCCCTAATAAAAAAAAAATTCACACTCGGCTCCTTTGGTGGTTTGGCCCCCATGCAAGCTTTTTTTGGCTAGCAATCGGCTCTTCATTTATGTGGGGCAATTGTGTGCCTGTATGGCTTACCTTTGGAGTCCGTATGTCTGTTAAAAAGCTGATTATTGTCCTCAGTCAACAAAGAACTTGGTCTGTTTCTTTCCATTCACAGGGTGCCACCCCGAAAGATGGGCCCAGTGCTGGCTGCACAATTGTAACTGCCTTATTGTCGTTGGCATTAAATCAGCCTGTGAGGCAAAACGTAGCCATGACTGGGGAAGTATCGTTGACTGGGAAGATTCTCCCTGTGGGAGGCATCAAGGAGAAGACCATTGCCGTAAGTGGAAACCGCGCAGTCCTTCCGCTGCCCTAAAGTTTACATACATACAGTAGCCATTCCTGCACCTTATCATTATATGGCATTCAGATTTCCAAACCATAGTAAATCTATAAAATGGGACAAGAACAAATCTCTTCCATCTGTTACATCCCTCTTCCCGTTATGGGTGGTCTTCTAATTGCCAGAGATTTGAATCAGAGCAAGATCAGGATCCTTGTTTAGGGAGGCATCAGATTTCTAGTGAGCCACTGTGTATCATCTGCTGGCGGATGAGATTGCCATAGCCCTTATCTGATCCAGCAAGGACTTTTTACTGTGTACTTTAGAACATTAACTCATTTCATACCAATTGGTAAATTGCTTGGAGAGTTCTTGAATACACTTTTGAGAGGTGATTTATAAGGGCCGAGTTGGCTCACTTGGATTTTACTTGTTAAAAAAAACTTTTTACGAGCATCATGATCTACAATCAAAGGCTCAAGGAAGGATAGACCACTGGAGAACTGGGTTATTCAGAAGCTACTCCATCTGATAGTGGCCGGTAGCTAGGAGCTATTCAGTACTCCTTGTAGATTACAATAAAGAAGCGTTTACTGTTTCCAGGTGACTTTCACAGCCTGGAGTATCTTCTCCTTAATAAGGCATTTTATTATCTGGTCTCAGGGTTGAGTACAAGCACAGGGCCTGACCATGGGAGGGCAGAAACCTGGTCAGCGGGAAGAAGCTTCTTCCTCAACATTTCCTCTCCGTTTTTTTTTATCCCAGGCCAAGAGAGCTGGCGTCTCCTGCATCATTATCCCATCAGAAAACAAAAAAGATTACTGTGATCTTGCTGAATTCATCACAGAAGGACTTGAAGTACATTTTGTTGAACATTATAAGGAAATCTTCGACATCGTTTTCTCCAAGTCTGATTCTCCAGGAAAGTGAACCACGGCTGGGTGTCCCTCTCGCCTTCCCACCTGGCTCCACTCTGGAAGCAAGAGATGCAGGCTCAAGCAGGGGGCGGATTTGACTCCTGCGGTGGCCTGCTGCATATAACGATGGCTTGGTTTCCTATTCCTTTAGTCACTCTGAAATATATTCTACTCCAACCAATTTGTATTATGAACCAATTAAAAATGTTCCCTGTGACACAGGGCTACAAGACTAGACTGAAGATTTGTGAGGAAGTCGTTCCCTAGTCTTTCTCAAATGTATTTTCTTATTAGAACTTAAACAGATCCTGTTGTCTCTTGCTACTTTCTACTAGGACTTTATACAATAAAAGTGGAGGTATATTTAGATCCCTCTAGACGGTACTACCAGTGATGAGAGCAGAAGCTTGGCTAGGGGAAACTTGTATCCTGCACATAGATGTCAATATAAAAATTTTTTGATTATTTTCCCATGGCACAAAAACAAGATCGACCAATCTTTAGTAAGATGCCTCTCCTACTAAAGTTGGTAAGGCTGCCCATCTGGAAGATAATGTCCCCTGAATTATCTGCTGCCCACTATTCTGTATTTAGCACAATATGCTAAATTATACATTGTAAAAAGCTATAGCAATTGCACTCTTGACATATTAAAGCTCAAACAAATAAAACTTCACTATGCCTAAACATATCCATTAGACACAATGATATAGCTTAGTTTGCTGATCTGCATTGTTTAATGTTACATAAACAGCCCTTCCATCACTCTATAAATTTCAGGGTGATGATTATCACCAGAAGCACCCCAAGGTGAGCTTTTCAACTCTGAATTTATAACCGCTTAATCCAAAGAATATTCCACACTCTGCTGGGCTTCTGAAATAAGCTTTATTGGGAAAAAGGATGCAGAATTCAGTCCTTCTTGGCAGCTGCTTTCCTCATTGCTGCCAGGACATTGCTGAGTTCTTCACGCTTCCTCTTGGCACGAATGTGAGTCCCTACCTGTGAGGAGAAGGAGCAAAATGTGTTGGCATCCAGAGCTAGAAACTTGGCAGAAAGAACAGACTTGTGTGATGGAAACTGTCTGGAGAATATGCTGATTAGAAAAGGAAAAAAAAAGAAAAAAATCACTCTGAACTCGCTGACCGTAGGTCAGGGATCCAGCCTGATCCTCTTCCCCCGTTTCTTTCAGGATAAGCAAGGCATTCCGGAGCAAAAAAAGGCCAGGCCTTGAGAGATGCTAGGCCTGATTGGAACAGGACCGGTGGTCACCAGTGCCAGACGACTTAATTATCCTGGCTGTTTTGGACTGCCTCCCAGCCGCTTTTACAACAGCTGTCAGTTCTTAGTTATTTCTGGATCAGGAGCTCTTGAATCGAGCTCAACTCCCCATGACTTAAATGGACACATCTATGCGGGTTTTCTAGACAGCAATACAAACAAGTTAACAACGTCCAAGTCTGGGATTCTTTGCCCAACCGCCCTCCTGGCAGTTTTTAGAGGCCTGTCATCCAAGGGACAATCGGGCTTGATGCTGCTTTGCTTTATAGCACTGAGACCGGCCAGGGTAACCTCTCACTACCAAGGGGGCAAATGGGCTCCTTTCTCAACTGGAACTGGGTCGAGCTTTGTTCACTGTGGCCATGAATTGAACCGAGGGCAGGAACACAATGTCCCACACAGGACGAAGGAAGTGCCTTCCTCTGCTGGCTCTTGGTTCTGCCTTTCAGGGACAGCCTGACAGACTCCCAAAGACCCACCACCTGCTCCGCGCAACACTCACCCTTTTCTTAATGAACTTCAGAGCTCTCTTATCTTTGGAGACTTTGAGCAGCTCCATTGCTCGTCTCTCGTATGGTGCAAAACCGCACACTTCTCGGATCATGTCCCGTACAAATTTGGTGTGTTTGGTCAGTCGCTGTTGGGAGAAAACAAACGAACAATAGTGCAACGGATAAGGAACCACTGGTTTATTAGAAAGAAAAGTTCCCACATAGGAGCCTTCTACTTTTAGCACAGACATAGAAGCATGCCTTTAAAGTCTTCCCTGAGGCGGTGCCATCCAGATGTACAACTTTCCGAATTCCAAGGAAAGATCAGGATAGGAAGACTACAACAATGAGAAAATAAGAACCAAGGAGGTAGGTCAAAGGCCTGCTGTCCTAGGCAGACTCTTCAGCCAGATGTATTGTGACAGACTGCTCAATTGTCTTACATGCTGTGATAGTGTATGACGTTGCAATGCATCAGAGGTGGTACTCAGCAGGTTCTGACCAGTTCTGGAGAACCGGTAGTGGAAATTTTGAGTAGTTCGGAGAACCGGCAAATACCACCTCTGACTGGCCCCGCCCCCATCTATTCTCTGCCTCCCGAGTCCCAGTTGATTGGCTGGGTCATCTTTTGTTGCCCTGCACAGGAAAAGAGAGCTGGAAAGCAGGTTAGTGGGGGGGGGGGTTAGGGAATGGGGATTTTGCAGTAACCTGTTGTGGTTAGCCGGCAGCAGGTGCGGACAGCTGAGGAGAGCAAGCTCTCAGATGAGGGGCAAGGACCATCAAGGGAGTGGACTGCTGCCTTCAGAGATTGTGGGGGCTGGCAGCAGTGATGAGGTTCCCGAGGAGCCTGTGATAAGTGCGGGTGCGCTCAGGATTGCTCAGAGAAAAGAGCAGTTACAACATCTTGGGAATAAGGCTGCAAGGTAATAGCCCCTCCTTCAAGAAGATAAAAGCCACCTGTGAAACGAACATACTTTGCAGAAGGCAAAGACGTTTTGAAACCCCAGCCTCATGGACGTTCCAGTATCCTGAGTTTGTGTTTGAAGATCCTCGTATTGCAAATTATTTCTTGTCTTATCTTTTGGCAAGTCTTGCACAGCTTGACAAGACTTGTGCTTTTCACAGCTAATTATTTTGTAAAAGCCTTACAAGGTTTCTGTTCCTTTTGGATTGTGTTTGATTTGTTGGAAAAGGGCGTGAGTCAGAACATAACCTTCTCCCAGGAGTGAGGAACGAATGGGGATTTCACAGTATCCTTCTCCTGCCACACCCACCAAGCCATGCCCACAGAACTGGTAGTAAAAAAAAATTGAATCCCACCACTGCAATGCATTCTCCAAGATAGCATTGGAAGAACAATTCTTGAGTGATTTATAAGCATTCCTCTAAACCAGAGGTCCCCAACCTCCAGACCGTGGCCTGTTCAGAACCAGGCATGACCAAGTGCCCAAACTGTCCCAAAGCTGCTTTTCCAAAAAGGCAACAGGACATTCTTGAGGACTTGCCTTTTGGAAAAGCACTTTTGGGACAACCATGGCCTGGATAATTGAGACAATAATAGACAAGTGCCCAAATCAGGATTACATGATCATGGGAATGCTGCGACTTCAAGGACCAGTCATAAATCCCCCTTGTTCAGTCCTGCTAACTTTGTACAGCTGCTGAATGAGTGATTGTTAAATGAGAACTATCTACATTGATTTTGAAGAGGGCACTTCTTATAAGAGCTCTGGTGGCGCAGTGGTTAGACTGTAGTACTGCCTGCAGGTTGGCAATTCGATTGTCACCAGCTCATGGTTGGACTCAGCCTTCCATCCTTCTGAGGTAGGCAAAATGAGGACCCAGATTGTTGGGGGCAAGATGCTGACTCTGTTAACTGCTTAGAGAGGGCTGGAAAGCACTATGAAGCGGTATATAAGTGCTATGGCTATGTGTTATTTGAATGCGTGATCCTGAAATCCATTACCTTCTTTTAAAAAAAATAAATCCCATCTTCATTTGGAAGTTGTTTTGAAACAGATCAGAGCGCCCATTTTGTCTGGGGCTGTCTACTCTGAGAAAACCACATCAAGCTCTTGAAGAACTGAAATCACCCTTCCTATGTTTGTTACTACCCGAGGCCCTTTCTTGCTGGAGATGCTGGAGGCTGAATGTGACACCCTAGGCACAGGCCACAGCCTTTTTTTATTAGAATCTTGTCAGCCATTTCTTTTTTCATGGATTCAAAGCTTCAGATGAAGTCAAAGCCAAAGAACTCTTCCAATTACCCTAAGCTGATTCGGAATCAGAAATAAGGAAGGCTTGCAGAGGCTGTTACTTCAAGGGTTCCCAAAACCCAGGCTGCAGGCCGATACCGGTCTGTGGCCCATTGGGATCTGGGCCACACAAGTTTTATTTGCACATGTGCAGGAACTGGGTTGCATGTGCGAAACCATCCCCCACCTCTCCCGCTGCTGCCAGAAAGACTGGGACTGCTGTGGTACTTCTCCCACCTGTTTCGAAATCCAAACTTACCCCACGGCGTCGACAGTGTCGTGGTTTTGACACATTCTTGGTCACTTTGTGGCCTTTGTTCAGGCCAACGGCCATTGGATATCGGATCGCCATGGCTAGGAAAGAGCAGGAAGGAGTTATGATTAGTTGTGCACTCTTTTGTTCCATCAGTTGTCCAAAGAGATGAGAGACAGCATGCTCTGCCACTCATGCCAAACAACTGATCCAATATCATTTCCTGGACTACCTCAGAGGGTTGTTTTTATGGGAAAAGTAGGAGGAAGGAGTGTACACACTGCTTTGAGATACTCATAAAGTAATAAAAGTTGGGATAAAAATCTAATAAATATAAATCCCCCTCTGCTTCCAATTCAATTTTCTACAAGGAATGTGCAGCATTTCAGATTTGAAGGCAAGAGCCTTTGGAATGGAAACTTGTCTGCAGCTCCATATCTCAATCTATCTTTTCCTGGGATGACCTTATAGCAGCAGAGGACAGCAGTACAGGTAGTCCTCAACTTACAACCACAATTGAGCCCAAAATTTACGTTGCCAAGTGAGAAATGTGTTAAGTGCAGCTTTGCCCCATTTTACGACTTTCCTTGCCATATTTGTTAAGGGACTCATTACAGTTCTTGAATTGGTAACATGGTTGTTGTTGGCTTTGGAAGCCATATTTTACTTAGAAGCTTCCACACATTCCACATTTTAGTGGATCTGGCTTCCCCGTTGACTTTGCTTGTCAGAAGGTCGCAAGAGGGGATGACATGACCCCCAGGACACGGCAGCCGTCATAAATATGAGCCAGTTGCCAAGCATTTGAATCTTGTTGATATGATCACAGGGATGCTGCAATGGGCATAAGTGTGAAAAAATGGTTGCACGTCACTTTTTCCAGTGCCGTTGTAACTTTGAACGGTCACTTAATGAACGATTTGTAAATCGAGGACTACATGTACAATCTCAGAAGAAGAAATGACTGCAACTTCTTAGCTGATGCTCCGAAGGACTTTTTTGTTTTCAAAGCCCAGCACAGTCCTTCCAAACCACAGTATTTATTTACACCAGGGGTTCCCAACCGGGGGTGCGAGATGATATTCCAGGGGGTGCGAGAAAAGTCCAGGTAAATAATAGGATATTGGCTATACGTTGGCATTTTTATTTATTTATTATTTCAGGGGGTGCGAGGTTCGAGTGAAATTTCTTTAGGGGTGCGGGGCAAAAAAAGGTTGGGGACCACTGATTTACATTAATGGATTTACTTTTTCCCATTTATTAGTCTTTCAATAACATTGCAGAAAGATCCAGAGTTCTATTTCAACAGCACAAGACCCCAATAAAAGAGTATGGTCAAACCTGACTTCTAACCTTATAATTAAATACCCCGAGTTATAAAATAATGATTGGTTGGAGATTAATTTCATTAGATGTTTGTTTCCTGACATCAATATAAAAGAAGACATTAGATAATTAACAGGTACTGTTGAAAAACTGTCCTGGGCAATGAACTACTTTTCCAGAAACTAAAGGGAGTATAAGAAATGCCAGTCACTGAAACATCTTTCTCAATATCAGTTAAGAAAGAAAAATTAGAGGATGTTTTCCATGCGTACCCTACTTACAAAATTCCTAGAGACAACTAGCTGGTCAACACGGGAACAAAATACTGGAGCAAACAGCCTTGGGGAATCCTGGGAATTGAAGTTTATACAACTTTGCCAGGATTGTGAAAAAGACAGATCTGATCCAATAACACCGTGTGTGTATGCACTAAGCTGCTTCCACCCCCCTTACTTGCTTTGCAAGTAATGGCAGTATACATTGGGGAAAGTGGGGAGGATCAATAGCAATGAATGGTCACTGGTCTTATTTTTGGAATTGATGTAGCATTCCGGCATATTTTAGCTAGAAATAAACAAGAATGATTGTTGACTCTGAAAACTATGAAAGAATCTGGTTCTCTTTTTTCCCCCCTTTTAAAACACTCCACCCCAACGGTTTTGAGTCAGAGTTTTGTGCTTTTATCATTCTAGCTTAGGCTATTTACAAATCGCGTCAACCTTAGAAGACTCCGACATATAAGCAGAGGCAATCAGGACCTCATGTAAATCTGAATTATACAGCAGGGGTCTCCAACCTTGGCCCCTTTAAGAGGCTGAGGAATTCTGGGAGTTGAAGTCCACAAGTCTTAAAGGGGCCAAGGTTGGAGACCCATTATACAGCCATAGGGGGAAGGAATCCCCACTTACTTTAAGCAGCTTCCCAGTACATTGCTCTGCATTGACCACTATGCCTGCTGCCCATCCAAAATCCTGCTAGTCCCCCTACAAACCCTGCGACTGGGCACGTCTTGTTTAGACCCACCAACGGAAACGGATCGAGAGCCATTTATTCTGTCGGGAAAGTACCCCGTGTCTTAAACGCCTTGACGTTCACTGGACCCGACAGCCATTTCATGACACGTCTTTTGCCCCCCTCCAGCCTGATCCGGGCCTAGACAGCCCTCCTTCCTTTTGACCGCCTGGCACTTCCAGGCTTCCCCGACCGCTTCACGGGGACGGATGGACGCCGATCCTGCGAGGGCCCCTCCGTCCCCAAAGGAAAGAACTCACCTTCGCTGGCTCTGCCGCAAAGACCGCGCCGGAAGAGAGGGAAGAATCGAAGCTGCGCGCGCAACAGAAGCCGCTTCCGCTTCCGCAATTATCCAGGACGATAGAGAGGGAAGGCCAGAGGGGCTACTGGGCTCAACGGTCAATGGCGGAGTGCTGATTGGTCTTTCAATCCCGGCTCAGGCGAAAGCGATGAAGACGGTGACGGCGGAGGCTGGGCTGGGTCCGATGCCGGTACCCCGTGCAGAACTGAAGCTGGTCCGGCTGTTGAGCCGTTGTGAAGCAATGGCGGCCGATAAACGAAACCCGGACGAGTGGCGGTTGGAGAAGGTCCGGAGGGGTGGGAACTGATAGGCACAAGCGTTTTTGCAGTGATATTTCAGGCAGACGTTTGGTCCAGGATGCTTTTTTTTTTAAATCTCTGCATGGTAGCATTGAGTGACCTGCTTGCACTATTTAACTGAATGGCGACTTGTGCTATTAAATAAATGAATGGTTTTCTTTCAAGTAAAGAGACCGTCCCGGACCATTACATTCTTTTATGGCAGAACGTTTGCATTTGCAACGTTCAGTAGTCGCTTTTGGAATAAAGTCAGATGTGTTTCCTAGCGATTATGTGGACACCCCATATTTGGGTTCAGTTGAATCTTTGGAGCAGTTTGCCACCGGTTCTTCCTGATTTTTTTTTCTTTTCTTTTTTAACTTCTTAATCTAGTTGCAGCTGGGGAATATCGTTCTTTCCCATCCAAATACCTGCTCCATATTGCTTGGCTGTTGAAAATCAGACTTGCTTAACTAAGTGCTGCTGCCTGCTGTTCACGTTGGAAGCTACTCTTAGTTTTAGCCCAACCTGCAGTTGACTATACTCACGTATTGTGTTAATGCAGGGGTCTTCAAATTTGGCAAGTTTAAGACTTGTGGACTTCACCTCCCAGAATTCCTGAGCTAACATGACTGGAGGAGGAATTCTGGGAGTTGAATTCCACAAGTCTTAAAGTTGTCAAGTTTGATCTGTGTTAATGCATGATTTGCATTGTATAAACTACAGTTTGGTCTGATTCACATAATATACCATAAATCTTGGTTAACAAACCTCAGTGCTTGTTTGCATAACATTAAGATCAAACAAGTACTATTTTGTACAGTACAAACTAGGTCAGTTGAAACCTTGTTGTACAATTTTTCAGTCCAGTTTTGGCCACTATGATACAAAAACATGTTGAGACTCAAGAAGGAATATAGACAAGAGCAACGAAGATGTTTAGTGGGATGGAGACTAAAAGATTTGAACTGTTTCAGGAATTATGTCTAGTCTAAAGAAGAGAAGGACCGGGGTGACATGATACTGGCAGCAGCCTTCCAATATCTGAGGGGCTGTTGCAAAGAAGAGGGGGTCAGCTATTCCCCCAAAGCACCTAAGGGTTACAAGAAATAACGGATGATAACATATCAAGGAAAGATCCAACCTAGAATTAAGGATAAATTTCTTGACAGTGAAAACAATCAGTGGAATGTCTTGCTTCCAAGAAGTTGTGGGTACTCCATCACTGGAGGATTTTAAGAAGAGAGTGGATAGCCATTTGTCCGGAATGGTATTGGGTCTCCTGCTTAAGCAGGGGGTTGGACTAGAAGACCTCCAAGGTTCCTTTCAACATTGTTATTCTGTATTTATTCAATAAATTATAGTTAAACCTGAGTTCACATAAGCCACTGAGCCAAGGAAGCACAGTATGTTATATGAGTAGATCAGTATTTACGACATAACCTCTTGTAGATGCACGTGATTAAATTAGAAGTAAGTGCATTGAGCAAATAATTTAAAATAATGGATATCAAATAATGAATATTCATGTACTTAACACAATAGAATTGCATTATGTTATTAAATGTTCTGAAAAGCTGTTGCCCCCTTAATATTAGCATACTGTACTTGTCCTATTACTGCTGTTCTGTTTGGTGTTCATGTTTTATTTGAATCCTCAGAGGGGTTTAGTGCAAAAGTATTATTTCCCAGAGAAAAAAGGATAGCAAATTACAAAGGAATTCTCTATCTTTTAGAGAAATATAATTTTTAATATAACATGTTAATGTTTATAAAGTACATTAATTTTCCCAGTCCATTCAATAGTATATCTCAGCAGTACATTTTCATTGTAAGAATTTGCTTCTTTGGTATGTGTTTCTTTCCTTTGCTTTCTGATCTGAGAATATTCATGAGATAGATGAACATCTATAAACTGATATTGTGTGCAATGTTTGATGGTTAGACTGCCAGTCTCCACTGGGTGTCTCCCTCAGTCCAACAAACAACGGATAACCGGTCTGTTATTTTGTGATGGAAGAGATGGGAGGAAGTCAGCCTTTTACAATATCAGGTTGCCACGTCATGGAGTCCACTGAGAGTCAGGGTAGTGCAGAACTTGGCTTGAAATAGCAACCCCCATTCAGATACCTGCTATGAAATTTTAAGATAATCAGTGCCAAGAGACTTACTCTTAATTAAATCTGCTTTTGGAAAATGTAAATGTAAACGTGTCAATGTATTGCTATCCTTTAGGAAACCCTTTTCAACTTTTTTTTTCTACTGAAAAAGGCTTTGAGCATGGCTTATGTAAAATCGATTAAAAGCCAGACAATTTCTGCCCCACAGTCTAAAGACAGCCTGAAAATAGAAAGAGGAAAACAACCAGATACAGGCATCAAATTGCCAAAGCATAATTTTAATACTGACTGCTTGGCTTGGAATGATCAGCTGACCATCATTTGTTTCCCTACAAGTAAAGGAAGAAATTCCCTTAATTTATTTTTATTTGTTTGTTTATCAAATTTTGAAACCACCCATCCTCCCTCACAGAGGAAATCTGAGCAGTGTACAAGTAATATATTAAAACATCACAGGAGTACAGTAGAGAAATGTAAAATTTAACAGAGGCAAGGATGATTAAAATTCAGCATTAAAATTTAATTAAAAGGCAGAGGGAGGTTTTTCAGGGTGCCAACCAGCCACATGACTGCATGTTCCTCTGCATCCCAATCAAGATTGCAGGGTGATGTTTTCACACCTTTCTAAAAGGCTAGAAGAGTGGAGGCCCACTTCACATTTGGGTGGGAGAATGTCCCACATGGTGGTGGCAACAGTAGAGAAGAGTCTCTTCCTAAATCAGAGTTCCCCAATCTTCCCTGCTTTGCACATGGGCGGGGGGGATGTGCACACACCCTCGCCCACCACTTCTGCAACAGCCTGGTTCCGAAAGGCTCAAGGCCTGGTATTGGGTTGCAGCCTGGGGATTGGAGACCCCTGTCCTAGATCTCACATATTGGAATTCTTTGGCTGACGGGGTATGCAACATACTTTCCTTGCCTGACTGGGTGGGACAAGCTAATGTAATGGGACAAAGACAGTTCTCTAAGTTAACCTGGCCCCGTGTCATGGAGGACTTTAAAGCCATACAACTGAAGTAAATTAATGAGTAAATGAAACCTTTTAAGTTCAGTTTTTGCTTTGGTTCTTGAGCATTCTGGGCCACATTGTTTTCTATTATTAATATTTAATCCTAGATCCTTTCAAATATTGATTTCTATTTCAGGGCATAGCATTGAAGAAGAAAAAAAATGTCCTAAAGCACGTAACATACTTATGTACAGTATTCCACAGCCTGTTAATTTATAGTTCACTTGTCATTGACACAGACTCAGCTTCATGATTTGGAGTTTTTGCAGCCTGCTCAGAAACTAAACAGGATTATGAAGTCATTGGTTAGCTGAGAGCCAGATCAGATGCTAGCAGTCAAAACATAGTGTCATAATTGTGAGGCCAAAAGAGAATCCAGTTATTGAGTCACTTCACATTCTGATGCAGAGAAGGGATTTGATGTGAAATGTAGGATTGGTTGTAGCAAACTATGCTTAATTCATGGGAATAATTTTGATCATACTTCCTCGGGATGTAATTTCTAGATAATCACATTTTTAAAAACCTATCTTTTTTATAGATTGATGTTCTTAAACTGGGACAATCTTACAATACTTTTAAAAATAAACACATTTATTAATAGTGTAAGCTTTTATGAATCATAATACAGTACATTTCACCTTACATCTGATGGAATAGATTGTGTACTTGTTAGTTAATACAACTTTAAGATGGCACAAGACCTAGTTATTTTTACTGTGGCATGCTATCAGAACTACATCTCTAGAAATCCCATGAATGTTTACTCAGAAACAACTGCTGAATGCATTAGGAGTTAGTATGTATGTTGGCACTGCAGCCTTAGTTTTTCTAACTTGTAGAATATAGTCAGAAACTCAGATGGCTTTTAAAACAAAGGTGATATACATTGTAGATTCTTAGCAGGTAAAAGTTATTGATTGCTGTTAACATTGACAGAATGTTTTGTTCAGAAGCAATTTCCCTGTTTCAAAAACTGGAATTAAAGGGAAGTAGCTAGCAATCTTATAGCTAGTTCCTGGTCCAAGTTTGATCTGATTCATTAGGAGTAGCCACTATGAATGCCACTTCTTGATTATCTGTGGGCTTCTCTTGTCATCGCAGTCTGGAGCTCAGTTAGACTTTGATTCACATGATCTAAAGCGCATTGAGATCCTACCACTAGAATTTGTTGGCAAGGCTTCTGTGAAGAAAAAAATACCAATTTCTGGCCATAGAACACTCAAAACATCACGGTGTTATCGATATTGCCTGCAGCCCCTTGTATTGTTTGGAGATTGAAATATATTTCCCCAGGCTAGAAACATTGCAGAAATATTTTGCTCCATTAGCCTTCTCTTATGAAGCCTTAAAACAGGCCTATTTCCAATTAGAAAGGATTCTCTTTGCTGGAGATTCAGCATCATGTTTTATCAGAGAACTAGGGAAGGGTTGCTTCTTTGTTTTGATGTACTCCTTGGAAGGAAACAGATTTTCAGTTTTACAAAGAAGCTTCCAAATAGAGATCCAGCTATGAACATCCCACCTCTGTTTTACAGGCATTACCTTTTTCTCCCCAGTCTTCAGAGAAACCTCATTGACTCCAGTGTGGCATTTGGCTTGATGCCCCATCGTTTACTCTTTTTTGGGTTGTTTTTCCTTTTTGGGAGGGGAGACATGTGGATTCCTGTTCACCTCTAAGGGTGTAGGGCTCGAGGAAAAGGTGGGGTTGCTATTACAATTGGAGGTATATGCTTTCATTTATCATTTCCCTGCTTATCTGTCTGCCAAATTCAGGCATATCAAGTTCTGGAAAAGTAATTAGGGTTGAAATTTCCTCATTTAGGAGTAAGAGACTCTGCCTCCTCCCCCAAGTTTCTCACGTAAAAAGCATCCTTCCAAACCACTGGTAGTTGCCCACTTAAGGCTGCATTTTGTTCTGTCCTCACTATAGACCTAGGAGGTAATGCTACAACTGACCGCAACACAATCAAGACTATTTTCGAGTGTCATGCTTTAATGCAGTATTTTTCAACTTGGATGGCTGAAATTCAACTCCCAGAATTAATTCTGAAGCTGAGGAATTCTGGGAGTTGAAGTCTACCCATCTTAAAGTTGCCAGGATTAAGACGTGACAGCTTTAATGTATTACTGGAGCCAATAAAGGAAAGTATTTGTAGCTCAGGGTCCCCCTTGCTCTCTAGCTTGTTGTTTTCTTGCAGACATTTCGTTACCCAAACTAGGTAACACCATCCATGTTGGTGGTCTTGGAGAGTCTTAGGTTAGGCAGTTTACTGTTGGCCTGTTTGGAAGTTCCTTGATTGGGGTATTGTTTACTTAATTGTTGGCCTTGATGTTAACCTTGGAGTTAATCTATGCTTATTTGGATGCTGATTGCTGGTGGGGAGGTATTTTGGTCTTTCCCTTTTGGGGATTTGATTGTCTCTTTTGCATAGTAGGTAGATATAAGTCTATATGTCTATTGTTTGACTGGTATCTATTAATTTATCAGAGTGCCAGGCTTCTAGAAATTCTCTAGCATGTTTGGACTTGGCTTGCCTTATTGGAGGCTAAAAGGCCACAGTTGGAAGATTTGTGCTAATTATTCAAAATGTGCCATTTTATTTTCTTCTTAGTACGTAGCTGCTCTGGAGGAGATGTTACTCACATTGAAGAAACACTCCAGGTGAGTTGCTTTTTCTTGGAGGTATATGGGTCTGCTTTGATACTGATCCAATTTATAGTTCTAGGAAGGTGAGATAGGATGGCTAGATAGACATCACGTCAACTGGAATCTTTCATTTTATGTTCAGAGTTTTAATGCCAGGCCTCTTATAATTCTGTCTTTGCAGGGAATATTAACCTTTGCTGGTAATCAATTCCATTTTAATTAGGTTACTTTGGCAAGCACAAAGTAATAATCAGATTTCACTCCTAGCTTCTATGTGCCATATATTGCAAAAGATTCTTGGAAATGAAACTGGTATAGGAAATGAGCCAGAAAATGACAATATAGAACAGGAATTGGTGGCAATTCTTCATTGCCTCTAAGGAAAATCCTGAATCACTGAATCATACCTGGGAGATATATAGCTTAAATTCCCATCATCTCTGACCATTGGCAATACTGGCTAAGGAGATGGAGTTGGAAGCCACAAATATATAGAATATCATTTTTTTGCACTATCTTTTTTATTTTCTTTTTTAAAATAATTTTTATTTTATTACAAAAAAACAAAATTACGAATCTGTATTTACATTAAGAGCATTTGTGTCGTTATTAATACATCTCCTTTTATACCTAAACATCAATTCTTATTTCTATATTATACTCATTTGAACCACCTCTCTCAAATTGCATAATAGTCCGAATCATCTTTGCCTTTTAGTTCCGCTGTGAATTTATCCATTTCCGCGCAGTCCATTATTTTTTGTATCAGGTCTTCTTCAGATGGTATATCTTTTTTATTTTCTAATGTTGCTGCTGAATTGAACCATGTCTTAGTTTTGCTCCTCCTTAGACCTTCCTAGCTAATCCTGGCGGCCTTCTCCATGAGGATGAGAAAAGAGAGGAAGATGTATGAGGTGTCCCAAAGGTGCTTTTTCAAGAGGCAACTGGATGTTTTGCTTTTTTCCTTGAAGACATTTCACTTCTCGTACAAGAAGCTTCTTTAGTTCTCTTCTGAACTCTTCTGAAGAAGCTTCTTGGGTGAGAAGCGAAACATCTTGAAGGAAAAACCAAAGGAAGTCCAGTTGCCTCTTGAAAAAAGCACTTTTGAGACAACCATGACCTGGATGACCGAGAACCCCCATAGACGTGTATGAAGAGCGTTTTTCTCTACACAGTAGTTCTTGTCTCAGGTTTGTGATTCCCTTTCAGCAAACCAGCTCCGGAAGTGCTGAATGAATATTCTCGTAAGGTGGATTTCTTAAAGGGCCTGCTAGAAGCAGAGAAATTGGTGAGCTCCTCCCTTGTGGGTTTTCTTTTTTAACCTTTTTTTCAAGAACCTCTGCTGAAGTGACCCTCTGTTGGGAGAGGGTCAATCATTAGGTACCCTTTGCTTTCTTTTTTCCCCCAGTCATCATCTTCTGAGAAGGCACTGGCAAATCAGTTTTTGGCTCCTGGGAGAACTCCTACCACTGCCAAGGAACGGACCCCAGCAACGAAAACCGTGCATCTACAGACCAAGGCCCGCTTTATGGGCGAGATGAGGAATGAGCTGCTTGGTACAGTATGTCTTCTTAGCCAACAGTACAACTCCTAAAACAGTTCTTCTTCGTTTTTGCTTCTGGGCATCCATTTGTCCAAGTCTCTGTAGTACCGCTTCCTTCATCCCAACTCGCTCTGCCTTTCTCTCCCCCTCCCCAATTGCTTTTTTTTTTTTTTGCTGGTATCTTTTATATCAAGGGCAAATGGTTACCTGAAGGACCTTGGTCTCTATCTAGGTGGAGCTAGTTGGTTCTATCTATGGGATGAAGTGGTATCTTACTTTCATTTTATGTGTCTAGAGCATCCTGAAATTATTTGGCAGAGGTCAAAAGATTCAAAATCGCAAAGACCCTTTCTCATGCCATTTATTACTGAACTCTCTATTTCTCCTCTCTTTCTGCCTTCCCAGGACCCTTCCTATATCAGTGGTAAGTGTTTACTGATCATGTGAGATGTGCAAAAGGACTCTGGAGGCTGCAGGACAAAATATTTAAACTCCCCAGCATTATGCAATATAACACACGATTATTTATATTCTACTCTTCTAGATTTCCCTTTTTTTTTTTTCTCATCTGGGACTGTAGCCCTGTAAATTCCCAACTGATCCTTATGCCCATTTGTCATCTGATTATCTTGAAAATTCCTGTCTGTAACCAAAAGCTGGATATGTCTGTTGCTGTCATCTTTCTGGCCCACCAGCAAATACTGGGAAAATGTCGTTTTAAGTTCTTATATGCCCCTCCTCACCCCTGATTCTTTGCCAGCTTGCCTTTTCCTTCCTTCCTTACTGCTGGCTTCCTTTTACGCATAAAAATGTGGTGTAATTTCTGTTTGCATCTTTGCATCAATTCATATTTTTAAGATTTAATAGATAAACTAATTTCCAGGACAAGAGCATTTGTTTATTGCTTATAGCTATATTTAAGCTATGGGTATAAATATATATATATATATATATATATTTCCCTTCACAGATTTGGAAGAGAAAAATTTAAGGAAACGCATGTGAGTATTTGGTGATTTCAGGAAAAGGGGATCGGGGAAGTAAGAGTTGCAATCATTTTGTTCAGACTATATAAATACTTAGAAGTTTCAGGGAAATGGAAATTGGTAAGGGAAAAGGGGTAATACTTAAGAATAATTTTGGCCTGTTTAGAGTTCAAAGTAAACTAGTTTTACTTTCAAATTAAAACTTACCTTAGTTCCATGATTTCATGAGAAACACAGGCCTGTTTTTTTCTTATTTCTGTTGGGGGATGGAAAAGTTCAGAGAGTTCTGTTCCTCAAAAATCCTCAACTGTTTTGCCATTTCCAGCTTTGGATGGAATCCGGGGGTATGTGATTACCTGCCTCCAATCACATTATACCTTGCATTGTGGAATATAGAGATAAATGCTTCTCCTCTGTGGACCTACTCACCACTCTGTATACATAGATATGACTTAGATATGACTTGTAGACAACCAATTAGGTGAAACTAGACAACCCATGCCTATTTTCTTAACCTTAAAGAAAAACAGAATGACCATTTGTGAGCAAAAAAGCACTGGAGTAGGAGTGACTTCCAACTTCCTGCTGGCTTTCCCATTGAATTTCCTTATAGGAATCTGGTAGAGAGTACCCAAAATCTTCCCCCACCTTCCCTTCAGATAGTTAAGTGGCTACTGTTGAGTGGGTGAGGGGAGCAAAGGATTGCTAAACTGGCTGGGAAACTATTCATAGCAGCCAGTAGCATTGAATGAGCCACAACTTTGGGAAAGTTGCCATGGGAGTCATGGGATCTGGGTTTGATCCATCATTTCAACCCAATTAAAGATCATAACAAGAGTTTTAGTATATATTTTTATTTTTTGTTTTAAATATGGTTTTATATTGTATAAGCTGCCTCGAGTCGCCATGGGCAATATAAATAAAATAAATAAATATAAAAGATATTTTTGAATATCCTACTTCAAGATGAAGATAGGAATGCAGTTGCATTAAATGGCCTCATACAGATACTGCACTCGTGATGTAGCTTTTCTTTTGATCTGACATGGGCATGTAGTATCTTTTTCTTTTTTATCCTTTCATACATAAGCTGTCTTTTTAAGTTGTGCCAATAAGATCTGTCTTCCCCAATAGGACCCCAGTTCCTGATGAAAAGCAGTCAGCTGCAGAACTGGATGCTGTCCTGCAGCATCATCACACCATCCAGGAGAAGTTAGCTGAAGAGATGTTGCACCTGGCACGCAATCTCAAGAACAACACTCTTGTGGCACAGAATGTGATTAAGCAAGATAACCAGGTATGACCTGACACCTCCATCCCACCCTGAAGTGTGAATTCTGTAAAGCTATTTTATAATTGTGTCCAATTTTGAGAAAAAGCTTTGTCCTTGTCAGAGCATTATGGACAGAGCAAAATAGCACTTGTGGCATGGTATTTGAGTACTATACGTTGCCCCTTTCCTGAAAAAGCATTTTTTTTAATGGAGTTTCTCCAAGAATGTGATGTGGAATAAAGCAACATTTGTGCCTTCTCCTGCACCTGCCCGCATTTTGCTGGTTTTCAAAACATTGACACTTTATTGTTTATTTCAGACCTTGACGCAGTCACTGAAGCTGGCTGACCAGAACTTTGAGAAACTGAAGAATGAATCGGATCGCTTGGAGCAGCATGCTAAGAAATCTGTCAACTGGCTACTCTGGCTAATGTTGATCGTTGTCTGTTTCATTTTCATCAGCATGATACTGTTCATTAGAATCTTCCCAAAACTAAGATGATTTCTTGGCTGGTATCAGCAGCAGCAGCCTGGCATCTTATCTTCTTCCTTAAACCCATCAAAGCTTGCTGGGATTTTGTAACTTGGAAAAAATGCTCAGTGGGAGAATAAATGCTCAATGGGAGAATAATTTGGTTGCAACAAGTTCATAGAATCTAAGCTGAACTGTTTTCCTCCTGCTTGAAAGACTGAATAGGAAAGCTCCTTCTGCATTGTTATAACAGGATTAAGCAATTTATGGGACATATGCAACAGCCCAGAAGTTCCTGTTTTTATGGCCTGCAGCCCCCAAGAGGTGGCAGCTTATTTTAAACAACAAAAGCTAATGGGGGGTGGGGGGGAGCCATAGAAGTGGAGCTTCTGAATTTAACATACCTATTTAGAAGCAAGTAATCCCCCAAGGAATGTGGTGACCTTACTGTAGGGACAAAATAGTAACAGATCTTGATTAGCAAAAGTTCTCCTTTCCTGAATTACAATTCAACAAAGGCTCTCCTTGCTGCTGGTAAAGAAGCAGAGTTAGGTGAATTGAAATCTCCTGAAAATAGAAGACCACTTCACCTACTGAGGTTGGGGAGTGGGCCTGAGAGAAAGAGATAATATTTAGATGTTCTTAATGATTTCTCTTTCACAGGCCAGTCTCAACAATATCACTTTGATCATCCAGTTCATTGACAAAGTACTCCTTAGCATACAACAACCCTGGGCTATAGAAGCTTTCCCAATTTTCTTTGCTTTGGAATGCTGAAATTCCCCTTCATGAAATATTTGCTAGTCTCCCCACTGCTTCTGGGGACTTTGTGGGTTATGATTCCATTTCTAGGGAGACATTCATAACAGATTGGCATTTAAGTGACTTTGGCGAATAAAAAAGGTGGCACTATTAATTCTTTGGAGTCAGTGCTGCTTCATGGAAGTTAGACCTCTCTGAGGGCCTCCACAAATTTGGACATTGCAGCAATATAAGGCTGAGTGTGTCCCCTTTTTTTCATTTGATATATTGCCTCAGAAGAGGCCGTAAGGCAAGAATTCAGATCCGCCAATTGAAGGTAGATTGGGCCTCATCTAAACATAGATGCACATTTGAGTATGAATTCATGGCCGGCTGGATTGTGGATGTTATTCCTCTGTGCACATTCCAAAGAAATGGGTGGGTGGAGGTATTTTATGGGCACTTTTCATTAACAACCATCCTGAAAAGTACTGCACCAGCAGTGTGGTTAATAATCTGTAGGAAACAGCAACACCCCCAATTGGGCCTCAGCATTTTAACTTGGCATTTACACAGCAGAAGGGAGGGGCACAAAAAAGTGCAATCCCTTCAGGCAGAGGAGTGTCGCCGCCTTTGCTGCTCACACAGAAGCTGCTACTGCTGTTGTGCTGTAATTTCTGAGCCTGTTCCCCCTCATTTCCTACCCCCTACCTCCCCAGTTAAGAAGTGCTGACTTCGAGTCGGCTCATGAAGCTGTAGATGAGGCTGGCAGTTAACCTGAATTGCCTGTATGTTTGTTGCATTGTCAACTTCCATGTCACGACTTGCATGTTATAAATTGTTGTAAGTCTGATGTGTATTCTCTTGCAAGTTGCATGCAAGAGGCTCTTTGAGGTAAAGGCTGAGCCTTATAAACCTTGAGAAAAGAGCTTTGGTGCTTTCCTAGTATCATAAACATATGGTAAGATCATGGAAATGTCAAGCTGCTGGATCCGAATGTAACTTTTGACCTTCGCTAAAATAAAAGAACCTGTCTGATGCCAAATCAAATCTTGGTCCACCACAGTTGGGTAGCCAATAAATTTAAATTAATAAAAGTCTTACTATCTGGACTGCCAGTTCTCTAGGGCAGTGTTTTCCAAATGTAGCCTTTTTAAGACGTGTGGACTTCAACTCCCAGAATACGCCAGACAGCAATGTACCCGTCCCTTCTGTGTAAAAGCTGGCTGAGTTATTCTGGGAGTTGGTCCACACCTCTTAAAATGGCTACATTTTGAAATGGTGCTCTAGGCCCGCAGAAGAGAGATCAATCACCATCACCTCCCATGGACCGATCATGAAACCTACATGCCACTGTGTGCTCTACCGCTATGTGATTATTCTCCACAATTTTGTTTGCTTTGGCAACTTAGCTTTTGCCATTTCCAATTTTGCTATTACTGTCACAATAGAGGATCTGATACTTCCTGTCTAAGCCAAAGAAGCTTTTGGAAAGATTTTCCTTCTTATATAATAGGACAGGATCTCCATCCTTCCTGCTGCTTCATATCAGTAGCTTGGAAGGGTAAAGCTGGAAGATGATGCAGATGTGTACACGTTTTCAGGTTCAGTACTTGCCGGGAGGTTTGGGGAGCAAGGAACATTTTGTTCCAAGCTTTCAATTATAGAACTGGTGACAAACAAGGATATCCTCTGGCTTAGGGAGTTAGATTTAGAAAGTGGATGTCAGATATAATACAAACTCAGTATTGCTATATCTTCCTGGAATTATCCTTGCTCCAATTCTGAAAGAAATAGAAGTCTTTGCAAAGTCCACCCATCATGTATCACGTTGAATTGAGATGATGCGTGGAAGTCCAACTGATCTTCCCAGATTTAATCTGGTGATTTTGCATCATGGTTGTCAAGGTGACATTTGTCAATTCTTAACCCTGAAACAAGCAAAAGAACGGCAATGAAAGTTTTGCATATATAAGATTCCTGATTAAATGGGTGAAGTCAGGCATTCAATAAGAAACAAAAATCTCTTATGCTGATGAAGGAAACAGCAATAAATCAAAAGAAAAAGAAAAGAGGGAAATCTCAAAAGCACATTATTGCTTGCATGATTTAATAGTTGTACTAAAAAAATGAAATCACCCTAACCAAGGGGAAATTTTAATTTATTATTAGATGAGGGTGGGCCTGGCTTGGCAATTGCCTTCTTCCCTCCCTACTGCCAAGACAACCCATTATACCTGGCCTCTTGGGACTTAGTAGCAATGAAATGAATCAGTTTCGTGCATAAATTTAATTGCTACTGGCTCCAAACCATTGTCTAATGTGTTATCTTGAAAACTAGTTGTGCAATAATTGTTTTGTATGAGCTTAGTCACAGTGGGAACGGCTGACAAGGTCAAATCTCAAGGATGGTGGTCAGCTTGATGAATATTTTTTTTTTTTTGATGGATAAGTTTTAGAAAAGAGGGCAAGAAACCTTGTGGTGGAAATTCAGGTATTGTGTAACTTGGGCTGATTCCTGGACCCTAAGCACATTGACAAAAATATGTTCTTTCTCGTGTGCGAAGTTTTCTAGGGGATTTAGATGGCTTGCAGCTCACTACTAAAGCTTGCTTCAATTCATGCTATAACAAGAAAAATTTAACCCATGTAAATGATATTTCTTGTAGAATCAGAGCTGAAAGTAGAAGCTGCTCAACAGTGTAACTAAAAATGCCAGGGCCCCTTTCATTGTATATGTTCAGACAGAGATTAGATAGCTATTTGTTGGGAATACTTTATTTCAGACTCCTGTACAGAGGGCAGTGATTTAATTGTCTAAATAACTGCTAGTTCTGATTTTATGAATCATTTGGCCATTGAATCAAACTACCTTGATCCATTCAAGAATGCAAATTGAAGCAACCTGGCTTTCTAGCCTTTGCTTGAATACTTCAGTAAACCACTTTTGGCAATTGTCTAGTGTATACTATTGAAGTGCTCTTTTTCTAAGATTCAAAATATTAACAAATAATATATGTTCTGGCATTGGGCTGATGGCCCAGATCTCCTATCTTGGAGTCCTACAATTGGTGCTCTGAGTATTTAAAACCTTTTAAAGTCTGAGGTGCACACTCCACTCTATTCAGCTTTAATTTTCCTTAAAATTCATTATGATTTTGTCTACGTTTTTCCATATGGATTTTTTTTTAAAGAAATTATTTATCTTTTTGTTGTTTTCCTTCACCCTCTGAAAGAAAATTACAGTATTAAGACAAATTAGGAATTTCCTGTATGGAGTAAGTTTGGCAGCATTTGTCTCCCAACAGATATCGGCATAAAGGAAAAAATGATTACACTTGAAAAGATCTGCCATTTTCTTAGAGCAAAAATCACATGTTCTTCATTGGACAGGCAACACCTTTTTCTAATTCTTCTGTTTATTATAAACAACTTGTATATTTCAGCTGCTGGTTTCTGCTACCGTTATTATTTTGCCTTTGTACACTAATAACTGAAATCCATGTTATTTCTCATACTCTGAGCATTACTGGATAGTCAAATAAAAATTACAAACTCTGCCAATGTTCATTCTGATTTTTCAATATGTCATTAGATGAAAATACAGCGCTATTCTTGTTTTCCTCTAAAATCTACAAACTATTATCAGATCTTTATATCAGACCTTACAGTTAAGTTTGAAATCTTATTAAAGCTTGTCATATTTCAGCTAAACACAATTTACTGTTCTGTGAGGTGCAACTGATTTCATGTCAGCAGTTCAACATCCACATAATTCAGACCATGATTCCAGAAACAAATATAGGATCACATTGTTGGAAGGACTTTGAAGGTCTTAGTCTAACCTCCTGCCCAAGGCAGAACTCATTCCGTCTCAGATAAATGTCCAGTATTTTTTTGAAAGCCTCCAGCAATGGATCACTCAAACTCCAAGAGGCAAGCTGTTCCATTTAATAGTCCTCGCTGTCAGGAAATTTCTCCCTTATTTCCAGGTCAAGTCTCCCTCTTCCATTCATTGCGTCTTGTTCTACCTTCAGGTGCTACAGAGAATAAGTCAACAACCTCTTTCTGTGGCAGCCCTTCCAAGTAATGGAAGACTGCTATCAGGTCTCCCCTCAGTCTTCATTGAGGTAAGCATATTCCCTTTACCCATTCTTCATAGGAATTAGCCTCTAGCTGCCCTCTTACCATTTTCTAGGGCCTCAGCATCTTTTTCATACTGGTAATTCTCAACTTATAATTGATCCCAAAATTTCTGTTTTGAAGTGAAGAAATTTGTTAAGTAAGTTTGCTCCATTTTATGACTTTCCTTGCCACATTTGTTAAGTGAATCACTGCAGTTCTCAAATTAGTAACATGATTGTTAAGTGAATCTGGTTTCCTCATTGACTCTGCTTGTCAGAAGGTCACAAAAGGGGACCACATGACTACAACCATTATACTGCACTTGTGAGTCAGTTATCAAGCATCTGAGTGCAAATCATGTGTCCAAGGGGATGCTGCAATGGTCATAAGTGTGGAAAACGATCATAAGTCACTTTTTTCAGTGCCATTGTAACTTTGGTCATTAAATGAACTGTTTTAAGTCAAGGACTACCTGTATTGTGACCAGAACTGGATGCAGTATTCTCTGTGGTCCCACTAGTGCCATGTAGAGCAATATCCTTTCCCTTGACCCTTGATACTATCCCTTTGTTGTTGCAGCACAAGATAAAGCAACCTTTAGCTGCAGCAATAGTCCACCAGGATCCCTAAATCCTTTTCATCAGCATTACTGTTGACCCAATTACTGCCTAATATGTTTTTATGCACCTGGGTTTTCATGCCTAAGTGAACAACCATTTCTCCTCAGTGACTGCATCTTGTTGACTAGGCCCAATGATCAACTCTGTCAGGATTCTTCTGAAATTTAAACTTATCTTCCAAAGTGCTAGCAATTTTTCCCTAGATCTATGTCATCTGCAAATTTGATGAGGTCCCCTTCAATCTTCTCTTCTGGGTCATTTATGAAGAGGTTGAAGAGCACTACGCTGATGACAGAACCTTGAGAAACTTCACTGCATGCTTCTCTACACATAGATGTAGTTTCGTTAAGAATCACACACTGAGTGTATTTGGTTGGTTGGTCTGTTAACTACCCATCTCTCTCAAGAGTTGCTTAGCCAACTGCAAATTGATCTTGTAGTGGTACTTGTCTATTCCACATTGTTCTATCTTGCCAAGAAGTAGGCTGTAGCTTGCTTTTATCAAATGCCTTACTGATATCCAAGTATGTTATATCCACATCATTTTCTTGACCCACTAATTTAGTCACTTTATCAAAGAAGGCAGTAAGATTTGCTTTGCATCACCTATTCTTAAGAAACCCATGCTGGCTTCTAGTAATCACCTTGTTCCTTTCTAGGTACTCACAAATCTGCTGCTTGATTGCCTTTTCCAGGATTTTCCCATATGCTGATTAGTCTGTAGTCTCTCAATGATCTCTCCCATTGATACAATAAAGTTAGCTATCAATTTGCAGCATTGTTTCTTGTTCCAGCAACTGGAAAGATGGATGAGAATGCCACCGGATCCTCCATGGGCTTCCTGCTTAGGTCAGTAAAGGTCATGGGTGATAGTTTTAGATGTTCTTTCTTACGTGCTTCAGTGCCATTTGGATCAGCTAAACTTTGAGGGTTGTTCTCTCACATCCCTGTTCTTGGCTGACAGCATACGATACCGTTAAGATTTTGAACAAAACATGTTACTTAACAAATCATGTTCTGGCTTACAAATGTGAATACAGAAGTAGGATAATAAAGATATGACGACTGTTTCCATTGGTTGTCAGAAAATACATTACAATGTTCTGAATGGAGTATAAATATCTAAGGATCCTGTTAAATACAACAATAGGGAGCTCTGTTTTTTTTTTTTTTGACTTAGTAGCGCGTCAAATGAATACTGCAACTGTTGCCACTGTTGTTTGTAAATCTTGATTTATAAATCTGTAGAAAAATGTTCAAGTTTTTCTAGCTGGACTATAGATATCCTCTCCCTTTAAAAAAATGTCCTTCAAAGATTGCAAGAGATACATTGATCAAAGGGTATGATACAGTGGTAGGATTCAAATATTGTTGCCACCGGTTCGGTGGGCATGGCTTGATGGGCGTGCTTTGTGTGCATTCACATACTTTGTGTGCACACGCGCGCCAAATGTACACTTTGCGCAGGTACAGAGGCGTTTGCACAAGTGCAGAGGCGTTCTAACGTGCCTCCTGCAAGCCTGCACGATCCCAGTCATTTCAGCAGCTGCCACGCAGCACTCTTCTGTGCCGCGCAAAGCAGCTGCACTTCAAATTCATCAGATAAAAGCAGGGGTGGGATTCTACCAGTTTGCACCTATTTGCTAGAACCGGTTGTTAACATTCTAAGCAGTTTGGAGAACTGGTTGTTAGAAGAAATTACTGGCCTAATCCTGTAAGGAAGGTAGGAAGGAAACATTCTGGTGTTGCTTACAGAAACTGCCTCTCCGTTAACCCTTATTACATTCTTGGCAGGACTAGACTTCCTGTCTCAGGAACTTCTCTGGAGTTTTTTCCCCCTCTGCTGGTACTTTGCTTGGGTGGAGTGACCATTCAAAATTACAATGGCACTGAAAAAAATGACTGATGACCATTTTTCACATTTACGACTGTTGCAGCATCCCCACAGTCATGAGAGGCCAGGCGAGGAGATGCATGCCTCGATGTGAGTAATGTTGAGTTGACCACGCCCAGCCAGTCACAGGACCACCAAGCCATGCCCACCAACTAAGCCACACCCACCACCTTTGCCATCCCCACAGAACCAGTTGCTAAAAAATTTGAATCCCACCTTTGGATAAAAGTGAGTATTGGGAGCCTAGGCGGGCGGGCGGGCCCAACAGCAGAGCGGTAGAGCGAACTGGTTCGTTCTCTGCTGCTCATTGCTCCTACTGGCTCGCCAGAACTAGGCCGAACTGGTCAAATATCACCACTGGTATGATACTTGGAATTTCCAGACCTTTTTAAAACACACGGAGAGTCTTAAAAATCTTAAAATAGATGTACTAAGTCTGCTGGAGTTCAACACCACTATTATTAAAGTTTAAAGTTAAACTTTTGCCTTTAACACTAATTCTGAGAGTATTGCGCTAGCAGGCTCATTCTAGATGTCATTATTACTCTGTAAAGCCTAAACTAAAGGATCTAGACCACAGTGTCAATCTTGATCATATCACATGATGTCATGTGACATAAATATTGCTACATTTTTTGCATTTGTGGAGCCAGAGTGGGCATGGCTGGAGCATGATGCATCTGGCCTGCGGGCCACCAGTCTGACACCCCTGATCTAGACCAACTACAGAGAGTCCTCAACTTACAACTATTTGTTTAAGGACTGACATTACAACGGCACTGAAAACGTGACTTATGACTGGTTTTCACATGACCGTTGCAGCATCCCCATGGCCATGTGATCAAAATTTGGATGCCTGGCAACTGACATGTATTTATGACAGCTGCACTGACTCTGGGTTATGTGATCACCATTTGCAACCTTCCCAGCCAGCTTCCGACAAGCAAAGTCAATGAAGGAAGCCAGATTAACCTAACAACTTCACAAATCACTTAACAACTGCTGTGAACAACTTAGCAACTGTAGCAAAAAATAAATAAATCATAAGATGGGGCATAACTCACTTAACAATAGCCTTGCTTAAGATTGGAAATTTGGGGCTCAGTTGTCCACCATGACAACTTAATTATGCAGGTCTCTGCGAAGAGAAGTTCAGCTGTCCACTTTTGGAAAACAAACGAGAACGTTCTTGTCACCAGGTTCTGTAAGTGGACAACAAATACAGGGACTTATGACAGTTCATTTAGTGACTGTTCAAAGTTACAATGACACTGAAAAAGTGACTTTTGACAATTTTTCAGTTACAACCATTGTAGCATCCCTGTGATCACGTGATCAAAATTCAGATGCTTGGCAACTGATTCATACTTATGACTATTACTCTCTCAAGGTCATGTGATCATCTTTTGAAACATTTTGACAAGCAATGGGAAAGCTAGATTCACTTAACAACCAAGTTACTAACTTATCAACTGCAGTGATTCATTTAACAACTATTGCAAGAAAGGGCATAAAATGGGACAAAGCTCACTTAACAAATATCTCACTTAAAAAGAAATTTTGGGCTCAATTGTGGTCGTAAGTCGAGGACTACCTGTATTCCAGGATCAGACTACTTACAAGTCTGTCTTTTCTCCCCCCCCCCGTAATTAAAAAAATAAACTTTGCTTTTACTTTTTTCATTTTATGTTAAGCTATTACTATTGTTTTTATAGTCATCACTAATCACTTGACAGCTCAAACCAGTGCTGACTCAGTAGTATTAATTGCACAAAATTCTGCTTGAAATGGACCAGTGAGATTCTTTGCTGAGAGGTAAATAAGAACTGAGAAAGGACAACTCACCTAATAATGTAGGACAAAATAAAACAGAAGATATTAGATAAGAACTAGAACAAATCAAAGCATCACATGAAAGAATTTTAAAAGAGGGTGAAGATTTAGGTATGTTTCAGAGGTATATTTCAGAGAATTTAGAAAAATGTCCGTCGTAAGAGAACAAGTAGTTAAGAATTGCTGAAAAAGAAGAAGAGTTATTAAAGGGAAAGAAGGAAAACGATTCAAATAACTTCTGAAACTGAAGAAAAAAAACTAGAAAAATCTGGGCTAACAGAAACAGCAAGTAAGTTTTGCAAAAGAACAGAAGCCTAGAGTGCATTATTTCTTTTGAAATCATTGCATTAAACATAGAGGAACTTTAAATAGCAGTATGTAGTAAAAACAAGAAGCCAAGACATCGCAAAAATGTCCAGGGGACTTGGCTTGAACACATGAAATTTTCGCTTATTCCCATATGGCAAAAAATGAGTAGCAGTTTTATTAAAGAAATCACTTGTCAGCAGATAACTACTTTCTATTTTTCTGCTCTATTTTTATCAAGATATATTTGAAAATTAGAAAATTAGTGTCAGCCATGGATGAGAATTATTTTTTCAGATTGATTTTTCAAAGGGTGGAATCAAAAGATCAAACATGGCTCAAATGGCAAAATTAAAAGCCATTGTCAGCCCCTCAGGAGATTCAACTTCAGATGAAGTCAATTGAGAGGAAAGAAGAGCCAATAGTCTGTCATAAAATGAACATAGAGAGAAGTTAATCGATATTGTCAAAACGGCTGATGAGTTGGAAAGGCATGTTACAGCACAAAAGTTTACAATAAAATGATCAGATTGGGTTTCCTTGAATACAGAAATCATGAAATTTCAGCAGTAAATCCTTAGTCAAGTTCAAATGTTATCCTGGAAACATGTGTGATCAAAGTTTAGTGAATATCCTTACTAAAATTAGATGAAATATTGGGGTACTAACCTCCCCAAACATCACTACCTGGGCATCTAGCCTGAACACTCAAGAATCATGAGGACAGTGGCTCAACAAACTATTAGGCTAAAGGGTATGAAATATAATAGTACTTCAGCAATGGGAATAATTTCATTTATTAATCTCAGTTAATGTGAATTTAATGTTGACGACTACGGTAGGAATGAGAAAGGTAAGTGTCAAGAAAATTTTTAAAGAGATAAGTTGGCAACATTTTTAGGGGGGAACTTCCTATTATTTCGATTCCATTTGAGTTTATAAAATGTAGCATTAAATCAAGAGATTGGAGGGTAGTGACAAATACGTAAAAAAGATAAAACTAAACAAACAAAACTCCCTATTCTATTGCTTTTATTTCTAAGGGGAAGTACAGTTAGCATCGTGAACATTCCTAAAGAAACTGATAGCATCTTTCATTATATTCTGTGGATTCAGAAATGTAACTTTTCCATACGAATTATTTATGCTATTCTTATTAAAACTAATGTTTCCCTTCCCTTTTTAATTAATAATCTCTTAGACTTGTTTTAATTTGTTCTGGTTTAACCACCCTTTTTGCCACCCTCTCAATCCCATTTAATATATGTTTTCATGCCCTTTGCTATTCCCCCTCTGTAATTACCAATTTAACCCCTGCTCATTAATTACTGCCCTATCAATGCGTTGGTTGGTCTCTAAATACATCTCTAATTAACCTGTCTCTCTACGATTAAATGCGTTATTCTCCTTACGCTGGCAACGCATTACTTATTCAACCTTAGCCCCTGCTATTTATCAGGGTAGCAATTCCTAGGAATACCTATTTAATTAGTCCTTCGTTTCCCATCAGCAACAAGGTACGTATTAACCGCTCCACTCCGGAGGGGAGAGAGTGCTGCCCCCTCTCGCCTCAGCAATCAATGGCTCGCCTCACAACGAAAGAGCCCGGCATTTATTCATCGATGAGGCGATCAACCGGTTAATAAACAACCCCTCGAGTGCCTCTAAAGCACCCGCTCCTCATCTTAAAACCTAGAGGCGACGCAGCGCTGCTTGTATCAAGCAGCCCTTACGTCAATTAATGTTCCCTCACTGCCCCCCCCCCGCCCCCGTCCCCCCAAAAGACACCATACATACATACATACATACATATACACATACATACATACATCCTCAGGGCCAGTCAGAGGCTGAAGCCCTTAAAAGAGCGCGCGGATGTTTTCCCTGCCCGCGGCTGTCACCGTGGGCTGCCTTCCCGTCCGGGCTCCAGGAGCCACTTTTTCCTTCCCGTCTTGGGGGTTGCCCGGCTCATAGTTGAGAAAGGGGAGGAGGAGAGGAGGAGGAGGACCAAGACCCATCAGGCCCGGCCCTTCGCCGCGCCTCGTTGCTCTTCACTTCTCCGCCCTACGCTCCGCCGTGGCTGCTGCTTGTTTAGCGGGGGTCGCCTTGACTCCAGTGGGCGGCTTCATTGTTTTTTTGTTTTGCCCACCGCGATCCGTAAGGGAAAGAAAGGCGGAGGAAAGGCCACGCACGGCTGGGCGCGCTTGGCGGCAGGAGGAGGCGCGACGGGGCTGTTTTGCTCACCACCGACGGACTCTCCGACCGACTGACCGACCCAACCAACGCCGTTCGGCGCTCCTGTCAGTCGGTGAGGGGCGCGGGTAGGAGGCGGGTTCCTTCTTCTTGCCCTCGTTGGCGGGTATGAGAAGGCCCTGCCGAACGGCAGCAGCACAAACTGCGGTCCTGCAGAGCCTGACGCAGAACCGGGCCCGGAGCCTCGACTGCTCCTGACAACGCAACCCACAGCCTCCGCCGCCGCCGTCTCGCCATGCGTCCCGCGCGGTGGTGGTCGGGGCCGGCCCTGGCTTTGGCCTTGGCCGTGGCTCTGGCTGGGATGGGCACCTGGAGCCTGGCCAAGGGTGAGTATCGAGGAAAGGGGCTCGTGGTGGTTCGGGGTGACGGGTTTCCCTCCTCCCCCCAAAGCCCTAGTTTGAATAGTAACAGCGGCAGAAACAGCGCTAGCGAGAAGACAGTAATATGCATGCATGTCTTGGTTGCGTTGCTGCGGTGCAGCCTTCATATCACTTACTTGGGGTGAGGTTATTTGGAAGCGCTTACCTAGGGCTGCCAAAGGTATGTCTCTTGATAAATAACTTGTTCGTGCAAGGACAAGTGATCTCAGCGGTGTCTGAGGATCTATCTATCTATCTAATCTAATCTAATCTAATCTACCTTGTCTGCCTGTCTGTCTATATATCTACACCTGTATTTATCTAATCTTCATTTAGCCCATCCTATCACATTTTTACATCTCCCATCTTACCCAAGTGACTTTGGGAGGTATAGAAGGATGCTTTAGAGTTTTTCTTTACAGTCAGATTTAAGTTAAAAACTAGGCATGTGTGTGCATATAGTAGACAATTCCCTTCATGGGAATGTGGTTCGAAGTTTTCCAGTGAAACGTTTTGTCAGTGCAATGCCACAAATAGTTACAAAAGTGGGAGCACCTATTGAATGAGGCTAAGGCTGGGTTTTCTAGTCCATTTTTTTCTCCAGGACTATTTGCTCTGAGGCTTCTTTTATATTGTTATTATTTGATCATTATTACTGTAATAATTGTATTGGCAATTTAATATTACTTGCCAAAGTGACTGGATAAGTCTTATGTGTGCCTCTTTTTGCTTCCTAAGTAGAACGTGATAGTAATATGGATATCATATCCTCAGTTTGTGAATTTTATGGTGGTAAAAAAATCTTATGACAGTTTGACAACTAATTTATTGTATTTGATAGTACTTCTACCCCAGGGGTGTCAAATTAAATTTCATTGAGGGCCACATCAGGATTGGTTTTGACCTTGGAGGGCCAGGTGGGGGCGTGGCCATGGTGGGTGTGACATGGGACCGCACCTCCACAGACATGGTTTTATAAACTTCTAAAAAAAGAGAGGTGTACACTATTGTGATTTTGTTTTTTTAATACTTACTTGATCTACTTGATCACCTTATGAGAGAGAGAGAGAGAGAGAGAGAGACCAGACTCCATAGGAAGACTAGAACTCCATAGGAAGACTAGACATAAAATTATTGACAGGCTACAGTAGCAGAATCCTGCAAGCCTGAAAGATAAAATATTTTACTTTTCCTCCCTTTTATAACCTGAGTCAAGGACAGCCTCCTGCAGCGCCCTGGGTTTGGGCCTGGAAGACCACCTGGGCAACTCCAGAGGCCCCATTTTGGGCCTGGATAACTCCAGAGACCTGTTTTAGACCTGGAAGGCTTCCTGGGCGGCTCCGGAGGCCAAAAGCAAGGACAGGGGGGTGCGTGCCCCACCCACGCCCCATTTTTGCTAGCAGAGGCACTGCGGGCCAGTTCTTTGTTATTTCTAGACTGGCCCTGTGGACCATCCCATGGGCTGGATCCAGCCTGCAGGTCTTGAGTTTGACACTCCTACTCTTTCCTATGCAGTTTGTAAAAAAATTAAAACAACTCAAGAAGTATCTTAACCTGACACTGGCTTAAAAATAATATTTAATATTTATTTACCCTAACATTTTACATTTTAGTAACCTTTACTAAGAATTATTTAGTGTGAATCCCCTTCAAACTTTTTCAAGATAGGGTATATTGTCACTATCAAAGAAAAACTTTACTGTGTAAATTGTGATTGAATTCTGTAGAAGAATTACTTTTGCATTTTTGCTACTCTAAAATAAGCAGAGCTCTTAAAAGTGTTTATTGGATAACATCCTGGATGTGTAAGTATACTTATTTATTTTAATATGTTTGTATTCTACTTACCCTCCATATACGCTAGCTGCAAATTATTGAGTGTTAACTATTGTAAACATTGGTCTTAAACACATAAAGGATCATTAAAACCAGACTAAATCCCGTGTTGGACAAAATAAATAAAATTGCATGTACCATTTTATTCTGAATATTTTTGCTAGTTGATATGCTGTATGATATATACTATTGTATATTTGATGTAACATTATTAATATTACTTATTTAATCACATTCGTACTCTTAGGTGTTTTCTTAGAATTCATATTTGGATCTCTCAGTGGTATCTAGTTCAAGCATCCACTTTTTTTTCAAGTTATATCCTGGGTTACTTGGAATAATAATTTTAAGAATGTTACGTTATAGTCCAGAGTAGCTCATTTGGGATAGGCAATAGGTTTCTCATTCAAGGAAGTTAACAACTGTACTGTTTATACTATTGTTGATAGTGACTTGGTGACATTAATATTTATGACATTTTATGGTAAAGGAGCATTTTATTTTAAATTGTACGAATGCACAGATATATATTAAAGAAAAGCTCAGGTCCCCATTTTTCAGATTGAACATAAAGGTGGCTCAAAAATAGAAAATTACATTTGTATGAAGTTGCAGTACTGGTTAGGACTTCAGTAGGGTTTTTTGTAAAGTATTGAAATTATTAAATTTAATAGCTGTGTTTATTATGATGTGTGTACATGTACTATGCTTGTGAACAGCATTAAAGTCTTTTGCAGTTTTATTGACTCTTCATTTTCCAGCCATTTTTCCAATAAATATTTCAAGGATTAGTAAAAGTAAATAATATTGAACTGAATTACTTCCATAAAGCCAATGGAATGATTCCATTGAAAACTTGTTCTTTTATGGGTCTGCATCCCTCTTCCTGTCTCAATTAGCTTCCTTGTCTGTTATAATGATTATAAATGTTCTATTGTGAGGAACAAAAGGCAGATTTGTTTGTCACAGTGTAGCAGCAAATTGTGTCCTCCAAATAAAGTAAGGGGGTGCAGTGACTCAGAGGTTAAAGACACTGAGCTTGTCAGTTGGAAACCTAACAGCCCAGGTTAGAGACCTAAGCGCTGCTTGATAGGGTGAGCTCCCATTACATGCTCCACCTCCTGCCCTCCTAGCAGTTCAAAAGCATATAAATGTGAGTAGATAAATAGGTACCACTTCAGTGGGAAGGTAGCAGCATTCCATGCACCTCAATGTATTATTATGCTCACTGAAGTGTCTTTGGACAATGCTGGCTCCCTCAGCTAAGAAACAGATGAGCATTGCACCCTCAGTCCAACATGTCTGGACAGAAGAAACCTTTACCTTTATAATATCAACCTCTGTAAGCCTAAACCACTGATGTAAGAAATACATGTTATGATACTTTTATTTTTCTATGGGTGAAAATTGTGTCCTTTTTCTAGTTTCCTTGGTTTGTATTATTTTTAGAAAAGTGAGCCAATTAATACGAGAAATACATTTGGCAATGATAGATGGGACTAAAGCTATTTCTTCTATGAATTTAACTTAGAGAATTTTTGCATGCTATGAATTGCATTGAGTAAAAAATAAATCATGGCCTTTTGTATGGAGAGGCCTATTTCAAGATGAAAAGGTTTTTTTTTCCTACAGAAAAAAACTTTGAGAGTTATGAAGGGAAAGTTCAAGGTGTAACAGGATACTACATGGCTGTAATTCTTTTGACACTTTGGAGTATTTCAGTAAGGGAACCACTTTGTCCCCAATGTAAGGAAAATATTAAATCCAAATTTGGGTGGGTATGTATGCACGCACGCACACACACACACACACACACACATTAAATTTTATGTTGGTTGTTGAAACATTTCACTTAAGGTTAACTACAATAATTCCCGTGCTTAACCAAGCCTTTTGGATCTACCACTTTTAATGTTTTGCCACAAATATTTTGAAATGGGTCCTAGTTTCTCCTTCCCAGTGTTTTGTGTTTTTAATTTGCCTTCTGCATCAGGTTCTAAAATGGTTTCTCTCAAATGTGGCATTGGGAACATGCAGAGGTATAATTGTACAATCACTGTCTATATATTCAGAACTGGCTATATATAAAATAGGGAGTCAAAATGACACTTTGCCAGAGAGGTTATGTTAGCATTCTTTTATGCAAAGTGCTGGTTGGCATTCTGGGTTTTTGAGTTGTGCCAAGAAAACACACAGTTCCATCTTGAGGGTTGTCTATCTCTCTGTGAACACATATACAAAAACAAATATTTTACAGCATTTGCTAACTGGTACAAAGTAACTTCTTTTTAATGTAGTAAGTATTACCTTTAAATAAACAAAATATGTTTGTGAGTTGGTATTGGCATTTAAGCAAAATGAGGTAAATGAAGGAAACCTAAACAAGTTCCTGCAGAAAATAATAGTAGTACTACTGTAGCATGTGATGGCAGTTTATTAACTGAATTAGATTTATCTGTTCTATGTTGGTGTTTGGTGTTTTTCCCCAACCAAATATTAATTTTCTTTCTAGAACTCAAAGCCTAGACTAGTCAACAGGCGTGCATTTCTACAGTAATATCATAAATGTGATTCTTTAAATAGAAATTTAGATAATAAGGTATTTTCCAACTTCAAAAAAAGATCTTTGAAACCTTGTGAATGGAGAAATGTCTTGATAGATCTATGTTTAAATTTGAATTTAGCTGATTCACACTTCTTTCAATATTAGGGTTTTAATTATTATGAGTTTGAAACATGTTAATGGAAAAAAATGAAAACAGTCAGTAAGGCAATATGCTTCTCCAAAGGTTTAAATGGCTAGTGTATTTTTGTAGATTTAGTGGAATTTAGTAAGAAAATATTATTTTCATATTACAGAAAGAAAGTATAAATGATCAAACAGACAACTTACTTTCTTAAAATAATTCCTTATTGATTTGAGCATTTTGGATTGCCAGTGAACTTGCCCTGATTTTATTTGAATTAACTGAAGGATATGCAGCTTAACATGATGGTATTTGCTGGCAAGTGAAATTATAAATATCTTTCTCCCTGAATATTTTAAATATAAATAAAAAGTATGATTTGAGACGTACTTGATTGCAACTTTATGTTCTCCTTATTAGCGTCTTTCTTCTGTTCATGGCCTGAGGTCTTATGTTCTGTTCTCCAGGGCTCCCCGTACAAAAAAACCAAAGTTTCATATGAGTCATTAAGTCTTTAATCTTACTCAGATTATTTACTGTAAACATACACTTGCATTCCAGAATTGCCCCAGCAAAGTGCTATTTTGACTTTACTCTTTGATAGCTGAAGGGTATACTATCAAATTAGCTTATATAATAAATTGTGTCCCTCCCCCTTTCCTGGTTTCATTCCCTGACTTTCTGGGGCTATTACTTCTATAGTTGAGCCGTATTGGCAGACTTTGAACTGAATTCATTTTATACCTGAGACTGGAATATTGGTAATTGGTGGTATCTTTGTTGCAGAGATGGTATGCTGCTGATTCTGCTTCATTTGGTTCTTATAGTTCAACATTTCTATACAGCACAGAGACAAATTTGTAAAGAAATTAAGTAGGTTTTCCTCAAGGATTAGAAAGTGAACTTCGCATTAGACCTGTTAACCAGAGCTGTTTTGAAAGCATATTGTTATTCCTGCTATTTGAATTGGATTGGCATTTTAGAATAGTTGGGGTTTTGTTGTGTGGCTATCTTGTTCCTTGCACTAGGACAGGAAGTCAGGCTTGATTTCCTTGGGTTCCTTCAATATGTGTATTAGATTATTGCTTATTTAAACTTTTGTAAAGCTGGAAGACATGAAACTAGTCTGTATACCTAATTCAAAGAATTTACACAAATAGATTGGGTATACATTTAATAATAAATTATTTTAATAAGTAATTTAATAATTAATACATAACAGATACAGGGATTTTCACCCATCTTTTTTTCCAGGTGGGAAATGTAAGTTAAACCTCATTTTGAACTCTTACTCTGCAATAGCTTGGTTTTGATATAAAACACCGTAGCCAAATAACTTTGTTTGCTGCTTGGTTTATTTTTTTTAAAGAAGCAAGTATTAGGATTGATCAGGGAGTGTGAACACACTAAGAGAAATCTGTGTTGCCAAGTAATTCTAGAAATATCTTCATTTCCTTTTTAAAAAATAGGTTAGTATTCATATTAGTATTAGCCAAAGACAATGAAGACAATGTGAGGAAGGATTTTTTTCAAATTAGAGGATCTCTTATGGGACTAATTTGATTTTGTAGCTATATATGCAGTGTAAAAACATTATGTACCATTGTTCCAGAGTACTTCTATTATTTATTGATCGTGTATGCATTTCTAATATGTATACATAACGAAGTCCAAGTATGTAAAAAAAAAAGAATTACCACATTAAAATAATTACAACAGAATCTAAAAAGGTATTACAGTGATAGGTAAAAAGTTATGCTAAAACATTATAAAGAGAAAAACCACCTCATAGAACCAAGTTTCAGGATTCTAGTACAAATATATAACTATTACAGACTCAGCAGCACTTAACTTAAAGATTAACTTAACTTAAATGTAATTTTGTCAAATAGCATTTACTCAAGCACCTCTTCTATATAATTTAGCTTTCAGTTGCACTGTAAACACATAAAACGAATTGTGCTGAGTTCAACATGAAACCTGAAAGAGAAGCAAGCAGATCATGATTTTTGGGGGGTACCTGTATGGAGAGACCTAAACAAAGAAGGATGAAAGGGATGATAATCCACTGCCCTTTACGTCAAGGCAGAGCTTATCAGAATTGCATGTTCTCATAAGGATTTCTTGATTAGCTATCATCACTTTCTTAAAAATCATGTTTTTTTTCTTTCATGCTTCGTAATCCAGTATCAAACGTGTTTATGATCTTCTAGTTGCCTTAACAAATTTTAAAAAGAAAGCAAGACATTAAACTTATTCATTACCCTTGAAAGCTGAGCAGAACTATCTTGATGAACAAATCCTTGAAGAAAGCACACTCCTTTTATCTAATGAGATATTTGGTTCGCTGTAGTAGAATAGATGCCAACAACATCACTTCCTGATTATTTTAAATTCCTTTAGTTGAAAGGTTAGCTGTTCTGATGTCCTAATTCCATCTTCTTGGTTGTAAGAAAAGCATTGTAAGGCCAGGAAAAATTACAATGTATTACATTTTTCAATGCGTTCTTTTCTTGCCAGGCGAAGTGGACTGCTGAATGGCATATTTTCTTTCTCCAAGTCATATTATGCAAGCTTTAATACATCTGGGTGTTTTTTTTGGGGGGGGGGCATTTATGTAAGTTGTATCACTTACAGTAGTTCATCGGGGATTTTTTTCCTTTTATCTCCAGTGTAATCTTTAGTATTCACTCTTTGGAAATATTCTGAAGTGGTAAAAGTGATTAGCTACAATCTTAGTTATCCTAACCTCTCTTTAGAGAGGACCATAAATCATAGATGATGCTGCCAAAGGATGTTACACAAGAAACACATCTTCTCCATTGCTTACTGATTTTCCTTTTTTATATAGCAATTATTTAGGGGGAAATACCTAGTCTTGGTTTTAGGTACTTTAGCAAATACTATGGATGAAGTTGACAAGTATATATTTGTTTGTTATAGGTTTGTTAAAATATTTTCCTTAAGGTTTTCCATTAAGAAAATATAGATGACTTTAAAACAGGATTTGGAAAGAAAGATAATGTCCGGTGGGCATAATGCCTGTGAGTGCCAGCTGCAATGGCTACAGACTTCAGAAGCATCCAGGTGGTCAAAAAGGCAATACAACGCTGACCTCTAAAAGGACTTTGAATGCTCTTTAATGAGAACAGGGCTGTTTCTCACAGGCTTAGATAAGCCTGGATAGAGGATGGAAGATGCTCTTATTAACTGTGTTATAACTGTGTGCTAGGGTGGTTATTTCTTCTCCAGTGCAATTGCTTGATTTTTAAAATTATTTTAATGCTGTGTAAGCCACACAAAGTTGTTTGATAGCCTTGGAATTTGAGCACATTAAGACTTAAAATGTTTTATTATTTAAATCCAAGGATCTTGCTCAGTTTTTATCTTAATACATTTGCAGTATAAGAAATCCATTAAAAATACTATTTTGCCATCTCTATTTTGATCTTCACAAATGTTAAAGCAGAGATAGTTATTTGTCCCGAGACCCTTCCTGTATTACCTTTTAAGGCATCAGAAGTATTGCTTTAAAACAAAGTAAAAAATTCCATTGATGATTTATGAGACAACTTAGCTATAATGCCAAAAGAATCCTGTTGAGTAACCATATTGTTCCAGATTTCACAGTAATGTTCCCAAGTTAATATTTTTTAAATTAATGGGTCTTAAATGATTACACACAAAGTGGCATTTGTAATTTAATTACTCTAGAATGCATCTATGAAGCTAGATTTGCAGTCTTCAGAAACACGTACTTAAGACTATGGATAAGAAGGTTGTACATTCTGTATTGTGCTAGTAGGGCTCCTGTGGTGGAATGAAGTCTAAATCTGGCCCAAGTTGCAGACTCAGCACTGAAGAAACCAGGTTGCTCAATGTTTTGCAGTGATTGAGTTTATGAGACAATTTTTGCTAGGAAAGTATTGTTTTCTTACATGGCTTTGGTTCCCCCCCCCCTCCACTTGTGAAAAGGGTTCCTAGGACAATAGTCCAGCTTGCTAGATCATGTTGGCATTGGCCACAGTGATGGCATTTGTCAGGACTAAGTATAAATGGCTTTTGTGGATATTAGGGTGTTTGGTTGCCTTTATTTCCCTTTCTAATTCAACTTGTATAGCACAACAAGTTTGTTTCGGAATCAAAGGAGTTTGTGGTCATTTGGGTTACGTGTATTTAATTAATAGTGTGTTCTGTTTAGTGGAACTTACTCCTAACTAAGAGAGTTTAATACTCTATGTTTTGCTAGTCTCTGTTATGAGATTTGTATTGGGCCAAGATATACATTAAAAAGAGACCCAGAATGTTACAGATGTAATTTAACATTCTCTATTAGTACATGTAATTCTAGCTTTGAAACTAAGAAAGTTCTCTTTTTTAGTCATTGGAATGGCAGTTCTGATGCTCCAGACTGCTCTTAGGAAAGCAACTGCAGTGCTTTCTGTTCCCTAAGATGACAGCAGGCTAATATGACAAATGTATGTGTTGCTCATAATAATGTAGATATTCAGATCCTCCTTTTGCTGCTTAAGAAATGCCCTATAGGCCTTCTCCCATTTCAGTCAAATGGCTGCAGGGCGCTTTGTTCAGTCAGTGATAGATTCAATGTAGAGTAAAGTCCTACACTTAGGCAAGAAAAACCAAAAGTACACATGCAGATTGGGTGAAACCAGGCTCAATAGCAGTAAATGTGAGAGGGATCTTGGAGTCTTAGTGGACCACCAGCTAAATATGAGCCAACAGTGTGCAGCAGCAGCCCAAAAAGCTAATGCAATCCTAAATTGCATTAACAGTGGGATACAATTGAGATCAAGAGAGGTACTAATACTACCCTATAAAGCCTTAGTAAGGCCACACCTAGAGTACTGCATCCAGTTTTGGTCACCACACTATAAAATAGATGTTGAGACTCTGGAAAAAGTACAGAGAAGAGCAACCAGGATGATGAGGGACTGGAGACTAAAACATAGGAAGAACGGTTACAGTAACTAGGCATGGCTAGTCTAGTGAAGAGAAGTCTAGTGAAGAGAAGGACCAGGGGAGACATGATAGCAGTTTGAGGGGCTGCCATGGAGAGGAGGCAGTCCAGCTATTTTCCAAGGCACCCGAAGGCCAGACAAGGAATAATGGATAGAAACTGATCAAGGAGAGATTCAACCTAGAAATAAGGAGAAACTTTCTGACAGAACAATCAACCAATGGAACAGCTTGCCCTCAGAAGTTGTGGGAACACCATCACTTGAGACTTTCAAGAAAAGATTGGACTGCCATCTGTCAGAAATGGTGTAAGGTCTCCCGCTTGGGCGGGGGGTTAGACTAAATGACCTATAAGGTTCCTTCCAACTCTGATGATCTGTTATCTGTTATCTTAGAATGGATAGCACCAGAGACTGAACAATTGTTGCATAGCTGCCTTTGATTGGCTGCCATGTTACAGATACACACAAATGAAAAAGTGAGTTCAAAGTGCATTCTTAATGCCTTGAGGCTTTTTGAGTTCATTTAGATGGGCCATAGTGCTAGATACATCTTAGTTGCATACAGGGTTGTTAACTGAGAAATTAATTTACCGAACAATTATGAACATTGCTTTGTTAGGTGTTAAAATGGATGTTATGGAAATACTAATCCCTCCCATCTGTTTTTCTCTGAGGGGTTGATTGCATGTGATGAAATTCATATCAAATCTGAACTGTTCTGTTTACTTAGTGTGTAGGATCTTGCTGCTTCATGAATCGAATGCTACAAATGCTGTGGTTTTCTTACTGAAAGATTATAACCTCAAGCAACACCGCAGAATTATGGTTGACCTATATACTTTACCTCAACTACAATGAATACATGCACATTCCAAGCAATTGTAATAGTGGTGATTATTTTGACAGTGAACGTAATAGTCTTGAGTAATCCCAGAGTTGTAAAATCATAGTTTATAAATGCTTCATTCTTGTGATGAGACAAGTTGTGTGTTTATTTGTGAAATTGTCACTAATTGAGCTGGCTTTTGTAGCATAAATAATCACATTCTTCTATCCCCTCCGGACACAAATATTATGGAAGCAGGCATTAAGAGCTTTTTCTTAGATCTTAGAAAAAATGCCATGTGTGTGATTAAAAAAATGCTACTTGCCATACTTGCCATAGGCCTGGAAGACATAATCTTAGTCTCCATTTAAAAATGCTTCTATCTCCTACAGATGAATGTGCCTAAGTTGAATTACAATGTGCCACATAGAAAAGCAAACACAGGGCATTGGATCAGAAGTATCCATGGGTCTCCGTATGTGAGTGAAGTAAGCCCCATACTATGAAATATAGTAATATGTTTGTTAGGGTTATTAGATATTTTAAGAAAGAGGATTAGTTGATTGTAGAGTTGTAATTGCAGGAATGTTCCAATCTCGGATGGCAAACCTCAGATAAAGAATGTTTCCAAGCAAATACAACTCAGGTAAACAAAGTCACTAATCTTAAGGAGGATTAGAAGGAGGAAGTAAACATATGTTAGACTTTAACTAGAGATAATTAATTGTATGGATTACTGTGCTAAACAGTAACGAAAGTTAAGAAGTAACCAAAGTTAACCAGTGATGGAGGATAACTAAAAATGTGTATAAATGCAAGACTAGACTCCAGTAAAGATCATCATGATTCAGTTGTTCATGATCAAACAACTCGACTGCCTCGTCATTACAACAGTTGATCATCCTAATTATTACCAAAAACACATGCATTTCTAAGAAAGATAAGAGCTTCCCAAAACTTTTGTACCTTGAGCTGAAGTTTCACATCTTGATGATCACAATAACAATGGAACACATAACTGGTGATTTCCACTCCCCGCCCCCTGTAAATGAAGAGGAAAGGAGAAGCTCAAAGCAGTCAAATTGTTTTTTTGCATTCCATGATTTGTCCTTTGGACTCAGCTACTGGGACAACATATAAGACTTGGGCCCTTTTCTTTTTTATTTTATTACCACAGCGGAAAAAAAAGTTATAAAAATACATATTAAATCAACAAATTCATTACTTCATTAAAATAATGCCACAAAAAGTAAGCTCTATTAAAATCTCTTATACACATGGATTTTCCTAATTATTTTTAAAGCCAATGAGTTATTAATTATGTTATTTTTCTGTAAATAATTGAATAACCTTTACCCTAATCATAAACAGCATTTTAATTATTTACAATTCTGTTTTTCAAATTGCATTTCCCAAATCTGATACATTTGCGTAGAATATTAATTGAAATCAAAGTGGTAATCTGCCTTCTTTATTCAGACAGACAAATTGTCTACAAGGTAGCAAATGAAGTATGCTGGACATCTAAATATTTTCCTGCTTGTACCAATATGTTCTGTTAGTACAAATGATTGTTTGGTGGCTTTTGCCAGTAGAATCCTGCAAACCCAGTTATTCCCAGTTATCCTTGTTAAGGCTAGAGATTATTATCATTGCTATACAAGTAGTCCTCCATTTACAACAATTCATTTAGAGACCATTTTAAATTACAACACCACTTTAAAAAGTGACTCATACTTACAAAGAATGAGGACTCATATTTACAACCATTGCACCATCCACCCCCAAGTCATGTGATCAAAATTTGGGTGCTTGGTAACCAGCGTATATTTATGACAGTTGCTGCATCCCAGGTTCACAAAGCTATCTATAGCTTTTATATAGATACCAGTGTTGGACAAAAAAATCCAATCAGGTTCTAAGCCGGGAGAAAGATACTGGAAATAAAATGGAGCCTGGCTACAAGGAAAGAAGGTCTCTGTTTATTTGGTTTCCAGAAACTTCAGTGACAGCAGCACGTTTCTGGGGTAGCTGACAACTGGGTGAATGGATGGATTTTATAGGGTTCTGCGGTTTGGTGATTGTGATGCTCCAGGGGTTGTTCAATGTAGTGAGCCTTGTGCCTTTTGCTATTCTAATGGTGGTGGGTAAAATCTATTACATCCTAAAGGTCATGTCCTCTCCTTAAAATTTGGGTGGGGGAATGTAAATTCTTAATCCCATCTGCTCCAGTCTTCTGTGGAAGCTGTGGCCTAGCCTTTCTTAACAGGTACAGAATAACCATCTCTAAAGACTTGAGGCTTCTGCTTGAGGCTATGGCAGAAGACTGAGGCTGCTTTCTGCCTTTGTTAAGATTTTCTCCATTTCTCCTTTGGGAAAATATAATATTCTGCTTTTTTAACATCCCCCAAAATATTTCATTCTCCAGGAGTGTGTGGGGGGGGGCTTCCCACACCAGGTGTCCTGGAGTTGCTTATTATGGCATTGTAGTGTGTGTATCTATGTGTATCTATGGAAATATGTGTGATGCTTGTTTTTCGTAGAAATGGAATTTGTAAACTGCTCATTTGGAAGCACTAAAATATGTAAACTTAAAAAAATGGATCCCTACAAATCTGATTTTAAAAACTTGTATAAAGTACTTGAGCTTTAGAGATCTGAAAGTTTTATAAATTGAAAAATGGATAAGGCTATAGAGATAAATCTCAAATGCACCCTGTATTTGTTAGCAATTAAAACATGGAGGTAGTAAAGTGTTCTGTCTAGATGTAGTTTGGTGTAGTGGTTAAAGGCCTCAAGCTACAAACCTAGACTGTGAGTTCTAGTCCTGTCTTGGGCCCAAAGCCAACTGAGTGACCTTGGGCCAATCACTTTATCTTAGCCCTAGCAATAATTAATGGCAAATTACTTTTGAAAAAATTTGCCAAGAAAGCTACAGGAACTTGTTCAAATAGTCTCTCAGAATTGGACACGATTGTACAGAAGGATAAATAAAACTTAGAATGCTACCATAAACAGATAATAATTCTTTCTTACATTTTATGAGACAACAAAAACAGCCTCCTGAAGCATGAATAGATTCCCAATAGTATCTAAAGTCCATGATTCCCAACAACTAGAGACCACATTTACTTAGTGATATGTTAATACTCGGGAGGTATTTTTTAGGCTGTATCTGATAATCTATGTTTTCTGCATGCAAATTATTTTTAAAATATACTTCTGGATTAATACATTAGCTGTATATGTACAGCTGTACATGTATGTATATGCAGGGGTGGGCTGCTGGGGGCTCACAGGGGCTTGGGAGAGCCCCCAATAACCTCAGAAAGACAAGCAGCAAGGGAAACCTCTTAATAGGCTTAATTGAACTTCTGGGCATTCAGCCAAGAGCATTTCACACCTTGCAAGTGTTGCAAGCTAGATAAACAATCCACTCAGCGCTTGCAATGGAGAGCCATTGAGAAAGACTCCAAGATCCCTCTCATAGTCATTGTTATTAAGCTTGGTTTCACCCAGTCTTTTATTTAAATATTAAATGCACGAAATAATAAACAACTTTTTGGTTTCTAACCCACAGTGTTAGAGCTGCACTAATGCTAAGACCAAACCAAATAAATCAAATTAAATCTTAGTATAATGTTTGTATCCATGTTAGTGCAAATGACCTGGATATAGCAGGCTATTTCAGTTAGGGCAGTACATTAGAACAAACAGATGCACGTGCTCCTTCATTCCACGTTATCTGAGGCATTTGTGGGGAAGCAGAAATGTGTTGATTTATTGAATTAAGTTGCTTATAAGATTAAATGCCTTTGTAAATTTGAATATAATTTTTATATTTGGAAATTGATGAAGACTCAGAATTGCATCCAAATACAGTACACTGGTTAGAGTTATTTTTTGTCAGGAAAAGAGTTCCAGTGCGACCCCCCACTTGAAAAGTTAGCGCTCTGGCCATGTTCACACACATTCTAAGGAAGAAAGCCAAGTTAGTAAGCACACATGGAAGTTTCTTGTTGTTTATTTATTATATTTGTATAGCTGCTCACCTGTATTCACATGAAAACAACTCTGGACTTAATTTAAAAAATTCAATCAATATAGCCACAATTTAGAAATAAATATAAAAAAGCCACACAGCATAGGAGAGGATTATATTAAGCACAGTAATCATAGCTATTGCAAAATCTCTCTGGTCCTCTGGGACCCTCTGGACTGATGGCATAGCCATGTCTTGAGGGGTTTGTGGAATGTTGCGAGGGATTGGGCTCATCTCACTTCTTATGAAGTGGGGGGAAGATTCCTCAAGGTGAGTACCATGGTAGAGAAGGCCCACTTCCTGGAACAGTCAGATGTATGGTAATTCCCTGACAGACAGGACTCGTAGGATGCCTTTTCTGGCAGACTAGATGGAGCAAGAAGATTTAATTGGGGAGAGGTAGTCCCTCAGATAACCCAACTAATGCCGTTCAGTGCTCCAGTCAGTTGGCAACGGGCGCGGGTAGAAGGTGGGTTCCTTCTTGCCCTTGTTGGCAGGTAAGAGAAAGCCGAATAGCAGCAGCACAAACAGAGGTCCTGCAGAGCCTGATGCAGAACCGGGCCCGGAGCCTTGATTGCTCCTGACAGCGCAGCTCACAATCGCCACTGGTGCCTCGCCATGCATCCCGCACCGTGGTGGTAGGGGTCGGCCCTGGCTTTGGCTTTGGTCTTGGCTGTGGCTCTGGCTGGGATGGGCATCTGAAGCCTGGCCAAGCATGAGTGCCAAGAAAAAGGAAAGGGGGTCGTGATGGTTCAGGGTGGCGGGTTTTTTCCCCAAAGCCCTAGTTTGAATAGGAATAGCGGCAGAAACAATAATAATAGCGGCAGAAAGAGTGCTAGAGAGAAGACAGTAATATGCATGCTTGTTTTGCTGGTTGCATTGCTGTGGTGCAGCCTTCATACTTGGGGTGAGGTTATATGGAAGCGCTTACCTAGGGCTGCCAAAGGTATTCCTCTTGGTAAATAACTTGTTTGTGCAAGGACAAGTGATCTCAGCGATTTCTGTCTGAGGGATGGCTGTCTGTCTATCTATCTATCTATCTATCTATCTATCTATCTATCTATCTATCTATCTATCTATCTATCATCTATCTATCTATCATATTTAAGAACTTCCCATCTCACCCCACAGAGAGTCTCTGGACAGTGTACAATAAAATATTAAAAGTGTAAAAACAGTATTTAAATTTTTTTAAAGGCAAGAGTTGTTAAGAATTAAAAGGTGTGGTGGATCTGAATGTATGTTGGATTTGTTATGTTAGATCATCCAAATGATTTGAAACTGAAGGTTGCGATAAACTGGGAAATGGTGCTAAGGTGTCTTTCTCACAGAGTTTGTAGGGAGGCCCACTCTCTTAGGAGACCTTTCTATTGCATGCAGTCACCATCTGAAATTTGAAAGTATAAGCTGCCACAGACTAGCTTCTGCAATGAGAATGAGGCCAAAAAGTTCATTCCTTTTTAAACAGTGAATGATACATAGCACATCTTCTGAAAATAAAGAAAAAACAAGAATTACGTATTTCTGCCTGATTATACCGGTAGTTAGCTGGTTTTATTTACAATATTGGGCAGTGGCTTGTGACTGTATTGAAACAGTAAATCCCTGAGATGTTGGCTATTGTATTAGTTGCTTGCTATGTTGTCTATCACAGTGTTAGCAGAGTATAGTGAATTTAGTAACATTTTAGTTTTACTATCTGTTTTTACAAGAAAATTTGTATTTGGAGTACAGGTAGCCCTTGACTTACAACTGCTTATTTAATGATCACCTGTAGTTACAACAACCTCAGAGAGGATGATTTATGGCTCATAAAGCACTTCCAGGTGTCATAAGGTTCTGTTCACCTCCTCCACTCCTGTGGTCACATAATTGCATTTCAGGCACTCGGAACCCAGCTCACATTTTTACTCAGTTGCAGCATCCTGTTAACCTATGACTGTGATTTGCAATGTTCTTTTATGGTGGTTTCTGTCTTTTTGCCAATTTCCAGTACGAAATGCTCATTCAGGAGAATGGATTCGGTCTTACGACAACATGCTTAACAACGACCATAAAAATGGTTGTAAGATCAAATTCAATCATGTAAATGCCTCAACTTACAACTGCAATGCCTTACGACTGAATTTCGGGTCTCAATAGTAGTCATAAGACGAGGACTACCTGTATCTTGTGTTACAAAGAAGACTTTAAATGAGTAAAGTTTGGATGGGTGGTTAGTTATAAAGATGACTGTAAGATTGAAAATAGACAAATCAGTGGAATGTGTATCAGTTTGAAAATAATACTTTCCTTTTCTTTCTTCCAGTTTGTCCAAGTATAGACATCCGGAATAACATGACCAATTTCAGCCTGCTTGAGAATTGTACTGTGGTTGAGGGACATTTGCAGATCTTGCTTTTGTTCAGAACTAAGGCTGAGGATTTTCGAGATCTCAGCTTTCCTATGCTGACAATGGTAACTGAATACGTCTTGCTATTCCGGGTCTACGGTGTGGAGAGCTTCAGGAGGCTTTTCCCCAATCTGACTGTGATCCGTGGGACTCATCTCTTTTTCAACTATGCTTTGGTCATCTTTGAGATGGTTCACTTGAAAGAGATTGGCCTTTACAGCCTGATGAACATTACCCGAGGGTCTGTACGGATTGAGAAGAATGCTGAGCTCTGCTTTTTGTCAACCATTGACTGGTCTCGGATTTTGGACTCTGTAGAAGATAATTATATTGTTGCTAACAAAGATAATAATGAGTGTGGACATGTATGCCCAGGAACAATGCAAGGGAAAAGCACCTGTCCTCAAACTGTGGTCAATGGTGATTTCACTGAGCGTTGTTGGAGTCATGCCCATTGCCAGAGAGGTAAGTTGATGAATTCAGGCTATTGCTATATATCATTTCTTTTGCTTGTCCTGAAAACAACTTATTTTGTAAAATGCTCTCTTATTGGTCTCCCATTCCAGCTGCTTTGGCACAATTCTAGTTTAATCAAGTGTCTTACTACCAGATATTGCTGATCTACAGTTCCCCTTATCCTTCATCATGATAGCTGGAGGCTGCTGCAAGTTGTAATTCCAACGATGTCTGGAATGCTATATGTTGCATACTAATGGTCTGTAAATCTCTGAACCCTTTCTATCCTACAGCAAATGGCTATTCTTCATCTGACTTTGAAGAAGAAATAATTGTGTCCCATATAGGTAATACAGGATGAATACTCAAATTCTGTAGTTTTCTATCTTTAGCTGGAAGGATCATCTAACAAACCCTTGGAAACACTTTCATCTGAGATGTTGAAGAGTTGTAATAAATTATACCTTAAACGCTTGGGTTGATGAACAAATATTATGATTGGGTGTAAGGCTTTCTTAATATTCCTAAATGCAACATAAAAGTAGCTGTTTGGATGGTTCCTCCCGTGTGCATAGGTGGACTGATTGTGTTGTTTTGCTTGACGATTTACTCTTTACCTATGTATGAGCATGCCTGTGTGTGTGTGTGAACCTTGAGCCGGTGTTGAGTCCAAAGGCAGCTTCATTTGCCAGCTGGATGACTTTTTAAAATGTTGGTTTTAGTGCAGAAAAGTGCTTATTGTACTAATTGATTGCATCTATGTATCTGCTGGCTGTCTTGTAAACTTTATCACGCCTATTTGAAATAGCTTGCCAATGTTCAGGGCTTACTAGAAGGGAAGAAGCAATTAAAACTATTTTTGATTGATTACTAAACTCATTATTTATAATCTCAAGCTCTCTTCCAGGTTCTGTTTTCCATTTATTCATTTGTTTTACAAGGCCAAAACATTTTGGGTAGTAGTACTTGTGGATAAACAACTTATAAAAATATTAACTTGACAAACTATCATGATTTGCTGAACTTTTCCTGGGTATATTTCCCAACTTTTAAAGGCATTTGTTGCAAATAGCCTATTGCCCTAATACGTGGGTCAGCAACTTGCGGCTCTAGAGCCGCATGTGGTTCTTTGGGCCCTCTCCTGTGGTTCTTTGTCAGACGATCCCACCACTGGCTTGGCCTTCCCCTCACCCTCCCCTCACAGTCACTCCTCGCCTGCCCTGAGAAGGGAAGGGCGACGGCGACGGATGGAGACTCGCTTCGTATTCCAGAGTGGGAGTGAAGCACCCCTCTACTTGTCTCTTCTTCCATATCCCTCTTGCCGCCTCTATGGCTTGCTCACTGCTCTTGCAGCACTGTGCAGTATTCCCCCCCCTCCTCCTGGAGCCCAATATGATGGGAGCATCGGCTGCAGCCGTCCTGGCCAGTGTCTCAAGGCAGAGAGAAAGTTGCACGTCTCCCCGGGTACGTGCAGCACCAAGAAGGCCCAGAAGAAGAGGCAAGTAGAGGGGCGCTTTGCTCCCACTCTGAAATACGTAGTGAGTCTCCATCTGCCGCCGTCGCCATTTCCTTCTCAGGGCAGGTGAAGAACGACTGCAAAGGGAGAGTGAGGAGCAGGACCAGCCAGTGGTGGGTTCAGCTGACAGGGAGCCACAGCAAGGCGTCATTTATCTGGGAACTTGAAATGACTCTTGATTAAAATCACATGATAAAAAAGCACCCAAAGAAGAAGAAAGAACAATATCAGCAAAAAACAAAAACAAAACCCAACCCTCGCCTGATTTTGGAAATGGTTCAAGAGGGAACACACACACACGAGAGAGAGAGGGAGGGAGGGAGGGAGGGAGAAAGAAATGAGAGAGAGAGAGACACAGAGAGAGAGATAAGAGAGAGATGTGTGTGAGAGAGAGATGAGAGAGAGAGATGAGAGGGAGAGGGAGAAAAAGAGAAAGAGAGAGAGAGAAAGTTGAGAGAGGGAGAAAGAGGAGACGGAGAGAGGGGGGGAAGAGAGAGGGGAATGGACAGAGGGAGAAAGAGATGAGAGGGAGAAAGAGAGAGGTAAGAGAGAGAAAGAGAGAGATATGAGAGAGAGGGGGAAAGAGAGGGGAGAGAGACACACAGAGCAAGAGAGAGATACCTGAGAAAAGAAAATAGCGGGAGCTACAAAACCTGGGTAAGTGTGGCTGGGGGAGTTATGTGACTGGGTGGGAATGAGTGACCATGTGTTGGCCGTGGCCACCCAGGTTTTATGGTTCCCAGTGTTTTGTTTTCTGTGGGAAACGGGTCCAAAATGTCTCTTTGAGTGTTCAAGGTTGCAGACCCCTGGCCTAATAGAACGTTTTTCTTCAAAATGATTACTCAGAAGTTGTGGTTTTAGTTCACTTCTACCGTGATTTCTAGACATGTGGTAGAAGCCTATTGGAAAAGCTGTTGCTTCCTTGTCTATCTCAGTACGTACCTATTTGCTGAGTAAATGTTTTTTCAGGCCATAGTTGCACCTGATGATATATAGACTGGACCATATGTTTCCCTACAATGTCCAAGCGTTCTGTTTCTACCATAAAAACCCTGCGTATTGTTCACCAAATTCTATTCAAGTCCCCTTTGTTTAATTCATGGACAAAATATATCAAAGTCCTGTCATTTGTTTTGATATTGATTTTTGCCAAGGAAATGTTTTTCCCCAAATTTGTATTTTTCATTTTTGTTACCATGGCACAGTGTCCTTTCCCCCAGTTTTAGCCTTGCATATATCCACTGGGGGAAGAAAAACCCCTGTCAATTCTGAAAGAATGGACATTCAGCCTTATTTGTTTACCCTATGTTTTTTGGGATATCCTATGTATTTTGTTTCAATTTCTCTAGTGCAGGGGTCTCCAAACTTGGCAACTTTAAGACTTGAGGACTTCAACTCCCAGAATTCCTCAGCCAGCCAATTCTGGGAGTTGAAGTCCACAAGTCTTAAAGTTGCCAAGTTTGGAGACCCCTGCACTAGTATAAAGACAGGCATATGCTGAATTCATGGAACACGAAGAGGAAATGTTCTACAAAAAACCCCCGGGTGAATAGAGTGAATGAGAATATTCATTCTATTCAAGGGGCTGATCTTTGAAGTCTAGGTCTGTTGGGAAAGCTTTTGCCTTCTAGCACAAAAAGAGTTTCTAGCCCACATGATCTTAAATAGGCTTTCTTTGGTGAGTTTATAACTTTGGAAAGTCCTTCTTTGGTGGGTTCATAACTTTGGAAAAATTCCGCTTTTTCTACTGACTTGTCTTTAGAAAGTGACAAAGTTCAGAGGTGTGTATATGTGAGAAACAGTGCTTTGTATTGTTTACTTAGGTAGAAATATTACTTAGCAACTGTTTCCAATGACTTCTTGTTGTTTTTTTAAATGTCCTGGGAATTTCTGTAATCATAGGCCAAGTTTTATTGCATACACTACTTCCTTCTCCCACCCACCCCCTCCACTCACAGTAGGAGAAACCAAAGCTAATGATAGCACTAGCTTATTTGACCCATTCTCATGGATGCGATATTTATTAATCTTTTTTGAAGCATACACAAATGTTTCCTGTTACTGGTATCAGAGGAGGAAAAAGCATGTTTACTTTCACCATGAAAGTCAGATGAAGTACTTTATAAGAGTTCTCAAGAATGCACTGATTTGATGATAGAGAAGTCTCAATTGCTTTTTCCAGACCAGCACTTCTATATTCACCTCCGTGTATAAAGAAATGGGAAGTAGCTCATTTCTCTGTGCTTATGCTTCTGAATTTGGATATATAAAAGGAATGCCTTTTCCACAGATATCATATACCACTAAAATATATGTTTCATGAGATAATCAAGCCTTTGGTTGGAACTTCCCATTCCTGCTGAAAAGCTACTACCATCTCCAACAGCTTACTAATTGATGGAGGAAAATATTTGCAGCTCAGGGTTGAAATGAGGGGTCCTTTTGTGCTCTCTAAGTTACGTAGTTTTCTTGCAGATGTTTCATTATGCAGATTAGGTTATATCATCATGTTACCTAGTTCGGGTAATGTCTGCAAAAAAACAATCAAACTCAGAGTATCAATGACCCATCACCTTACTAATCAATTCTATCCTATCTTACATGAGAACTCTGAAGATGTACAGTCTTTATTTGAAGAATGCCATCTTTGGGGAGACTGCTGTACTCAATGTAGCATTTCTGATTTGTCCTGTTACAGTTTATCATAACAGTCCAACAAATTGCAGTTTGAAAATTACTTTAAAAGTGAATTTCAAATTTTGACTTTGCATAATAGAAAACATAGCCTTGTAAGAGTACAGCCTTGGGTGAATTTTATTCTTGCTTGTGGGCCAAATGTTCTATGAGCAATTTATAGTTTTGCTAATTCAGGGTGCTAGAATATGGGAAATGTGGAAATGTGAGCTTGTATCATTTTGCTGGTGCATGTACTTAATCCCACATCTTGCCTTGACATTAATATTTGAATTCATTCACAGTAATTTTTATGATAAACAGGACTAAAAGCAATGAAAGAATTAGCATTATGTGACACATCCAGCCTGTGGGCCACCAGTTTGACATCCCTTCTTTAGGCAATTTAGTAAAATACTATAAGTGGTATCATAGGCCAAGTGATTGAGGAACACAAGCCCATACATTCTCAACATGTTGACCATCAGAGTGACCAAAAGTATCTCCATGTCATTATCTGGTTTAAAAGCAGATCGAGAGAGCCCTAGATAATCAGGAGCATCAAGAGTTGCTTAGTAACATCTTCCTTTATAGTTCAAAATAGGGAGGGATCTAAACACAATTTTTTCTTCAGTCAAGGTTCTATGCTGCTGTCTTTGATGAAGTTGGTATAACACCTGACAGAAGGAAGTGTTAATAAGAGAATATATCACTTCCCTCAGTGGATACCTTTCAATCTGAACTATCCATAACTGAGTTTAGTTGAGTAATAGCTCAACCTTATCCAAGCATCTTTTTCAAATACTCAAGGGAAGCAAACAAATTGACAAATAGGACAAGCAAGTATACTGACTATCTCCATGTTGTCATAATTAATGGTATCTTCCATCTGACTGTTGATATGGCTGGCTTTATCTGCAAAACATTTCACAAAACCTTCACAGATCACCCTTCAGGGACTCAAGAAGGACTCTACAATTTTTACAGTCCCTGTCAGCATCCAAACTACCCAGAATAGCTTCATCTGGTGATTTTCTGCAGATGCAATGACAGAGGAAAACAAGCTCTTTTTTTTCACCCTCTATGCCAGATTGTAAGCTTACCCAACTATGTGATCATAGCTACTTTGGATTTCTATCACTTTGCTGTAGCCATCTGTCTGTCTGCTTCATACAGTAGTACTCCTTAAAGAAGATTTACAGCTTGGTGGGAAGGCAGAAATTGCTTAGGAGCCAAATAGTCTGCAGTCTAGACTGAGACTGGAGATTTAAGTCTGCCACCAAGGCCTCCACCCAAACTTTTGGTGCTGCAGAGGACAGATTCACCAGCAAATTTCTAGTTGATAGAATCTCAAAATCATCCCCTGTGCAAAAGTGGGATAGAGCCATTAAGTGTGTACTTTAATTAGAATGGTGAGCCGTCCATGACAAAGGATTCAATTCTAGCTTCTCCACCTATGGAGGATTAATCATGATGCAGGAAGTCAGATGTGCCCCACTTGATTAGTACAGCAGCTATCAATTGTGATGGGACACGATAGCTATGGTAGTCATGAATTATTGAGCAGATCTGAAGAGGCTGGCCTTTTAATAAATGGCCATCTAGTCAGGATCTCAGGATGTACAGATGTACCTTTCTGCATAAGCACCTTCTTCCCCTAAATAGTATCAAAAGTCATTAATCATCTTTGTGTCTATGTGTCTAATTTTCAAAGTTCAAATTGGTCTGATCTTTTTGGGATCAACATATTGATCATCATGATTTTGTAGAAGAGGGATACTTGTATATTTGTTGTATCTTTATTTGGATTGTTCAATTTGTGGTGTATTTTCACTACTTAAATGCTGTCTCTGATTTTAACATGAACTTTTTTTAGAAATATTGGAGAGGAGTATAAAATATGGTAAGCAATATCTGTATGATGAATATATATTCACAATAGAGAAAAGGATTCTACAATGATATTAATAAGTAGCAACTGTTATGCAGCCCTCCAGTACATATATGTTTGTTTATAATAGAGCAGGGGTGTCAAACTCATGTCATGTCATCATCACGTGACATCTAGGGACTTTTTTTCCCCCTTCGCTAAACCGGGCAATGGTGGGGCCAGTACGTGACACATTGGCCCGTGGGCCGTGAGTTTGACACCCCTGTGAATGCTAAATGAGATGGTTATTAAGCAAATCTTGCCACATTTTATGACTTGTCATAAAGAAAAGTGGTGCAGTGGTTAGAGTGCAGTACTGCAAGCTACTTCTGCTGCCTGCTGGCTGCCTGCAATTTGGCAGAACGAATCCCACCAGGCTCCAGGTTGACTCAGCCTTCCATCCTTCCGAGGTGGGTAAAATGAGGACCCAGGTGGTTGGGGGCAGGATGCTGACTCTGTAAACGGCTTAAAGTGGGTTGTAAAGCACTATAAAACAGTATATAAGTCTTAAGTGCTATTGCTATTTATTTAATTAATCGTTTACCTCAATCACATAAGCTCTAGCATCAGTTCCTGAAAAACTGGGCTCTGAAGCCAAGTAATCTCTCAGAGAAGTAGCTTGGGTAAGGCCTTTCAGTTGCTTTCCCCCCCCCCTCATTCTGTATTCTGTATTGTATCTGGTCAACAGTGCAAATTAACAATAGAGAGATTAATAATATGAATGATGTGCAATTCTCTGTTTCAGGGATGGTTTGGAGCATTCTTTATTCTGATTTTCTTTGCAGCCTCTGCAGAATAGTGCCCATCACATATTTTTCTACTTACCAGAACATATATTTTATCACTCTAAATTGCTCTTGCTTGTATTACAGCCTGTTATTCTGTAATTCTTGTGGAATTTTGGTTATGTGGTCATGCTGGAATCACTCATCCATAATGTGAGGCTATGTAATTGTCAGCTGTGACAAAAACTATGGCTTTTCCTTCTTAAACCTGTGAAGGGGAAGTTCTGAAATTATTTGGCATCCACTTTCTTAACATATAGCCAGAACAAATGACACAAATTTGATTTAGGAGTCTGATTTGAGCTCTAAAAGTTGTCTCCAATGCTAAGTATTGGGACGTAAATTATAATTGTAGCCATTTCCATTATTTGGTTGGGGGAGCAGGAAGGATCTCAAGAGTAGGAGAAGTGTTATTTTAAACAAATGATTGGAACCGTTCTTGTCTTATATACAGCAATAATAGTAAGAGAGGGATCCTAGATTGTACCATGTTTTGCAGCAAGCTAGCTCCCCCTATCCACATAATAAGCATTTTTTAAACCAAGGTAGTCTCAGTCTGAGATCACATTTCTACCTATAAAGTCCACCCGTAAATCACTTTGCTTTCTATCTCACATTAACTGCCAGGCATCCTTTAATTTCAAGGTAAGCTTACTGTGTATCCAACAAATCATTGGTGATAGTCATTCTTCAAGATTTCAGATAGGTCTTTTCATCATCTGCAATCCAAGTTTGCCATAACTGGAAATACTGAATATTGAACTGAAGACTCTGTGCAGGCAAAGAATGGATTCTGCCACTGAGGCCTCCTTAAATGAAAGAGCTGTTCTTGGGTTACACACCCGAGCACTAGTATGTAACTAAGTGATAATGCTTCCAATATCACGGAAAAGAAGTGTGGTTGGCATTTAGTATATCCAGAGGGATTTTCAATTAGTGGTAAGATGTGCAATAGATTATTGGTGGAGATTAATAAAAATAATTGTTCATGCTTATCATTTCTTGATGTATCCTTCTTGGGACGTGGATCTTCTCAGCTAAAGCATTAAGATTGCCAGGAAGTTTATTCTAAAATGCCTCCAATTTTAGAAAAAATGTTCCCTGACTGCTTAGCCTTAGGTCAGTTGTTCAGTTGCATTAATAAAATCCTTGTGGGGGATGCTGAAGTATCTTTGGCTTCTGATTCTTGGGGCTTTCTGCTGCTTCCTTCTATGTGCAGTTGCTTCTTTTGGCAGCAGGATTCCAACATGTACTATACAGGTCCCGTTCAGGCAGAACAGACCAGATGTTTTTCTGGAACTGTGTCTAAACTCAGTCAAATCCGAAGCGTAAATGCAGCTCTTTAAGGATAAACTTTGTTTAATGGATTTTACAGCATGAGTTGAGGAAAACATTTGGGCAGACTAGAAGAATACAGTTAGGAAATTTCTCCATTTCTTTTTATTTTTATTTATTTATTTTTATTGCATTTTTTCATCCATTTCTTTTTCAGAAGGATAGAAATTTCACTTGTTACAGAACCATATGAGGAACATATGGAATTGTCATTCTCAAAAAAGCTAAATTAAACTCAGTGAAATAACTGCTGATATTTCAACTATTCTAACACCCATGATTGCAAAGCCTTTGCTTGATTTTGCAATTGCACTACATTGCATAAGAAAAGTCATTTCTTTGTAAACTGTTATTATTTTCCATAAATACAGGTAGTACTCAACTTATAACCACAATCAGGATCAGAGTTTCAGTGGCTAAGCAAGGCAGTTTTTAAGCATATCATGTCTGATTTTACTACCTTTTTTGCCATGGTTATTAAGTGAGTCACAAGATTGTTAAGTAATTTACTTAACTACTAAGTTTATTAAATGAATCTGGCTTCCCCTGTTGATTTTGCTTCTCCAGCTGGGATGGTGTTCACATGATTCTGAGATGCTGTAACCGTCATAAATAGATGTGTGCTGCCAAGCACCTGAATGTTGCTCATGTGACTGGGGTTGCTGTGACAATCATAAGTGTGAGTATCAGCAACATATATCACTTTTTTCAGTGATATTGTAACTTTGAACAGTCACGGGTTACAGTGGTGGGATTCAAATTTTTTTATTACCGGTTCTGTGGGCGTGGCTTGATGGGCATGGCAGAGGAAGGATACTGTAAAATCTCCAGATGGTATTTGCCGGTTCTCTGAACTACTCAAAAGTTCCACTACTGGTTCTCCAGAACTGGTCAGAATCTGCTGAATGCCACCTCTGAAGGGTTACCTGTACTGTCTAAACACTTCATTGCAGAAAGCAGGACTCACATTTTCTGTTAGAGACATATAGGAGTCAACTATAGGCATAGAAAACGGTTGATCATAGTATGCAAGTCTTCCCCAATCTGCCACTTTTTAGTTATTCATACCAGGGTCTGCTATCTAAGACCGTTGCAATTCCAAAGCACCTGGAAGGTATCAAATTGAGGAAGGCTACAATAAGTTTCCCATATGCAATTCACCTCAGTCTTTAGTATCAATCCATAAATTAAAAAAAAAGCCTCATTTTGTGTTTCGAAACAATACTTTAAGCATTCAGACAAATTTTTTTTTAGTAATGGGTTCTCTGCCTGGTTGCTGGGTGGCCATGGTGGGCCTGGCCTAGTCAGCCTCCTGCATCACAGCGGGGTGGGGTGGGATGTTGCCCTCTCCGGGCTTCGGAGGCTTTTCTCAAGCCTCTGGGAGGGTGAAAATGGCCGCTTTGGACTCCAGAGACTCTCTGGCAGCCAAAACGGGCCCATTTCTGGTCTTCCTAAACTTCTGAGAGGCTTGTTTTTGCCCTTCCCAAGCCTCCACATGCGGCCTGCACTCACCTTCATCTACAATGGGCTACGTAGGGACTCCTGGGAGGGGAGGGGGCGGGGTGGGCAGGGCCATCCAGGAGTGGGATTTGGGGGTTCTCCAGATTGTGCAGAATCTTAGCTAGGGGCTTTCCCGAACCCCTGCAAACCCCCAGCAGCCCACCCCTGGATCCAGCATGGCCATTAAGCAGACCCAGTCCCAAAGTAAAGGCACCTGTGTGTAATAAATATATTAGTTTGGGGAACTACTATGTCTAAAGAATTGGCATCTCTTTTTGAGATATAGTGAAAGGTTTGGGAAAATTGCTGGCAGGGAGTTGCAGATTATTTTGCCCTTTAATAATCAAACCACTTAAAGCAGTCCAGTGTTGCATGGAAACTGAGTCTTTGGCAAATTCTTGATTTACTTCTTTAGCTTTTGGAGCCAAGACCAGTTCATCTATTCTACGTTTGCTTTTTCCCTTCTCTTGAAATGAGAAGATATTTTTTTTAAATCCAAGGAATGTATTTCTTTTGATTGTGCTTGGTTTGCTGTCCCCAGTTTGTTGGGCAATCAAGAAGATGACATTGCTAAATTATTTCATTCCACTGTGCTTGGTGTTGTCCTGTTTTCAGCTTTGTCTTGTGACAGAATTCAGTCTTAAAATGCAATTGTTGTGTCTGTGCCCTGTGCAGACGGGGAAAATTCTGTGAATCTCTTTAAGGACTGTGTATATTTTAAACAAACTTTTGTTGAATAGGAAGCCATTTTACTGCTTCCTATTCATCACAATTAGGGGTTTAATTCTGAATTAAGTGGCTTTTAATAGAAGCTTGAATTGTCAGTTATGTATCTTAGACTTGAAGAGTGAGAAAACTTTGCTGAGACTGTGAAATAACAATATACTTATTAAGCTTCAGGATAATGCTAGCACAGAATGTTCATATTGTTATTATATTATTATAACTAGCTCTGTACCAGTGCTTCACGACGAAACTATGTGATCGGGCTTAATTTTGGGGGAGGAAAATAAGGGGGGAAATTGTGCCTCTGCCTATCAGCATCCATCAATATTCATCTGGCTAGCATCCTGTCAGTGTGTGAGAGAGTTGAGGGCTGTTTGGAAACTGAAACATGGAAACTGAAATAGTATTTGCTGTGTGAGCAAGAAGGAGACAGCAAGGAGTCTGGGTGTGGCTTAGCTCAACTCTTCTGTACTAATGCTGCTTAGTGTTGTGAAACTGAAACTGAAACTCCTCTCCTCTGCTTGTGTTTTGCATTTGGAACAGATTTCTTTTGAGGTGGGGAGGGGGAGTAGAACTCCTTAACATCAGAGCGTGTTAATAATAATATACGAAATACTAATGCTCTGATGGTCATTTCGACAAATCCTTTCTTAGTGAGCACCTAAAAGCCAAGAGGAACATACGTGCCAAATTTCAAGTTTGTAGGCTTTACGGTTCGGGAAATTTTGTGATGATGCATGAGTGGAATTTCGCTTTTAGATAGATAGATAGATAGATAGATAGATAGATAGATAGATAGATAGATAGATAGATAGATAGATAGATCTAGGATTATATTCTACCATTCCTTTAAGAACTTAAATTTGTACATATAATATCCATGTCTTCCCCATAGCATTAGGCTAATGGAAAAGCTTAAATCAGTCAATGAGCTTCCATATCTAAGACTGGATTTCAACCTGAGGCTTCATAATCTAACAGTTTAATTACTATATGTGATTATAATTTAAGAGGTTTCAAAGCAGTATGGAAGAGTGATTTCAAATGCCATTTTTTAAAAATTGGAAAAGGTTCAGAGCAAAGTCCCATTTTTGCCCCAATTTCTTGCCACATTTGTTAAGTGAATCACTGCAGTTGTTCAAGTAGTAATACTGTTGTTAAGTGAATCTGGTTTCCCCACTGACTTTGCTTGTCAGAAGGTAATAAATGTGAGTCAGTTTCTAAGCATTCAAATGTAAATCACATGACCACGGGGATGCTGCAATCGTCATAAGTGTGAAAAATGGTCTTAAGTCACTTTTTTCAGTGCCGTTGTAACTTTGAATGGTCATTAAATGAAATGTAGTAAGTCGAGGACTACCTGTAGTTACTTTTTACTCTCTGAAGTGGTAAGAATTTTCCTATTTCTTTCTGAAAACAAGAAGCTTTCTTGAGATCTCCTGAATTGATTTAGACATTAGCCACTTAATAGCAAATATAAAATTTGGTTTTAAGAAAAATTCACCTACAGTTGTGTACTCAGATCTGATCATCACAGTTCAAGAAGGCTATCGGTCAGCTGGAGTGTGCATGGAAGGAGTTTTACAGTATTTCAAAGTGTAAGAACTCAGGGTCTGTAAATAAAAGTTCAGCGAGGAAAGGCTAAGGTGGCAGCAGTTTCCTGGAAAAGAATCTATTAAGAAGTGATGTGATAGCTTGCTTCAGTTATTTAAGCTAACTTTAAATTAAGCGAACCAATTTATCTCTGTTACTTCATATGGTAAGTTCTGACTCCTTGGCCTTCAAACCAAAAGAAACGGACTGCTTAAGTTAACTTTATCAAGCTCCTCTTGATAGAATGAATATTGGACAATGTACAGCCTACTTTGTAACCCTCTACTTCATTGGTATCCTCTACAACTGCATCGAATGCTTTTAAGCAATTTGTCTGAAGGCAGCTTGTCAGGATGCCATATCTGCAGTGTTTATGCACCTCAATGAAGTAACTTATAAAGAAGTCAATAAGTGATCACCTATTCAAAGAGGTTTGTGGATAGCAGTAGCAAAGCTCAGTTCACCAGCTTAACTTCTTTAAATTCTAAGGATACCCTCTAACTTCTTTTGTAGTGCTAGTTGCTAGGTACAGTTTAAACTTCAGCCCATCCTATGATGCTTCCTAGGGAATGAGTATCGAACAAATCTGATTATAAGAGAGATACTGCTGAATAGACATTTGATTCTTTTTATTCTCAATTTCATGTTATGGCATGGTCAGATTGGATATCATGTCTGTACATCCTGTCATCTTATTCTCCACCAGCTGATTCTTATATTCTTGTCTTGAGAAATAAATGTTACACCCTAACTAACTATGGATTTTCTTTGGCTGTCAGATATGTCGAGAACAGCGATGCCAAGTAGGTTCAAAGGCCACCTTGGCTACTGTGGGTCAGTTTGTTTTGAAGTTCCAGAGTGCTGGCTTTTCCTTGCCTTTATTTTTAGCAGGGGAACTCTAAAGAAGCCAGGCTTCAAACATTGCTTAATTAGGTCGTGACAGAAGATTAGGCAGATGTTTTTTTTTCCTTTTGCCTGATTGAAGATTATATTCTTGTGAAGAGCTCCATTAACACCAAACCTCTTCTTTTGATGACTGGTTGATGAACATATGTGAGAAGAAAACTACTGGGCTTTCCTTCAGGGTCTTTTTTTTCCCTTTACAAATCATCTTGTCAATTTAACATTTTTATTGAGCTCTTCAGATAATAACATGTTTTTCAAATTCCCTCTTATTGTTTGCTGTAGGGTATGTGTGTTCCTTCTGTGCAATTGCTTTGAGGGAATAATATTGTCTACATTTAGCAAGACAATAGAAAAAGAAAAGAGAAAACAGACAAATACATTCTCCCCACTTATTATGCTTGTATAAATCTATAGAGTTTACAGTGGGTTTGCAATTACTTATTGGATTGATGAGAACAAAAGTGTAATTAAAAAAACAAAAAGGCTGCCACACACCAAAGGGGATCTGAATTTATTAGAAATAAAACTGAAATTACACTCATTTAAAAAGAAAAATAGTTGACATTTACCATTTCTAATATTTTGTTTTCTCAACATCAGTTTGATGTAGAAAACTGTTAGCTCTCTCCCCTAATTTAGTAGCCATGAAGGAGTGTAAAAAAGCCTCACTTAAACATTATTTTAAGAATAAAGGCAATTTAATACATTGTTGTATGTAGACTGTAGTATGGCTTGGTTTAAAAGCTATGGTTTCTAAGATTCTGCTGTAATCCACTGCATGATTGATGCTTACTTTTGCATTTTTATTTTTTCAAAAAAAACAAACTTTATTGAATATACAACTAAAACAACGAACAAACACATTGTAGTCACGATGTTTTCAAATTTAGTCCCTAAATTTATATTGTAGATTTGTTGAATTAGAAATTGCCAATTTTAGTTGTCAAAGGCCTTCTGTGCATCCAAGAATACAAGGGTTATTTGTTTTTCTGGATGGGCTTCATAGTATTCCAAAACATTTAACACTATTTTTAAATTATTCCTGATTTGTCTATTGGAAAGAAATCTGTTTTGATCTTTATGTATATATTCATTCAGGATTTTTTTAAATCTATTTGCTATAATTGAAGTAAATATTTTGTAATCAGTATTTAACAAGGAAATTGGTCTATAATTTTGTATGAGTCGTGGATCTGAGTCTGCTTTCGGAATCAAGGAAATTAATGTCTCCTTCCACGAATCCGACATTTTAGCTGCAAGTAAAACCTCGTTATATACTTCCACCATGAGGGGTCCTATTTGTTCTCCTATTACCTTGTATAATTCCCCTGGAATCCCATCAGGTCTCGGAGTTTTGTTGTTCTTTTGATTTTCTATTGCTGCTTTCAGTTCAGACCACGTAATATCTCTAATTAGCATTTATTTCATCTCATCCCCAATTACTTTATCTTTTGTTACACCCAAATAATTTCTTATCATATCCTTGTTTACCTCCTCCTTTTTATAAAGGTCTTCAAAGTATTTACATGCAATTTCTTTTTTCTGTTCTATTCTTTCTGTTCTTTTTTCTGTTCTGTTCCCCGGCATCCCCATTTTCATCAATTAATTGGTAAATTAATCTTTTCTGTTTTTCTTTTTTGAGTTTATAGGACAACCATCTTCCTGGTTTATTAGCATGTTCAAAGAATATCTGTCTAGCTATATTCAACTTTGTAACCATTCCTTCCTGTTCAATTAGATTTAATTTCTGTTTAGTTATTATCATCTGATTTTGCAGTCTAGAATCCTTTGGAGTATTTTGTAACTGTGTTTCTAATTCTTTAATTCTTTGTTTTAATTAATTTTGTTGGGCACATTATTCTTTATTTCTCCTGGCAGTATATGATACCGTTGTGCCCCTTATTACTGCCTTCATTGTATTCTAAATATTCTGCTTCGTAGTTTCCTCATTATTTTCTTTTAAAAAGTAGTCTAATTCCTCCTTAAGTCTATTCATAAACTCTTTCTCTTTAATTAGCTGTGTATTTAGCATCCACCTTTTCCTTGGCTTTTTCCTACCTTTCCACGCTATCTGAATCAGATTATGATTTGCCCATTCATTAGGTAAAATTTCAATCTCTTTTAACTCATTTGCTAACTCACCATTCATCCACACCATATCAATTCGTGTCCATGATTGGTGTGGGTTAGAATAAAATGTAAATTGCTTTTTCTCCGGGTTTAATTTTCTCCACATATCTATCAAATTTAATTCAGTCATCATTTCCTCATGTGTTTTCAGTAATTCTCTCTGTTTCCTCTTTTCCCCCCCACTACTGTGATTTTTCTGATGGTCCACAATGGCATTGGAGTCTCCCAAGATACAAATATTCCTTTTTTCTAATCCCACTATTTTTTCATGTAATTGTTTAAAAAAATTCTTTTTGATTATCGTTAGGGGCATAAATTACTACTAATAGGATTGGGGTTGACTTAATCACCAGAATTCTTCTGTTGGGTTCTGTTCAAATTAGCTCTGTTTCCATATCCTCTTTCACATATACTGCTATCCCTTTCTTTTTCCCGAGATCTGCTGGCGACGTATACAGATTCCCTAACTTGGGGCATTCTAAATATTTTTCATCTACCTTCCGTATGTGGGTTTCTTGTAAACATATTATATCTACATTTTGTTTAATTAGTTTAGTTAATATTATTTTCCTTTTTATCCTAGAATTCAGGCCATTTATATTAATTGATAACATTTTCCTTTCCTCATCCATTATCTAACTGATTCTTGCTCTTTGTCTTGTAGTTACTCCTGTCTCCTCTTGTAGCTGATAACGTGTCCTTGATTCTTCTCTCTGTTGTTGTTGTATATTTTTTGAATTCCTGGGGTTCCTATCTCTATTCTTTTGGTAATCCTGGTTGTCTTGCGAATTTGATTCTAGTTCATCTTTACTACTCAATTATTCCGGACCTACCAATCATTCATAGAATTCTTGGGCTTTTTCCACGGAGTCTACTCTAATTTTCCTTTCCTCCCATGAGATTAACATCCTTTCTGGGATTAGCCATCTAAATACAATGCCTTTTTGATTTAATTGGTTTGCTAAAAATTTATAGTCTCGCCTTTGCTCTCTCACTCTTCTTGGGATTTGTTTGAGCACCAAGACTTTTCCTTTATATGTAATTGTTTCCTTTCAGTAAAAAGAAACATACTCTGGACATGAAAAACAAAGGAATGAAATTGCTTTCATTGTCAGAAAGAATGTAAGAAAGATAGTACAATAAAGTCAATGCATATATGATTCTGCATACAGTCATTTAATATGATAATTATTCAAGTTTTTGCTACAGAATAAATGATATATGAGTTTTATGGTTAAGTTCTATCAGAAATTGACAACATGCAAGGAAGACTGCTGCTAATGATTGCAGTCTGGAATGCTGAAGTTGGAAATAGTGAAGAAGAAAATATACTATAAAATATATGGATTATGAAACTAGAACAAGGCAGAAGAATGATTTAATTTCTGCAGATGCATTGATTTCTTCATTGCTAATACATTCTTCAAGCAATTAAAATGATACTTAGATACATGGATATCATCAGATGAAGCACACAAAAATTGACTATATTATTAGTGGAAAGGCTGACTCTGGAACAGATTACAAACTCAGGCAAGTTTCAAGTCATTCTGATGCAGAAGAACAAAGACGGCTAGTTTTCATGATATTATCTTGAGCCCATTTCAAAAAGAATACCAGGAATTGCTTTGAATTCCTGACCATCATTGGTAGGGGAACCAGAAGAACTCTGGAATCAAATTAAATAATGGTTAAAGATGGAAGTGAAAATAGACTGATAAACCCACCCCCACCCCTAGAAAGGAGCACACTGGTTATCAGAACAGGTGGTGGAAATTGCCAAGAAAGGAAGAGAAGCCAAAACCAAGAGAGACTTAAGATCTGAGGAAGGAACTCAAAAAAGAATTTCAGAGAATTGTTAGAGACAAGAGGCAATACTACAGTGACATTTGTTAAAGGTACTGAAAAGGAAGTACATATAGAAAAACAAGGCAAATCTTTCAAAAGAACTCTGAACTCAGAAGGAGGTTCCAACCTTGAATTTGTATGTTAAAGGATCGGTGGACCAATAGTAGCCAATACAAAGAAAATCAAATAATGGCGGAAGGAGTGTCCTAAAATTCTATACAGTAGAAATGTCAACATCTGAATCATTTGTAAACATATTGAATAGTAATAGGCCCAGGACCAAATTATGAGGCACTGCATATTTCTCTTCAGGTATAATAGATCTATTACTGACCACACATTAGTTTTAATCAACTACAAATTCATCTCATAGTAGGACCACAAGGTTCCCATGATCAAAGAGACTATGGTCAACTTTATCAAATGCTGTGTCAAACACAAGGTCCATGGGCTGTCCTGGACAATGTAAAGGGCTGGCCCATTTCACTTTGGCCCTGTCCACACAATGCAAAGAGGAAACATCAGGCCAGTGTGGCTTCCACCAGGTCTACCCTGTGTGAAGAGGAAACACGCCAGCAGTTTGGGGAGTGGCATCATGCTGCCATGCCCACTCAGTTGGCCATACCCAGTGAGTGGCATCACACTGGCCACATCCACCCAGTCGGCCACACTCACCTGGCTCCCAGAGGTCAACCACAGCATTGAGTGACACCCCTGCTGTATCGAAATTTGGTTGTATAGCTTGCAAGGAAGACACAGAGGCCCACATAACATGGAAACCTCCCCGCTGCCTTCTAAAATTGTTTTTATAAATTAAAATGTTTTTATAATTAAATTCTGATTTAAATGTTTAATTTTATTGCTGATATTACATACCACTCAGAGCCCTTTCTGAGGGAAATAGATGGTTAAAAATTATGAAGTATAACAAATAAATAAATATTGCATGAAGACCTAGCTTTCTTGAGAGGCCTGTAAGAGAAACATGAAAGAAAAGAGAAGAACATGATCAGCAGCCAGGTGGATGGACTCAACAACAGCACAATGAGTGTCCCGTTGGAAGCCCCGAAGAATGGTTCTGGAAATGGTCTGTCTTTGTCCTCATCAAAGTTAACCCTGACTTGATGGCCCATGATCAGTCATTCAGATCAGATAACAATTTAATACAGCAATTATACTAATCAAAATTGTTAAGTAATCATGGATGGGGATTTATGTAGGACATGTCTCATAAAAATGAAAGTGCCTTTCCTGTATTTTGTCATTTAGCTTGTTTAGCTTAATCTAAAATGTGAATCTACCCCTTGTACATTTTTTAAAGTAGCTCATAGAATATATATCAATTCCATACAGGCTCGTACCTAGAGACTGAATAATAGTAGATTAGACATTGGACAGCAACAGAGGACATTGGTCCAACTAATTACATCCAAATAATTGCTAGCTGTTTCTTTGTTTAAAAATTATTTTAAGCTCTGAGAAATCCATTGTAGAATCCAATGACTACCTCGCTGGATTGTCTTTCTTCCTCATTGCCGTAAAGAAGAACTGCGGTAGAGGAAATGTTCTGATGACAGTTGAAATGTAACATTAATCCTGATGTACCTTCTCATTAAAACTTCAACTGAAGGTAAAGGATGAGAAAAATAAATCTGGGCACTTTAAATAACACCACAGTCTTACAAGTTTTCAGTAAATCAAGAAAGACTGCCTGGTTTTCTCTCCTCCTTCCCCCCCCCCAAAAAAAACCCCAACACACATACATAGACCTTCATGAACACACACCTACATAAACCCACAAGGCAGTTTTGTAGGATTATAGGGCCCTTAGAAACTGCTAAAGGGTAAATACAGTACGGTATGGATTGCAATTGACACTGCTGTGCTGAAGCTGCTGGGAGCTGCAGTTGAGCAACATCCGGAGAGCCATGCGTTTTCCACACCTGCTTACATCTTCCGGAGCCAAAATCTTTCCAACTGTCAATTAGTTCAGGAATTGCAGATACTTGTGCTGGTCTGTGAATTTTAAAACATCACTGGCTGAATCATGAGGGAGAAGCAAAAATAATATTTTATTATGATTTTTTGCAGGGCTTACACATCATTAAAAATTGCTGATTCTGAGCAGTGTATAAGCTCTCAGTATTGTGATTTAAAACCATATATTCAGATTTAAAAATAATGACTAGACTTCTATATACAGTAGTTGCTCTTTTATTGTGTCCTGCTATTAGCATAAATATGTGGCTCTGAACCTTTCCCCTCTGCTCTTAAATCAGGAGACCAATATGGTCAATCTGTCTACTCTCTTGCCTCCACTGTTGTGGCATGTTTCCTGAAAGATATATGCCTTCTTGTTAGATGATGCCCTCGTATCTTATGAATTCTACCACTTTTTGGCAATTTTCTATCTGATGCTTGCTTTTAGGCAGATAACAACTTAATGCATAATGATGCACAAATATGCATGCCACTTTTGTGTAATTTCCAGAATGACTAATGGAGAAAGAATGATGGGAAAGCACCACAACTGAATCTTAACAGTTTTAGAGTTGGTTTCTTTTTACCAAGATGCTGAGGATACAACAATGGCAAGTGGAATGAATAAAAAGGTTGAGATCAGAATAAAACCTCAGCAGCAACCAGGCAGTAGATGGCTGAATGCTGAATTCAATTGGCTGCTTCAATAATGCAAAGGGAAGAAAAAAGCCATCATGGGCTACTGTATTTAGTACCTATCAGAAAATACCTGCTTTTACCTGGGGACAATAGGCAGCCTTTGCTGTTTTGCAGTCTTTTGTTACTTTAATTTCTCCTTTCCAAAATCACCTTGCAATAGCTGGATTAATTGATAGCTGTCTTTTAAACTTAGCAATTTTAGTTCTCCTGCAGATCAAGAGTCAGCAGAGCAAGTACGGTGGAAAATCAGCTGCATAATGGGAACGCATACAGTAGTATATTGCGTAAGATAGAATGACACAGAGGAATCTTTTTCTATTTGCCCCTCACCATGGTACAAATGTGCCCTTGCAGTTTATTTTTTCTACATGTCCCCATGATACAGTCTTTGGCTTGTCCCCAGGCATTGAATGAATCAGGTTTAAGTTGCCCTTAAATTGTAGTGATGTCCTTTTGGAGGGAAATAAAGTGAGTGCAGTGAATGGGAAGGCGATGTAGTCAGAATAGGGTTTGGCTTTGGAGATAATGTTATGCTGGTTTAGCGTAGTGTTTTTGTTTTGTGTGGGGTTGTATTTTTTTTTTTTTTTTTGCTGACTCAAGGATGGGTTGAAAGTACTGCAACTCAGCAGTGGGGAAAGGCCAAGAATTTGCAAGAGGTGCAGATACAACACTGGGCTAATTAAGGCAGCAGGCTGTCCCATCCTATTTTAATTATTTTTGTGTTCTATATTCTTGAGTCTGTTCCTTGTGGTTGGTGATTGCCTGCTTGTTTCCTCAAGGAAAATTCTAAGTGAGGATCAGAGTACTTGGAAATCAAGACTGGAGTGCCATTATTACAATTATTTTCTTTCAGTGTTGTCATTTTCAGTAGTTACCAGGGAAATTTTGATCTAGCATTGGAGTTCCACACAGTTATATGAAACTGAAGGAAAGAATAGCAGCAGGAAGTAGGGTAAAATGACCTGAACTTTAAACATTTAGTAAATTGTATTCCTCTACTCTGAATGTTACAAAGCAGGACTCTGGCAGAAATATTTTTCCATTGCATGTATGATACGATACCCTGGAAACAGGATCTTGATGTTGTTTAAAAAAAAAAATCTCAATCCAGTCCAGTAGGAATGCTGGATTGAGAACAATTGAAAATAACTAGGGAGTATCTGCAAAATAGGTTTATAGTGTACTACTGCATAAGGTACTTCTTTTTACAGCTGTGGCTTTCTTCATAACATACAATTTAATTTTCTTTCCCACTTTTGGGGTTTTCTGCCAATAGCCAGTTGACCAAAAGTATACCCAGTTTTCTGAAACTTGTTTTGTGGCCTGTTTTTACATTCTTTTTCCTCAATTTTTTTTGGGGGGTGGGGGTGGGGGGCGGAGAAATAGAGGGAAGAAGCTATCAATTCCCCAGATTGCTTGCTAGTATTGTAGGTGGTGCAATTTTGTCTATGTAGGCAATAGCACTTGGGGAACTGAAAGCTGCATAGCTCTTTCAATCGGGTGGTGGTGTTTATTTTACTTATAAGTGATCAACTCTAGGAAAGAGACACCTGCTGGGTTAATCTTGTTGTTTCCTGAATAAACATGAAATGTTTTTTGCACACAATTCAAAAGGATCATGGTGTTATGTCCTTAACATTTATAAATAAAAATTACCTGCTGAGAATTAAAAAAAAAGGTTACTGAGGGGTATTTTTGTTTGTAGAGAGTCTGTAGAGAGCATTTTGACATTTTGGAAAATGTGCAGAAAGTTTTGAAGTAAGCATGCGGGTAGGAAAGCTGGAATTGAGCAGAGGTTTGGTGGAGCTTCATTAAGGAATACCTAACAAACCAGAGATCTGCTTATTTGGTCTTTTTTTTTTGCATTACACTGGTTTCAAAGTCCTTTTAATCAGTTGTAATCTTTATGTGAACTCTCAAACATGACAGAAAGCTGTGGTTAATGAATCTGGATCCCATTTGTTTTGTTTTTGTTTTTGCTCAAGAATCCTTGTTTTACTGGATGGTTCTCTAGTTTTACAGCTGGGTCTCTGAATAGCCCTCTTTTCCTTCTCACCATTTGTCGGGCTTGTTTCTTTTGTAATGTTAGTATCGGTCCAGTTTTGGCTTAGCTCAAACATGTTGTGGTCTCAACAGCACAACTGCTATCCTTCATAGCAGCCGTCTAGATTTCTTGCAAACTCGTTTTCCCCCAACTAGAGTTCTTCAGTTGTATACACTGGTTTTCTTGTAATATTTGAAATTTCTTGGAAGTATATCAACCTTCCCTGACATTCTAGGTTGCTTCTTAATCCTTACAAACTCCCAGTAATTCCAGGCTTAACCCACATATATGAAGGCAGTATTCTCTCTTGATTTTGTTTTGAAAGCCTACTCAATATTTTAAAAACAGCAGTGCGTACTGTTTCCCTCCCTCCTTCCCTCGTTTTCTTTTCTTTTCTTTTCTTTTCATCTGTCATCTGTCATCAAAATTTTGGTTTTCCTATTTCCTCTCTCTTAATTCTCCTAATACTTTTCAGACTAGCAGCAGTTGGAATGGCATCTAGCATGGCTATTTTTTTTTCTGGATTACAAGCAAAAGTTTCCCATTGGGGAAACCCATCCTCTAAAAATGTTTTTTGGTAGGATGGGACTAGAGCTTTCATGTGGACAGATGAGGTCAGTATCCATTAACATATTCTTTAATAATCAAAACCAAATTTCACATGTCCTTTCTTTTTAACAAATGAGGGATTAATAAAAGAAATTGTTAGTATTTTGTAAATCACGTTTTTCTTCTTTACGTCAACATTGTGTTTGAAGATACCACTTGTCTAGTGAAATCTATGGGATTTATGGAGGGTTAGTTTTAAAGAGTTACTTCTTACACTTCTGTATAAAAATCTGACATCAAAAAACTTTTGAATGTTTTGTTTATGTGTTTTTGTCATTCTCCAAGAAACTATTATGAGGAGAGACTTTGTGTTAATCTTAGAACTGACTAAAGTAAACTTTGTGGCTACAGCATTGTAATTCACGCTTTCAGTCTGACAAAACAGTTCTGGGGAATTGAAAGGTTAGCTCATCTTTATTATTTGGTCATGGATAATAAAAGTACTTGCTTGAAAAACTTGGAATATTTCTTGTAATCTCACCTCACTGTCTTGTGGGGTCTTTTGTGTGTGTCTTATCAGGTCTGTGTATCTGTTAGTAAGTATCTTGCATTCTTGAAACAGGGCAGCAACAGAAATTCTAGTAATTTATTAGAGCAAATAGTTTATGGCGTGCCTGGAAAGAGTTGTGTTTGTTGAGTTGGTGCTATTTTTTTCAAAACATCTAGAGATGTAAATGCTGCTTTTCTGACCCAGGGCCAAATATTTTTTTTTTATATTCCACAGCAGCAATTAACCTTTAAAAACATTGTGATGGTGTCATTTGCTAGCCAGGATAGGAATGAGGGCTGCTTGTCTCCAGGCTGTGTCTGTTAGAGGCAAACATGGCAAAGCATGCATTTCTTCTGGCCACCTGCTGTTGCTGCAAGCATTTCAGAACAGGAAAATTAATGTTATAACCACAGTACGGCAATATTTTTATTGGAGCCAACAAAAAGGATCAAAGAAGTGGGTAAGTGAAGCTTATGCTTGGATGTTGAAACCCCAGAATCCACCACTTTTAACAGCCTGAAGCTGGAGCAGGGAAATGTTAGGTAGTTTAATTGGATTAAACAATATAGCTACGTGTAGAGAATTATTACACAGAGCAAACTCAAACAGACGTTTTATAAACTGGTATGTAAGAGGAATTGCCTCTTCCTTGCTCTACATGCAGCCTAATCCAGATTTTGATCTATTTCATGTTTTCGGAGCACTGTGTACAGTAAACATGTGGCAATTCATTCGGTTGTTCCCACTTAAGAAACATTGAGGACAAATAACCTGTTTCTTTTCTTTTTTTGAAAGGCTTTTTTAAAATCGAAAATTAGAGTCTCTTTATCTTGAAGTATAAGATGATAGCAGTTCAATAGTTTTGTACTATAGAGCAGTGGGTTCACTTTCTTCCAATAATAGAGCAACATGTAAGCCAAAAACCCCGTGTTTAATAAACAAGAAAAACCTTATGGCATATTTTAAAGAGGGGCAGGTTTATTGTAATGGAAAATGTTGTGAATTAGAGGCAACTTCATGTACTACATTCTTTGTGTGTGACTTTCTGAGTACATTGTGTCTCTTAAGAAATGGGGATGGCAGTTGTATAACTTTCTGTTGCAAAAAAAATTATTTATTTAGATGGGATGATTAGTTCAGTTTAGATTAGATTAATATCCCAACCTTTGTTCAGTAGGTCAAGCAGGTATACAATACTCCTTCCTTTCATTTTTCTCTGCCATGACAATCTTATGAGATAGGTTGGGTTGAAGGAGAATGTTATCAAAGTTATCCATTGAATTTCCGTTGTGGAGGGTGGACTTGAATCTGATATCTCTAGTGCCAGTCCAACAGATTAACTAAAATAACATTTTGGTCAGTCTTTTAAGAACTATGGGCAGCTCTTTTGTGTATATAATAACAGAGAAATTCTCCTTGCTCTGGAAGGCTATTTAATATTGAAAGACATTTCTTTTATTCACATTTACTCTAGTTTTATTGCCTGTGGGACTGGTACTTAGATTTCTCTTGTAGAAATATGCTCAGCTTCCCTGCCAGTTTATTGAATTGCAAAGCTGGTGTGTGCGCGCATGCATACACACACACACACAAACATAAGTAGTACACAATTGAGCCCAAAATTCATGTTGTTAAGTGAGAAATTTGTTAAATGGAGTTTTGCCGCATTTGTTAAATTAATCACTTCAGTTGTTAATTTAGTAACATGGTTGTTAAGTGAATCTGGTTTCCCCATTGATGTGGCTTGTCAGAAGGTTGCAAAAGGTAATCACATGACCCCGGGAAACTGCAGGAGTCATAAATGTAAGTCAGTTTTCAAACATCTGAATTTATGTCATGTGACCATGGGAATCTTGCAATGATCATAAGTGTGAAAAATAGTCATAATTATTTTTTTTCGATGCTGTTGTAACTTTGAACAGTCATTATATGTAAATATATATATATATTAGAGAGTAACAGGGATTTCTAGTTCATCTTCTGCGGCAATTTTTTTCAGAAAAATTCACGACTTTAGAAAACGTGCTTAAAAGCTAAGACATAAGAAAATGAAGTAAAAGTCAAGTTTAGTGAAAACATGAAACTTCTAGTTGAGGCCAAAGAATCAAATATTGGCTACAATAAACAGAATTTGGGAGTTGTTGCTCAAAAAGAGGTCTAAGAGTCATCAATAACTTCTATGGAAGATATAGAAGTATAGTTCTTGAACATACTTTCCAATACCAGGAGTCAGTATGGCATCATAGGGAACTGCTCCACCCTTATATCAATCAGTATTACACAACCAGCTGCATTCGATCTCTCCTTAGGCTGAACACTTTAATGGAGCTATTGCACCAATCCTGTTTCTTCCTCTCCGCAGATGTTTTTGTCTTGTGTTACTTGCTTTCCTGGAACCCCAGGCAAACCTCTCTTGGTCTGCTAATCTCCTTCACCTCTTATACAAAACCAACCAAACAAACAAACGATCTGTATTTTTATCTTTGTAAATATATAATTGAACGGAGACTCGGAAGAGCTTGTTTGTCAGCGTGACAAGTGCTTGACCAAGAACCATTTTAAATGTCCAACACTGCAGTTCAAAGCTAGGAATTCATTACTACACAGAGCATACAACACTGTCCCACTTGCAGGAGAGTCACTTGTCTTCCTATGGTGCTAGTTGCATTTGCAGAGCATTTTTAAATGAGGAACCCGGGATCGTAGAAAGGAAAGCATTCTTGGTGAGCGAGAATGGAGCTAAAAAAACATTTAGGGTGATGTTAGTGAAGACCTGTCACATGCATTCAAGGCCAAGAAATTGTATCCACAACTTGGATAATTTAGGAAAAGGTTTCCATAGCAACTGTTAACTTTGAAGGGTGGAGGCAGAGGAAGGATGGCCTAGACATTGTTTCCATATACAATAAAGCAAGAGAAAAAAACAAGGGGAATTTCTCCCTTATAGATATAACAGTCTTCAGAGTGCTCCTACTCCAGCAGTGCTTGGTTAGAACAGTACGTACAGATTCATCATTCTGCCTATGGATTCTGTCCAGAATAAGCTGTTTCAAGCAAATTAAAAACTTTCAAACTTCAGTTATTATTTTTTGCTATTAAGCTTTACCCCCCCTGTCAGATCTTATTATTATCACAATTGCAACGTGGCTTTAACACACACACACATAGATTTAAAGTAGGAATCTCTTTTTCCCCCAGATTGTATTCGTATAAAGCCTGTAGAGAGGGCTGCTTTTCCCTTCTCTTGGGTTCCGAAGGGGTTAAGTATCTGTTTGCTTTGTGCAAAGATAGAAAAATGTGTTGAATGGCTTCCTACCCCAAGCAGCCAATGTATTGGCTAAGGGTGAGGGCGGTTCTGTTGTTAGAAGCATTTCCTGACCTGGATTTCTAAGGATCTGGAGCTTTAAAATGTTCTGTTTTCTTGTTTGAAGTCCAAAGGCTCTAGTTACTCTCTTGTCCAGGCTGGTCATGGTTTTAACTGCTTCTCTGACTTTGTCACTCTTTCTTCCCTTATCCAAAATAATTGTATTTAAACACAAATTGCCTTAAATTGAGTAATTGTATTGTTAAGAAAATTTCCCCAAGGTTTTTTTTTTTTCCTGAGCAGGGCCCCTGAATCTTTGACCAAATGCCCTAATGCTTGAAACATTAAATAAATAAAATCCCATCAGCATGAGCCAAAATTATCTCAGTTTAGGGATTACCAGAAAGTAATGCTGCTGAGAGTAAAGGGGCTGAATGATCTTGGCTAGGTGTTCCCATGTGCACGCAGGTGTTTTCTAAATTATTGTTCTTACTGAAGCACTTAGCAGCATGTCAGATATTACTTCTGAGCTCTCTTATTTTATCTTCATTGTAGTCAGATGTTCTATAGCGGTACGGGGTGGAGCTAGGGAAAACCTACTGTATAAAGTTCTCAAATGTAGGAATGCTTTGCAATTTAGGAATCCTTCATATGCCTATTTAAACGTTGTCCCTTTGTTCTATGTTTCTTTCTCATTTGAGGAAGATGTGGCCACGTAAGCAACCATAGATTTATCGTTAAGGCTTCACTTCTCCTTCATTCAGTGTAGGCGTCATCTTTTCAAGCATATGTGAAAGACCTGACATATAGATATAAATCCAGATTCTGAAGTAGGACTGCACAGGCATTGCTCAGGACATTGGTTCTAAGTATCTGGAATTTTGAACGTGAAGTCAGTTTCCCCAATCTACACTTTATCCACTGATATGAGTACAATGGAAGATATCACACAGTCTTCCAAGAAAATGAGACCATGTGTCTTCACATTTGAGTGTTGGCAAATACTTGGAGTTGTTTTCATGTACTGAATATTTGTGAACTCATTTTGGCAGTTCTGTATTCTCCAAGAGACTGACTATGTGCCATCAATTTCTTACTGACTCTTCATGACCATGTGGATAGATTTTTTTCCTGTCTTTCACGTCTTCTAGGGATGCCCCCATTGCCACTATAACTGAGTCCAACTATCTTGTTGCTGGTCATCCTCTTCTTTTTCTTTGACCCTATCCCAGCATTAGAACCTTCCCCCAGAGAGCAAGGTCTTGGTATAATGTACCCAAAATAGAATAATTTAAGCCTGGTGCCTCAAAAGAAAACCTCTGCATTGATTTGTTCTAGGATCCATTTGTTTCCCTGGCTCTCCATGAAATTCTCAGAAGTCTTCTCTCATACCAAAGTCCAAAGCTTCAGTATTCTTCCTATCCTGCTTCTTTAAACTCCAGCTTTTGCTTCCATAGAGTATTCTCTTAGTAGCACTTAAATAGTTTAGTAGTAGTTGGAAGAATTCTTTACATTAACTGAAAGGCATAAAAAAATCCTGTTCAGCTGGCTATTCCAGTCTCTTTTCTGATTTCAGGCAGACTGCAGAAAAATTGTCCTTACTTGCGGGTGGGTGGGATCTCTATAAAATGGATACCAAAGCTAACAGTGAATATTTACAGTTCTAATCATTGGAACTACCCTGTTTCTCCAACAATATGGCCTCCCCCAATAGGAAGTCCCAGCATGTTTTATAGGCATGAAATTAAATTAAGCCTCTCCCCCAATATTAAGGCCTGTATTAAAACATGCGAAATGGGGGGGAACGGTGGGGGGGCTTGCTGTTAGGAAGTACTTTTGTTGCACACCCGGATATGGTGCTGCCTGTGTTGACCCCGATATGAAGTGCTCCACCAATGCCAAGGTCAACATCCAAGCCATCGCTGCCCGCCCGCCCAAAGATGCAAGGGTGGGGAATTAAGTCACCCCCGAAAAGACGGCCTAGCCATTTTTGGGGGGCTCAAAAAAAAAAAAAAAAGACCTGGCTTTATTATATGAGAAACATAGTATATTGTTTCCACGAACAGCCTTCAGGTGCACTGTACCTGTTTATCGTTCCATGAATCTGTCTGCAGTGTTCTTGTTCTGGAATACTAAGAAATTGATGCTCTCCTAGCACTGCCATTCTTCACACAAGGCAGTGTAGATAGCAAACCAGACTTCTTTAAATGTTCCATGTTGCACAAGTAAAACACAAGGCCCTTTTAGTGTTTAACTCTTCTTGGTTTTGTATATATCTTAGCAAACTTGGTTTCCAAGACTGTGCTGTAAATGTCTTTCCACACTTTGGGGATGGTGGGTGGCTACTGTCTTGCCTTCTTAAATCTTTCCCAGAGTTGTTTGACTATTTTTTACTGCACCATGCAATCTCTACATCCTGCATTTTAAAGCCTTATCTACTTAAGTTAAAGTAAAAACTGAATTTTGTTTGGTGGAGTAGACAAGGATGACTAAAAACAATCTCTTTCTCCAGCTATTGACACAAACTCTTACTATCTGTCTATTTATTTATTTATGTTAAATGTTAGGTGTTGCCCAGTTTCCAAGACTCAGGATTACTTGGAATAATTTTTCCCTGTCCAGCCATTATTTGGATATGCTGGAATTACAGCTTCCCAAATTCTCAGCTAAGATGGCCAGAGAGCTGACTGGAAATTCTGGGAAGGGCACAATACACTTTGAGGATACAGAGTTGGGAAAAAGCTGTTTAATTGTTGTTTTGAATCTTTGCTGCTGAATAAAGAACATGAAGGCGTTTGTGCTGGATCAATAAGTTCAGTTAACTTGCATTTGTTACTAATAGCAGTCATCCCATATTCTTTGAAAGAATTCAGAGAAGGAAGACATGCAGGAACCATCTATTTCCCATTTGTCTCCACGAATAATCAAGGATAGACTTCTTCTAGATGGAGAAGTTCTGTCTTTCTAAGTAGGTAGCATCTGCCTAGACTTTTGGAAGTATATCGGGTGCCTTTGCTTAATATGGGTATCTGCTAGCCCCTTCTAGCCATAAACAGCCAACTGAGCTTTCTTTATAGCTCTGTTTGAATATCCAGAGAAGAATGCAACTGGTGTGCTTCTTGAAACTTCAGAGATAGTATTTTGCATTGCTCTGGAAATATTCCTTTATGTGGTTTCTCTCTTGTACTACCAGACCAGCAGTTGCAACAAGCATAATAAGAAAGTACAAGGAAATTGCCTATTACTCTCACAGGGCTGGAAAATAAATCAATTAAGCTCTTGTTGTTTATAGACTACTGTCACTTTCCAGGCTGAGTCATTTTGCAGTCGTATCGGCTCTGACTTTTCACGAGCCTTTCTTGGGACTGTTAAGAACAGAATATTGGAATGAAACCCCGTACTCCACTTTTCATTAGTTAACTCTGTTTAGTGGTTTGAAGTACCACAAATACATTTCAGACTATATGATCCTATCAAGATTAAAGTAAAAAACAACAACAGAAGGTGCTAGAAAACAACAAATATTTTGATCAATATACATACGTTAATTTGCTTCTGCATTAGAATTGACAGTATCATGGAAGAAGTGAAAAACTCAGTGCCCTTCCTGTTCTCAAAAGCTTTTCTGTTTCTTGAAAAGCCCCATCGTGGTTTCAAAAGTTCTATTTTTAAGCCATGTGAGGCTGTGGATCCAGAAGCTTGTGGCTTTGAGATACATATTTTGATCAAAACTTGGCTACTGGCTTTAGACACCCAGTAGTTTTTGCTCTAAAGCAGGTCTCTTTTGTTGCTCTGAGCTTTACTGTATGCTGCCTCTTCACTTCTGGAGAGCAGCAACTATAAGGTAAAAGGAATAGTTTAGTTATTTTCTAAAGGTTATCCCCTCAACCAACTTTGTGGGGTGGGGGGGAAGCTTTCTTCCTGATTATCATTTTGCTCAATTAAGGACAAGGATATTTCTTATCTATTTCAGTTCCTTATTTTGTCTGTATACCTTACTCCAGCCTTGCCTGTAGGACTTGCTATTAGTTAAGAATTATTAGTAATATTCTGTGCGGTAGAGCCTTTGGACTGGCATAGAGAGCTGAAGTGGTGAATGATGTTAGAATAGCATGTGAGTCCTTTCGAGCATGGTGGGGAGGCGTCTCCATAGCCAAATCCTAGGCCGATGCTAGTTTTTCTATGAAGGGATTCTGTCCTTCCTCTGAAGTCTACATTTCTGCTTGTTTTGTTCTGATTTTAACCATGTCATTCTTGGTAGTATGTTGATTATTTAAAAAAGGATAAAAAGAAGAGAGGCATGCTATTTTTTTAAGAAATGGCTCCAAGTACATTAAACTATGTACATCGCCATCCACCTCCTCCATCCCTGTATCACCAGTTTTTCTGTGTTGAAAAAAATTAAAGTTGAGTAAACAGTTGTCAGTCTTATTGCCAATGGAGATTCCCAGTCATCCTGGTCATGGTTGTCCCAAAGGTGCTTTGGGACCTTTGAGAAAGACCAGTTGCCCCTTGAAAAAAGTACCTTTGGGTCTTGCCAGTCTAGATATTAAAAGGCATGTTCCAAAACTGATATTAGTATGTTTGAGTGGACTCATAATAAAAGTATAACAAGTATCACAAAGAAGGAGGGTTTATGGGAAGGAGTCAGTAGAATGAAGGTAATTCTTTTGGAGAAACAAAACAGAAACTGTTATAAACAAAGAATGGATGGTGAACAGTGTGTGGTCAAAAATTAAAACTTAATGTTTGTATTTGGACTGAATTGAAACATATGGAATTCGGTCTTGTGACGATAAGATGCTGCATTGCAAAACTTTAAATAAAACTAGATCTTTAGATTTGGGATCTTGAAATCTACCACATGGTCCTATGGAGGGTGTCAAACTCAAGGCCTGGGGGCCGGATCCAGCCCACAGGGTGCTTAGATGTGGCCCATGGGGCTGCCCTGCAAACAGTGAAAGACTGGCCTGTGGTGCCTCTGCCATTGAAAATGGAGCTCCATTTTCACTCATAGACGGTTTTAGGAGGCTGTCACAACTGAAACGGAGCTCGGGAGCCCATTTTCTCTGGCAGAACGCTTAGGCCACCACAGGTGCCCTCAGCACAAGTGATGTCAAGCTGCCCATGCCTGCCCTGGCCACACCCACCCCAGCCCCCTGAGGCCAACACAACACTGTTGCGGCCCTCAACGATATCGAGTTTGACCCCCTGTCCTATGGCATCATTATACCTCTTTTGCTATTTGCTCAATGTCATGGCCACTTGACTTTTTATATTTTTAAAAATATTATGTTATACTTAAAAAACAGGAATCCACCTTGCTATGAAGGACCAGCCTTTTGTATCATCATTATTTTTAAAAAATGCCTCTCAATTTTAGATAGGATTCCTAAGCTTTCATAGAAAACAAAAATGTCAAGTAATGCAGCTCACTGTGTTCACTGGAAATGCACTTTACTATTTAGAAAAAGGGCAAAGGTAAGCAGAAGTAATAAAATCAATCTGCTGGGTTGTGGGAGTGGCAATTGACATTCTGGTAAATAGCCATAAAGTGCTCATTTATGGGGGACTCTAATGTGTCTAGTATGCTTTGATGAAGCAGTAAAGGCAGTTTTCCTTGAGGTGAGGAGCATCTCCTTCTAAAAATGCCTAGTAATAATATCTCCTTATTTCTCTTCTCCAGTGTGTCCTCCCGCATGTAAGTCTCAGGGCTGTACCTCAACTGGCAAGTGCTGCCATACAGAGTGCCTTGGCAACTGCATTGAGCCCAACAATCCAGAGAAGTGTGTGGCATGCCGGAATTTCTTTTTGGATGGCAGGTGTATAGAAAAATGTCCACCTAATTACTATCGCTACAAAGGCTGGCGGTGTGTGACTTTCAACTTCTGTCAGGAGCTACACAATAAATGCAAGATGGCCCGCAAGTCCGAATGCCATGTTATCCACAATGGCGAATGCATCTCTGAGTGCCCTTCCGGTTACATCTTGAACTCTACCAAGTGAGTTCTTCCTTTTTATTGTCTCTTCTTATTGGTGGGTGTAGAGATACCATAGCTGTGTTTTGAGAGGTACATCAGGATTAGTAGCAAATAAATTACAAATGAGAAATAAAAAAAGGGGGAAATAGCATTTTGTGCCAAGCAATAATAAAGAAACTTGCGATCTAAAATATTGAGAAGCTTTCAGATTTGTAGTGCTGTCATAGTTCTCAGATAACAGATAATCAGAATTGGAAGGGACTTTATAAGTCATCTTGTCCAACCCCCCACCCAAGCGGGAAATCCTACACCATTTCTGACAAATGGCAGTCCAGACTTTTCTTGAAAGCCTCCAGTGATGAAGTCCTCACAATTTCTGAAGGCAAGCTGTTCCATCGGTTGATTGTTCTCGCTGTCAGAAAGTTTCTCCTTATTTCCAGGTGAAATCTCTCCTTGTTCAGTTTCCATCCATTATTCCTTGTCTGGCCTTCAGGCACTTTAGAAAATAGCTTGACATCTTTCTCTCAGTAAGGGTAGAAATGTTCTTTTTCTCCCCGTAACATTAAAATCAAGAGTAAAGCTAAATCATGAATACTTACTCTTTAAGTAATAGTCTAAGATATATTCTGCAGACTATGCTAATCATTTTAAATTAGATAGTATTGAGTGAAAATATACTTAATGTATGCATATATTATTTAAAAGCAACTTAGTATTTCTACAGTTTATGGAATTGGATGGAATGATAATTATATATACACACATATTTGTTCTGCCTTCCAAATACTTGGAAAACATTCCTTGGTTTTCCGTACTTGGAATTTGTTTCCTTCCAGCTGATCATAATTTTTGCAAGGAGATGACTGGATTTTCTGATTCCTTGTTAATTCTTATGTTGTAAAGAGGGAAAAATGAAGAGCAACATGTTCATAGAAGAGAGGAAATGGACAATTCGGAGCATTCTCAGTAAAAAAAAAAGATAATTGGCAATTAAATTGTTTATCACAGGAGAGCTTGTTTCTATTTCTATTTTATTTCTATTTTGGTTCTTAGTTTTAAACTGCTCAGAGTCGTATGAAGAGTGTGTATAATAAAATAAATTAATAGTAAATCAGATATTTTTCTGGACATTAGTATTAATTGTAATATTTTTCAGTTCAGTTCATTCCAAGAACTTTGAACGAATATGGGGTTTTGAGCCTGGTGGCAGTTTTCTTTGCTTTTGTGAAAGTAAATCCATTCTAGTATGATAGCATTTTGCTGGCAACATACCAACTACTTTATTTGCCTACCTGCTGATTTCACTATGATATATTTATTTTTTTAAAAATTCTATAAGATGATTGAATCCTATGCAAAAAATCTTGTTTGAAATTTGAATTATTAAGGAACCAGGAAGATAACAAACCAATGTAACCATGGGGACAAGATGATAGCTGTATTGTCAAATCCTTTGTCCTGGTTGAGGTTGGGAAAAAAATTACCTGAAGAGATTAGCTAATTATTAAGGCATCACCTGTTTGCAGATTGTAGGTTCGTGTAATAGGGGCTATGAACTCTAGAATCTTTTCCTAGATTGGAAAAAGTTAGTGTTTTATTGCACCATTATCCATTATATTGAGCATTGGACAGCCTGAATGATCCCCTCTGGTATTTTCTTTTTCAGCTTGCTCTGCACACCCTGTGCGGGTCTTTGTCCCAAAACCTGTGATATGGGTGAGGGAAAGATAATAGATTCGGTTACTGCTGCACAGGCTCTCCGAGGCTGCACCGTTGTGAATGGAAGCTTGACTATCAACATTCGTGGAGGAAGTGAGTGTCTTATGTCCGGTTTTACTTTCTGCCAATCAAGAGAAAGTGTAAAACAGTTTTTTTTCCCTGTCCAGTGACCATGTCCACATTTTTAAAAAAGTTTTGGGTGAGGGATGATGGTGTATTTCAAGTTAGACTTGGAGGATATTCCCAAATTTTAGTCTACCAGAAAGTCACAATTTTGCCAGTCTATTTTCAATCATGCAAATTTACAAAGCTCAGGGATGCAAAAGTGTGGCCTAAGGGCCAAATGTGGCCTACTGACATCTCTTTTTGAGGGTAAGTTAAGGAGGAAACTGGCAGATTTAAATCTTGCAAAAATATAAGGAATCTCTTTCATCTCTTTAACATTTCCAATATACCTCCTCCCCCCCAAAGAAACTGTTGCAGATCCTATTCACTTCCCAAATGCCATTCTCAAAACACTTGATTGGCACTTAAACCAAGGGAACTTCTATTGTACTGTCCTGGGTAGTTCAACCCGGGCCTAATAAGATAAGCAAGCACACTAGTAAAGGACAAAGGAGCAATGCCTGGGAAAGACCATGGTTGCCTTTAGTCATGGCATATGCCTCTGTTTGGGGGCATGGAAGCTACTTGCTGATGCTGATTATTATTTTTGGTGATTGTAATAGTGACTCTGGGTGCTTCCTCACATAGGTTAGGACGCAGTATGAATAAGAAGCTACTCTTTGTTCATAATTTTGTGGCTTGAATGGCTGATGTTTCATCCTCCTTTAGCTAACATTGCTGCTGAGTTGGAAGCCAACCTTGGTTTGATTGAAGAAATAACAGGTTATTTGAAAATTCGTCGCTCCTATGCCCTGGTGTCTCTCTCTTTTTTCCGCAAGCTGCATCTGATCAGAGGACAGACTTTGGAAGCAGGGTAAGTTCAGTTCTTCAGATATATCTTGAACCCTTGAAAATACTATTGAGAGCAATTATATCTTTTGCCACTGTTGCATTATCATAAAGCATCACAAGCAAGTCAGTCTGCTATTAAAGACCCAGGGTAGGAAAAGTGATAGTTGGTTTTGATCTCCTGTTCTTTGGTCTCTACTCTCAAGAGAGGTTTTGAGGGGGATTTAGAAATGAGAGCTGATGAAAAAAGAGGCTGCTTGGCAATCTCTTTCTTTTCTTTTTCTTTTTCTTTTTGCATTTATTTTCTTTATGTCCTTTTATTCCTTGTCCAGAAATTATTCATTTTATGCCCTGGACAACCAGAATCTCCGCCAGCTTTGGGACTGGAGCAAACACAATCTCACTATTGCCCGAGGGAAGCTGTTCTTCTACTACAACCCCAAATTGTGCCTGTCAGAAATCCATAAGATGGAAGAGATCTCAGGAACAAAAGGGCGCCAGGAGAAGAATGATATTGCTCTCAAGACCAACGGTGACCAGGCTTCTTGTAAGTATGAGTTGCTGCTATCCAAGGAAATGAGTAATTCTAAAATGATACGATATGTCTTTCCTTAGTTATGGATGAGTGGAGGATAAACATGATCTTACTTGGTTAGGATGCACATAGCTAATCTTTTGGGGTATCTGTATGCACCTGTGTTCATCTTAAGTAACGTTTATTGATTATTACTTCTCAGTCTCTTGTTTTTGCTGTTAATTAGAAAATTGTTTTGCATTAAGACTTTTGGATTAGGCAAAGACCAAAGGCATATTTATCTCAATGGCTTTAGGAATCATGCTACCACTCTCCCTTTGACTTTGGGGTCAGTAATTGCGTACAAATGTGGTTGAAGCTTTATTTTAATCGCAAAGCAACAAGGAGAGGAAGTGGGCATTGGTCCAGAACCATACATTTGTTGTGTTTTTGGCTTTGTTTTCTTCTGGGAATGTTTCTGCACTCAAAGATGTAGCTTCCAAATTGATAACATCCTGTTTATGTATGCTATATATTTTCTGACTGAATTGTAAAGCAAATCCAGCCCTCGTTTATGAATTTCTGCCAGGCTGGCAGAGCACAGGACAATTTGTCCCCACAGCCTCCCTTAGCAATAGCACATATGTGTGTGAGAGGCTCTCTACCGTCTCTCTAAAGATCAGAGGGGCTTGATCTCTATGGCCACAGCTGCCTGCATTGTATTAATTCATGAGGGTGGGGTAATAAAGATCATACTACCCCCCTCTTTCTTTCTCTCTCTACCTCCATTTTCAGATTTAAAAAATCACTCTCTTATTTCTGATAGTCCAATGTGTTGTTCATGTTCCTCTGATTCAAGCCAGTTTGGTCTAGTGGTTAAAGCACCAGCCTAGAAACCAGGAGACTGTAAGTTCTATTCCCGCCTTAGGCATAAAAGCTGGCGGGTATTTTTGGGTCAGTTACTCACCTCACCTTGCAGGGTTGTTCTTGTGGGGAAAATAGAAAGGAATAATAGGTATGTTTGCCATTATTTATAAAAATAATAAAGGCATGATATAAACAATGTCCCATGATGGCTTTTTCATTAACACCTACTTTGGTCTCTGAGTTCAAGCCCTGCGTTCAAGCCCATGATATTTCATTTGACAGTAACCCCACAAATAGGCGGGTACAAATCACTGGGTACAAATGCTCTTGACTTTCTCTTCTAATTCACCATTACTTTCCTATTGAACTAACATCACTTCTGTGAGTCGCACAGAGTATGGGATTTACTTTTCTAGATACAACACCAAATACTCAATTTGGTATGGTCTTACCATTGTTTCTTGTACGCGCAAATGTTTGATAATACAAATGTGATGTCATTTTCTGCAGGTGAGAATGAATTGCTGAAGTTTACTAAGATAAAAACATCCAGTGACAAAATTGTACTGAAATGGGAGCCATATTGGCCACTGGACTTCCGTGACCTTTTGGGCTTCATGGTGTTCTATAAGGAAGCGTAAGTAAACAATCCTTGTGAAAGTTAGGTTCCCAGATATCAAGCCTATATTGTGTAGTGCAGAAGAGCAAGGCTGAGAAAGGTTAATGGCCAGTGATCCAGAAAGTACCAGAGTTGTCTCCAGCTTTATTTCTTTCATTGAATATTTTTGGAGACTGAATGTAGATAGAAGTACTAGTCTTCATAGTTGGACAGAACAAAGCAACCTGTATCTAAGAGGCTTTGTAAATATTACAATTACAAAAATATAGTGATATTCAATAGATTTGATCATATGTTAAATGTAAAATAAATTGATTAACCGTGAGGAAAAACAAAGTTAGCTTTGTAGTTACTCTAAATACATCCAAACTTTTGACATTAGCCATTTTTTAATTACTAATCTTACACTTAGCTTTAAAAATGCTTCACATTAAAAGAAATAAATAACAGCAAAATGTCAGTTATGTTCAGTAGGCAAAAAACATCGTGGCCTCTGCTTTTATTCGTAACCCAGTGGAGGCTATCAAGTTGCTAGTGGGAATAGCTTCATGTATGGATGCACTTGCTCTTGAGTGCTTGGCTTTACCATTGTACTACACCAGAATTGGCATTCTTTGTTCACTTGGGTTATTTGGCCATTTTAGGCTGATAGGATTCTCTACACACCTAGCACTATCATTGGCCAGTCTGGTTAGAGAGAAGAGTTCTTTTCCCTCTCCATAATTCTGAACTTGTATCCCTTGCCCCCCATTTAGAATGAATAGCACATTTCTTCCTACACGCATGTATTGCTTTTCTGAAATAGCAGCTAGTGTCTTTTCCCTTCTTTTTTGGGGCTAGTCCCTTTCGGAACGTGACGGAATTTGATGGCCAGGATGTTTGTGGCTCCAACAGCTGGACGGTGGTGGATATTGAACCTCCTTCCCGGGCATCCGATGCCAAACTCAAAGACCCTGGATATCTGATGCGGGGCCTGAAAGCCTGGACTCAGTATGCCATTTTTGTGAAGACACTGGTCACGCATACAGATGAGCAGAAAATCTATGGGGCAAAGAGCGAGATCATATACATTCGAACTAATGCTTCTGGTGAGCAGTACTACTGTCTTGCAATGTTTAAGAACTGCCAGTCAAAACAGTTCTTGGGGGAAGGATTGTTGTAATTGATTCCCTGACTTAATAATTATGTACTAGATAATTATGTTAATGTATTGCTGCAGAGTTTTTTAGAAAAGACTTGTAGGTTATCTAATGTGACCCATTTGAAAATCTTTTTCAATTCTCAACACCAGGAAATCCCCCAAAGTATTCACCTGAACCCCCTTTCCTTTTTAATTCAATTTCATTGGTCCTTGCCCCACTCTTAGTTTTAGCAAAATAGGTCCACTATTGTATGTTGCATCCTTTTAGATATTTATAGATATCTATTTATAATTGTAATAATTTATAATTGACCATTGTAAAATCTTCCCTAAATTTTCTCTTGCAAGCCAAACATACCCAGATCCTTTAATTGCTCCTTATAGACTTTTGTTTCCAGACCCCTTATCTTCTTGATTAGTTGTCCTCTGAATCTGTCTGGCTGCTCTATTTACCATTTAAAGTTCATTATTCAGAAGTGGCCATAGCATTCCAAGAACAATCAAACTAGCCCAGAATAAAATAGAGACAATTAAACAGCCGAAAAGGAAGCAAATCTCCAAAACACTCATCATCAATCAGCATTCAGATGTTAAATTAACATCAAGATTAACATTAAACCAACAATCAAGTAGTAAGCAATACCTGAATACCCCCAACTACCCACTCAGATAAACAAGCTAACAGTAAACAACAGTCCAGTCAAGGGACCATGAAGACTACTCCCACCAACACCGACAGGGCAAGTCACTAGTATATAAAACTAGAGCAAACCCCATTCTGTACTAGCATTGATGATGTTACCTAGCTTGTAATGAAACATCTGCAAGAAAATAACCAAGCTCAGAGTGCACCAAGGTCCTCACAGCTAAATTCCCAGCTACAAACATTCTCTTCTATTGAGAGACTCATTGTGTGACTTGATAAGGTTTTGTTCGCCTTGTTCCTATTTTTTGATGGCTATATATTTTTTTCTCTTGTCTCCAGTGCCAAGTGTCCCCCAGGATCCATTTTCTGTTTCCAACTCTTCATCACAGATCATTCTGAAGTGGAAGCCACCGTCTCATCCCAATGGGAATATTACACATTATATGATATCCTGGGAACAACAAAGTGAAGACAGTGAACTCTATGAACTAGATTATTGCCTGAAGGGTAAGGCAGGCTAGCTGTGTCCCCCTGTTTCCAGATTTAAACTTCTGATATTTTCAGAGCAAGTAGGTTGGTGCGCTTATTTAGTCCACTATTTAGCCTACCTCTACTCCATATGGGGCTGTCATTAAAAAGCATCTAGTAATTTTAATTCATAGAGAATGTAGCAGCCCAGATATTCGCCTGCAGTTATCACTTGGACCTGTGATACCTGTATTGTATCCCTGCATTAGTTCCTGGTAAAACTTCAGATGCAGTTTGAAGTTCTGGTGTTAAGCTATAAAAGTCTTTTATGGTGTGGGACTTCATACAAGACTGTATCTTCTTACACAACTCTGTCCAACCTTACGATTGTGCCATGAGTAGCAGCAGATTGTTCCCCACTTTTAATAAGTTAGAAAGGTGATGTTCAGAAAAAATAGTTACTTTTGGGTGGCACCAGCCCTTTGGGTTGGCTTCTGGCTTGAGATTAGATTTCACTCGGCCCCTTTTCAGAACATGTTGACAACTGAGCTGTACAAAAAGGTATTTGGATTACAACACCTCTTTGTTGATATTGTGATTTGTGGGTTTAGTCATGTTTGTATTTTTGGTTAATTGTATCTATAAGCAGCAAGAGTCTGATGAATTGCAGTGGGTAAAAATCTAATAAACTAACTCCGGCTACATTAATATTCCAGCACTGTGGATTTAACCTTAATTAAGCTTCTTTGATTAACCTGGAAAGAGGTGATTTGAGCAACCCTACACTAACCAACAGCAATTAACTAAAATGTCTGAACATAACTGGCATCTTCTACACATGCTGGGCCAATGTTCCCATAATCTAACCAACATGGTTAGTAGGCTATGTAACAGGCTGCCTAACCCTCTGTTTTGAATTAAGAAAAGTTTCATGGAGCAGGTAGAAACAAATAACATCTATCTGCAAATCCTTAAACCAAGCATATATTTTTCTGGGATTATACAACAAGTTTTGAGGGCACCTTCATGATCCGGGGAGAAGGAGTGATTGCTTTAGCAAGCTGTAGTCAGGTACTATATTCAACCCCCAGACATATTCAATTAAAGAGGACCTTGCTTGAATTGCAGTTCTTTCCAGTAGGAATTGGCATTACATATTTAAAAACATGATGACCTTGAGGCTATTATTTCCTTACTGACCATTCATCTTTTAGGATCATTAGACATAAAAGCTTTATTATCTATCCATCCTGCAGGCTTGAAGCTACCCTCTTGGACATGGTCTCCCCCTCTAATAGAAGACAACTTCAAGCACAATGGGACTGAGGGTGACAAAAGAAGTGAAAACTGTTGTACCTGCCCTAAAACAGACTCTCAGATCAAGAGGGACTTGGAGGAATCTGCCTTCAGGAAGACTTTTGAGAATTACCTGCACAATGAAGTCTTTGTTCAGAGGTAAGTCCCTGAGTCTGGCTTTCTTCTGGCTCTACTGAGGACAGACTTCCTTTCTTTGCTTTCAAAGCTAGAGATGGAACTATCCTGTATTAGAGCAGGGATCCCCAGCTTCCAGTCCCCAGTCCGGTACTGATTCGTGGTCTGTTGGGAACTGGGCCATGCAAGCAGCAGGTAAGCACATGAGCGTGTGAAGCTCCATTTGTGCAAGTGGCAGGCGTACACGAGACCCCCCCCCCCCGCTGCTGCCGGTCCACAGAGCTGAAAAGGTTGGGACCGCTATGTTGGAGTACTTAGTTTATAGTACTGAACAATACTAACACTATTTCTGTTTGGAAAACAGCCATTTCCTTGAGAGCTTTTACAATGTGCCAAGAAACCCCTGAGTCACAGGGTTCAGTTAACAGTGACAACAGGAATGCTAGAATTGTTGTTGCTAAATGAATGTTTACGTTGAATAGAAATAGAGTAGAATAGAATAGAATAGAATAGAATAGAATAGAATAGAATAGAATAGAATAGAATAGAATAGAATAGAATAGAATAGAATAGAATAGAATTCTTTATTGGCCAAGTGTGATTGGACACATAAGGAATTTGTCTTGATGCAAATGCTCTCAGTATACATAAAAGAAAAGATACATTTGTCAAGAGTCAAGAATCATCAGGTACCACACTTAATGATAGTCATAGGGTGCAATAAGCAGTCAAATCATACTACTAGGAAACAGTCAATATAAATCGTAAGGATACAAGCAACAAAGTTACAGGCATGCAGTCACAAGTGGGAGGGGATGGGTGATAAGGAGTGATGAGAAGATTAATAGTAATAGTAGTACAGACTTTGTAAATAGTTGGACAGTGTTGAGGGAATTATTTGTTTAGCAGAGTGATGGCTTTTGGGGAAAAAACTGTTCTTGTGTCTAGTTGTTCTAGTGTGCAGTGCTCTATAGCATTGTTTTGAGGGAAGGAGTTGAAACAGTTTATGTCCGGGATGTGAGGGGTCTGTAAATATTTTCACAACCCTCTTTTTGACTCGTGAAGTATACAGGTCCTCAATGGAAGGCAGGTTGGTAGTAATTGTTTTTTCTGCAGTCCTAATTACTCTCTAAAGTGTGTGTCTGTCCTGTTGGGTTGCAGAACCAAACCAGACAGTTACAGAGGTACAGATGATAGATTCAATAATTCCTCTGTAGAACTGTATCAGCAGCTCCTTGGGCAGTTTGAGCTTTCTGAGTTAGTGTTGCTTCGTGAGGGAAGTTCCAGTCCCATTTATAGTTGTAAGTAGAGGACTATGAATAGTCTTTGAGTCTACAATTATTTTATGATCATTTGAAGTTGCAATAGCCTTGGAAAGTGTGCCTTATGGCTTGAAAGCATTTCTGGCTGTTGCAAAGACATTGCACATTGCATTCTTGCTTAGTACCCATGAGGTCGCTTAACAACCTCAATTAGGAATGACAGGATTATGGTAATTGAGCATAGCAGTCACATGACACCTTGCTTACTGACTACATTGCACGAGTGAGACTCTGGTCCCAATAATTTGAGGACTATACCTGTAAACAGCTTGTTGTACTATATCTTCTGTTCTTGGTGGGTTCTGGCTAGAGTGCCCTGGAAACATAGTGAGCTGCTGGTATTAGCATAATAGTGTCATTGATTCCTTATAGAAAGAGACTTTCCTTCCGTTCTAAGGTGTCTCAGATAATTGATGCAACGTTGGCCAAGCTGTTCCAATTGTTTGTGAGTCTTACTTTATCTAACCTAGCTGCTGGTCTTTTATAAGATAAGGGAACTTTGGTCCAAGCTTCCTAACAAGCAAGCTGAATCAAGAATCTCCAAAGATCAAGAATCTCCATTCAATTAAGTCAGAGCCTTAGTGATGCTTGCAAAAGATAATGAAGTTTATGGAAGTTCTGGCATTGCTTGTTTGTTGAGATTTCTTGGGCAGTAGCTGTACTTAAAGGAAAACTGATTTTTACATACAGGTGGTCCTCAACTTACAACCACAATTGAGCCCAAAATGTATGTTACTAAACAAGACAGTTGTTAAGTTGAGTTTTGCCCCATGTTATGACCTTTCTTGCCACAGTAGTTAAGTGAATCTTTGCAGATGTTCAATTAGTAACATGGTTGTTAAATGAATGTGGCTTCCCCACTGACTTTGCTCGTCAGAAGGTTGCAAAACTTGGTCACAAGATCTCAGGACGCTGCAACTGTCATAAATATGAACCAATTGCCAAGCATCTGAAGTTTGATCATGTGACGATGGGGATGCTGCCACGGTCGTAAGTGAAAAATGGTCATAAGTCAATTTTTCAGTGTCATTGTAACTTTGGTCACTAAACAAACTGTTATAAGTCTTGGACCACCTAACCATCTTGAAAGAAGACAGTCTTTGTTTGATAGATATATAGTGGTAAAAACCTCAAATAAGAAGGAATTACATGCCAAAACAGTGACTAGTATTAGGTACAATAGTAAAGATTTTCATCAATCTAATTTTCTTTGAAAACTCTATGAGGAAAGTAATTTTTTTTCCCGAGATTTCCTTCTTGAAACATTCTTTGATAGCTGTGCCAACAAAGTAGATCTCATTTTTAAGATCTTTTAGCTGTCATATTACAGATGTTTATATGTGTTTGCTCTCTGATATAGTATATCTATGAACTCTGGCTTATCGTGTAGGAGAATACAGTTTAGGACAGTACATATGGGATAACAGGATAATTGCTTTTACATGGCTAATAAGTAAATTGGATAGAAATGGACCCTGAATGTAGAATCTCCAACTTCCAGAAAAAATAAGAACTGTTTTTATGCTTGGATCTATATGTGAAGTCTTGTGGACATTTCACAAATACCTGCTTCCAGCTGAATTACATTTTAAAATGTTTTTGAGCAAATTAAAATCTGAACTAATCACCTCAGGTGGTAAGCAGTACTTCAGACTGCTTCTTGTGGCAGATGTAGAAATTATTTTCACTCAAAGAAGACTAGAATTTCCCACCCCATTTTACTATATTACTAATCCTCAAAGTGGTCAATCCCATTTTTATAGAACTGACAGGCAGGTGGAAATGATATGTATGTGTACTGAGGTGAGGGAAAGAACACATGGTATGTGTAGTTTTAAGGAAGTTGAGTTTTATGGCATCTTAAGGATTAAGAAATTATTCATGGTCCACTTCATCAGATATAGAGAGTATCACCCACAACATCAAGGAAAGTTAGTACCATTTGTTAGCGATATCCAACTTATTTTTACTGAACAAACTAGCCAATATGTATGGAAAATAATAAATGGATACAAATCTGAAATGTCAGAGATAAAAAAAGACTCATTGGAAAATGGAACAGGAGAACAATAATTCTACTTTTCAGTCCATAAAGGTTTTTTTTAAGTTTATTAAAAAAAAATTAAGGCTTTTAAAAAAAAGTTTATTATAGAACTTTATATCTATGGGAAGTGTCATTTTAAATAAAACACCACAGTCAATATATTAGAATGTGTCAATACATTCATTGTCACCACAGTCAATATAGTAGAAATGAAATGCATAAAAACATTTAAACAACAGCAAAATATTGCATCATTGCAAAACGTTAGAGTCATGTCACAATAGGTTTAACAGTTCTGGGCAAATTAGACCTAAATTGAAATAAACAAGCCTTTCCTGGAACTTCAAAGTGCAGTAATCAATCAGGAAGCAAAAAATATCTCTAGCCATAAAACACAAGGGATATGCAGATTCATATGTAAAAGGAAATAGTCCTTTAGATAAGCCCTAATGTAGTCTTCTCCCAAGTTGTGCTCCCTCCAGTTAGTGTCAGGCTTTGTTGGGATAGATTTAAAAAGAGGACACATTTACACCTGGATTGCTTTTATGGAAAAGGTTCAGATGTTATTGTTGCTGTTATTTCATATATGTATTACTATTACACATTTACCAAGAAATAGTATCAAAAACTTTCACAATAATTACAATTCAATGCAATGAAGTTTGCTCAGAGCCTAATAAAAATACTATCAACAGAAAAATATATTTAAAACAGTGTTCTGAGATAGGACTGGATGTATATACAGCTGCAATGTTTTCAAGCAGATGCTTACCTGGAAGTGTCAGCTAAATAAGAGTCGAACAGTCAGACCCTTCACTAAGCTACTAATCAAGTAAAGAGCTTATAATCTGTTGAATTTCCACAAAAGCAAAGGGAGGAAGGGAGCAGATTATTGAGTTGTTGAGCCAACTCCTTCAAGGTCTAAAACCTGGAGACTACAACTATGGAACGAGAACTTGAAAAAAAGATCCCGCTGAAGCGATTATTTAAAAAATGAACACAATTGTAGGAAGACATAAGGGTAGGCAGGTATCAGGGAATTTGTAATTTGAAAGCTCCAGTCTCTGGCTCAGTTAGATAGCTTGTGACAACACCCCTCTGCTGTTTTGAGATGTGTGAAAAATGTAGACCAACCTGAATGGCCATGGTATTATAATTTAGGAGAATTTTTTTTAAATAAAGTGATATATCATGGATACACGACACCTAGGAAATTATCAAAAATGTACAAAGATAGTTTAAATCACAGTTGGAAATGTGAAAAACGCAGGCGGATATTTTACCATTTACACTTGTAAAAAAGCCAAGAAATTGTGGATACAAATACATACAACGATAGAAAGAATGTTAAAGATTAATATGACCAAAGAAAAACCACCATAACCTTTTTATTGGGAGTTAAGAATAGTGAACTGGAAAAGACCCGTGGAAGATTAGTTTTTTATACGATAATGGCAGCAAGATTATTATATGCACAAAGATGGAATTCCCACAATGGAGGAATGGATCATAAAAATGTCAGAAGTAGCTGAAATGGAAAATCTGATCAGGGAGAAAACAACAAGTGCTTTTTTTAAAGACTGGAAAGTTTTTATGGACGTCTTCCTAAAAGAAGAAAAAAGAATGAAATGATGATTTATGGGTTTAAAAGATTGAAACAGATGAGAATTAAATAAGGGGTTGAAGGAATTTCTGGAACAAGGAAGGGAGATTATAGGTTTGTTAATATCTGTTGAAGAGAAGGTTGGAAGTTATTATATTTCGTAACTTTTGTTTTTTCCTTTCTCTTTTTTCTTTTCTTGCATTTCTTTTTCTTTAGATTTGCTTTTTGTATTTTATGTAAAATCCTTAATATATATGAATAAATAATAATAAAAAAGGAATAACCTAAATGTCATTGTTCTGGACTGATATGGCAATAGAGACAGAAATTGTGATCAACTACCAAGGAATCTTATTACAATACTCTGGAAGTGGGACAACTAAGGACATAGCAATAACACTGCTCTAAAAGAACTCACTGTATCTTACAAATATTCAACATGTGAACATTAGTAATCTATCTGTAGAATAAATACATTAGTGCAGTCAGAAGACAGTGAGCAGAGGAGACAAATGAGAGGGAAGACTTAATAGAGAAAGGGAAGGATGATCAGATTGAAACATAACAATCTCCATATTCTAGTTGAGGTACTAGATGGACATCCAAAAGAGAAATGCCTATAAGATGGTCTGTTGCAATTGAACGTGCATTGTCATCAAGTTCTACAAAAGACCAATAAATTGGACATTAGCATAATAATGATACTGGAAACGTATTCAAGATTGATTCCTGAAAAGCATTCCCTGTATTCCCAAGATTTAAATCTGTAGTGCGAGGTGGCAAAACAGACCAAAAAAGATTCAGCACAATCAGGTGCACCACCAATAATGCCAAATACTGTAACCCTGTGTAATTTAAACAACAGTGTCAGATGGCCAAGGGTGTCAGATGCTGCCATCAGATTTAAAAAATTGACATTGATGCAAGCTGGGACCTTGCCAGTAAAGTGTTGTTAAAAATTCAAGAAAATGCCATCTCAGTTGAACGGAAAACTACTAGTAGTTAATGAACAGTTCACCTGGAATGTGACACAAGACAGGAAAATGGGTTAGAAGATTATGGTAAAGGAAGCCCTCTATGATTTAGCCTCCAAGAAGGCTAAAAAGGAGAGAAGAAATAAAAAAAGGGAGAAGAAATAAAGGGGTTGGGGGAGAAGGACTAGGAAGAGGAAAAGAAAGAGCAACATCCAGTGCATTTGACAAAGTAGACCACAACCTACTTTTTAGTAAGCTAGAAAAATGTGGAATAGATAACACCACCACTAGATGGACTTGCAACGGGCTGACAAACCATACTCAGTGAGTAATCCTAAATGGGTCTAAGTCTACATGGAGGGAAGTAAGCAGTGGGGTGCCACCAAGTTCCAGTACTCTTCAATATCTTCATTAACGACTTAGATGAGGGAATAGAAGGGGAACTTACCAAATTTGCAGATGATATTAAGCTGGCAGGAATAGCTAACACCCAAGAAGATAGGCTCAAGATCCAGATGGATCTTGACAGACTAGAACACTGGGCTGTATCTTAACAAAATGAAATTCAGTGTACAGAAAAGTAAAGTCCTACACTTAGGCAAGAAAAAACAAAAGTACACATACAGACTGGCCGCAACCAGACTCAATAGCAGTAACCGTGAGAGGGATCTTGGAGTCTTAGTGGACAACCAGCTAAATATGAGCCAGCAGTGTGCAGCAGCAGCCAAAAAAACTAATGCAATCCTAACTTGTATTAACAGAGGGATACAATCAAGATAAGGGAGGTACTAATACCACTCTATAAAGCCTTAGTAAGACTATGCCTAGAGTACAGCTTCCAGTTTTGTTCACCACATTATAAAAAAGATGTTGAGACTCTAGAAAAAATGCAGAGAAGAGCAACCAGGATGATTAGGGGACTGGAGACTAAAACTTACGAAGAAGGGTTACAGGAACTGTGCATGGCTAGTCTAGTGAAGAGAAGGACCAGGGGAGACATGATAGCAGTCTTCCAATATTTGAGGGACTGCCACAGAGAGGAAGGGGTCCAGCTATTTTCTAAAGTGCCTGTAGGCCAGACAAGAAATAATGGATGGCAACTGAACAAGGAGAGATTTAACCTGGAAATAAGGAGAAACTTTCTGACAGTGAGAACAATCAACCAAAGGAACAGCTTGCCCTCAGAAGTTGTGCGAACGCTATCACTTGAGACTTTCAAGAAGAGATTGGACTGCCAATTGTCAGAAATGGTGTAGGGTCTCCCGCTTGGGTGGGAGGTTGGACTAGATGACCTACAAGGTCCCTTCCAACTCTGATTATCTGTTATCAGGGGAAAATTCTCCAGTATCCTCAGGGAACAGTTGTACTTCCCAGCACAAAAAGCTGTCATATCATGAGTCAAATCTTTGATCTGTGTAGTCCAGTATTGCTGATACTGACTGGTAACCATATTAAGTGAGTCAAATGTTCTCAACACAGAGCAGCCATTTGATATGGAAGATTTGCAGCAATCTCTTTGCACCATTTGCATGTCAGGAAAGAACATAACAGGATTCATAAATACACCATCATACATATAACATATCCATGGTCTATATTAATAGAACTCTATACAGTAGACTAAAAGGAAATATACTCAAGTATATTCAACAAGTATATCTTGGGAGTTGTTTGATCTAAGAAGATTCTTGATTTTAATAAATTGAAATCCTCTATAATTTATCTCCAAGAGCCAGAACAGAGAATTTGGGCTGTTTTTTGTCATTAGGAAAAGGATTGAAAATAAATTATCATCATAGTACCCTGAATATAAATTACAGGGAGTTTATATATTTATCTAAGGCAGGGGTCTTCAAAGTTGACAGCTTTAAGACTTGTGGACTTCAACTCCCAGAATTCCTCCTCCAGTCATGTTAGCTCAAGAATTCTGGGAGTTGAAGTCCACAAGTCTTAAACTTGCCAAGTTTGAAGACCCTTGATCTAAGGCATCTGAACCTAATAGGGCATAGGTTTAGATAACCTATGCATACCTTGCATGCATCTCTGAATTAGAGAGATTGACAACAGTGTGTTGATTTGCAAGGTAGATGTTGGAGAATTGCCAGCTAGACTGGAGGAAGAGGTCAAGAAAGGGCTTAGCTTGAAATTGTTGCACAGTCACAAACCACATAAGTATGATCTCCCCCAAAATGTATGAAGCCTTATCTGGTTATTCCCAAGGGAAGGCAAGCAGTCTGGTAAGATTCTTGTAACATAGAAGGGAAAACAAAGTTACAGCCTGAGGCTATTCACAAATGATTCTGGTTGCTTGTGCCTGACAGTGGTTTCTGGATTAGACACCAACCTTTAATATAATCTTATCTATATATAAAATAGGAAGATGAATAATTGGAGATCATCAGCAGGCCTTGGGATGTGTGGTAACAGATTAACAGAGTTGGAAGGGACCTTGTAGGTCATCTAGTCCAAACCCCTCTCCCCGCCCAAGCAAGAAGCCCTATACCATTTCTGACAAATAACAGTCCAATTTCTTCTTGAAAGCCTCCAGTGATGAATCTAGAATTGTGTGATCATGCTTGGGGCAAAATTAGGATTTAAGTTGTGCTTACAGTATGTTGACCATAAACTAACCAGTGGCATGAGTACATTAAGGCTGATTAGCTTGGTCTGCATCTTCTCTACCTTATTAAAATCCATTATATAAAAATCTTGGTTGACCTAAGTCATGAATAAACTGTCCAATTAAAAACTGGTACAATCTTGTCAAGTATGGTTAATTAATATTTACTTGCTTGTTTATTGAATATATCATATTTATATCCCACCACAATTGTACACAGAATTTTATTAGCTTGCAATTTGAAAGAAAAATAACCATTAAAATTTTATAAAATAAAACTGATAGAATAAAATAGACAAATCTATCAAAAGGCATCAAGCTCCAAATGCTCTCAGTGTAACACTCCATTTCAAGAAGCTTCCAGAAGGTGACCAGATTGCATGCCATGAAATGAAGGGATAGATTTAATTATAAATGAAAAGGCTAATTGTCTGTTAGAATATATAGCTTGGTATCATATAGGTTGCTATAGGTGTACATGAAAATAGGAGTCCAGAGGTCAGTGATGTCGCATGTTATGTTTCAATAATGATAATAAAAAAACTAGACATGAGAAGTTATGCATTGTTCTAAATTATTACAATGACTGAAAAATTGTCATAAAGAAGATACGGAAGTTGCTTGGAACAGTTAAATGTAATTTTATTACACCATACTGCAGCACTGTTAGTGTTTCACTAAGGATGATTAGTGAAATGAAGAAGTGAAAAAGGCTGTGAATGAGAAAAAACTGTGCATATAAAAGATTGCTGCAAAAATAGGGAAGGAAGAAATAATATCTCATCATGTACATAGAGAAACAGTTGCAAAGAACACAGCCAAAGCAAGAATTGTAAAGGATAAAACAAGAAGAGAAACCATAGAGCAATTTTCATGGAAATAAGCTGTTTTGCAAATAGACAAAGAAGTTAAGCAATTTTCCTCCAGCAAAACCAATGAAACAATTTAAAAAATAATAGTGATGCATTTATTTTGGATGAAATGGAAATGCAACACAATTTCCCCATAAGGAATAACGTAATGAGTCACAAGGCAGTAGCCGACATCAACAAGTTCTAGCTTGTGCATTGAGTACCAAACAAATCAATACAGGAACAAATATTTTTGGGTAAAAATGCATTGAGTACCAAATTCTCTGAGTTTCAAAGCAGTTGAATACCAAGGTACCATTATATATACTTGCAGATGAACCCATATGAGGATAAACTGAATCCAATGTTGGGGTGCCTTTTAGTACCCAAAATTCTTAGCAAATCTGCAAGTATATAAAATAGTGGTAAAATAGTGGTAATGTTAAAATATGAATTTGATTTGCTTCTAGATTGACTATTCATTTGTCCAATGTGTGGGTGAAGCCTGCATTTGTTCTTAACTGTTGGAAGAAAGTTGATACTGTTTCCCTATGTAAAGGAAAAGGTAGCAAGAATGAATACAGTAACTACAGGAAAAGTTAATTTGTTGTGTGAAAAAGTATTTTGACAGATTTCTGACTGAAAGGGAATGAGAGGTGTTGACGAACAACATTTGGAAAATGTGGTTGTAGCTTTATGCCAGGCAGGAGGAGTACAACATAGATCTTTGCTTGTTTGTAGATCATTCAGGAATGTTTTAATGTTTAACACACAATAAAATGTATGTTTGTTGCTTTAGAGAAGTGTACAACAGAATAAATTCAGTTGAATTAAGAAATGCTTTGTGCAAAATGAAGGTTGGTTGCTGAATGATAAGAATGGTATATATTGGAAATCCAGCATGCAAGGAAGGAAATAGAATGCTTCATGTACAGTTCAATACTGAGCAGGGAACAGGTTGTTCAATATAATAATGAAGATATAAGGAATGCATGTGATGGTGGTAGGGTACTTTGTATGCAGGTGATGTGCTCTGCAGTGACTTAGCTCAAATGCTTTACGGCAAATATTAGACAGATTGTACAATCCAATAAGGAGCATGGATCTGAAAAGTTAAGTATTAAAGATCAAGGTAGTTAAGTTTGATGGGAAATATGCATTGAATAATTGCACATTATGTATAAATGGCTGAAAACTGGAGCACAAATATCCCTTTGTAAACCTTGATTCTATTTGCTAAAGATGAGGAATTGGATAAAAAAGCTATGAAGATGGGGAAATACTGGTAGAAAAATAATGCACAATATGTGGTCCATTGTGAAACGTGAATGTTGAAAGAAGCAAAAATGGCTGTATCTAAAGATGGTTTTCTGCTTATTTTCTGTTACATGGGAGTGAGAGTTGTGTGTCAGAAAAACATCAAAACATCTTCAGTGTATAGGTAATCCTCGACTTGTAACAGGTTTTTTAGCAACCATTCAACAAGAGCATTGGAAAAGCAACAGCATTGGAAAAGTGACATGACTGTTTTTCACACTTGCAACCATTGCTGCATCCCCCTGATCACATGATTAAAATTCAACCACTTAGCAACTGACTCATATTTATGATGGTTGCAGTGTCTTGGGGTCACATGATTACCTTTTGCGACCTTCTGACAAGCAAAATCAATGGGGAAGGCAGGTTCACTTAATAATGTGGTCGAAACAAGGATAACTTGCAAGATAGAACAGTATGGAAAGATACACTGAATAATGTTAACAGAAACTAGATTTAGTGTATGTTTTCCTATCTCATGCCTTTAGGTTATATGACTACTATTTCTGACTCTCTTTCTGCCTTTGCATAACATCCTTTACCCCAAAAGGGAATAGCATAAAGATCCGTAATATATGTAGTGCTAGCAACAGCATTTAGACTTATATACTGCTTCATAGTGCTTTTACACCCCCCCCTAAGCAGTTTACAGAGCCAATATATTGCCTCCAACAATCTGGGTCCCAGTTTTACTGACCTCGGAAGGATGGAAGGCTAAGCTAACCTGGAGTCCATCAGAATCAAACTCTGGCAGTGAGCAGAGTTAGCCTACAATACTGCATTCTAAGGGCAGTAACTCTATTGAATTCTACTGTAAGTGCAATATTAATACAATATCAGGGGTTTTCAATTCAATGTATACAATGTGAAGGATGTGTGTTTGTGTTTATTTTCTTAGTCATAATGTACACTGAAGATGGTATTTAATTTCATTGTACGAGGTGCAATGACAATAAGGTAAACTAAACTAAACCACTTGCATCACCATGGCTCTTTAGAGAATTGAATGTACATGCAATTTTTGCAAAGAATAATAGCTGTAGAAGTTGCCCACAGTCATTTTTTCCTTATATCTGTCCAAGAATACACAGAACTAATGTGAAACTTATTTCTGGGAAGACAAGACTCAACAGCCCTGATAAAAAAGAAGCTTTTCAATCGTGATTCCAAGGTGCAAGTGTATTATTTTTGCAGAACATGCATTTAGGCACTGAGCCTGCTTTTATCAGTCTTCTACCACCCATTGTCTGGATCATTATCTGCTGTCTATTCCTATTAGTAGTGGCTCTCCAAAGAAACAGAAACTTCTCAACTAAGTTATCCTTTTAGCTGGAGATACTAAGATTTAACCCTGGGATCTTCTGAACAAAGATTCTGCCCTGTATCTTCTGTTAACTTTTCAAATGTGATACATTCTGTAGGCCAGCAGAAGGATCAAGGAGGCGACGAGATCTTGGGAGAGTTGCTAATAGCACCATGGTGGCTCCAACCATGCTGGGCTTGCTAAACATGTCCACGACAACACCGGAGGTCCCAGAGGAACCGAAGCCTTTTCAGATGATGGTTTTCAAGGAGTCCGTAGTCATATCCAACTTGCAACACTTCACAGGGTACCGGATTGAGATCCAAGCCTGTAACCGTGAAGCTTTAACAGTATGCAGCGTTGCAGCCTATGTCAGCGCCAGGACCATGCCAGAAGGTGAGAAAGCCTTTCCCAATTGGGTCCTATCTAATCAGCATGTTTACAAGACAAAGCACGAAGCAGGCTTGCTAATTTGCACTGATTGGTTTTTTCCCCCTTCTGGTTCTTTATCTATTAGTGAAAGCAGATGACATCGTTGGACCGGTGACTCATGTGTTAATAGACAAGAATGCAGTCCACTTAAAGTGGCAGGAGCCGAAGGAGCCAAATGGCCTGATCATCCTCTATGAAATAAACTATGGACGCCTTGGAGACTCAGAGGTGAACCTTCATCCCTTTACTCTTCTTTCCTCGGGTGCTGTCTGCTTTCCCCCCATGCTTTTGTATAACATTTTAGGAAGAAGGGTGATTGGAGTTTAATAGACTTTTCCTCGTGAAACAGCACTCTTTCTCTCTGTGTATGTGTATAAGAGAGAAAGAGCATGCCTAGTCGTTTCTTAGTTCTGACTGTACCTGACCCCAGCCCTGAGAAATTAGAACTCTGTTGTGGGATGAGTAGTGCTGCACATCAATACTCATTCATCCTGCATTACACGACTGACCACAGTTTCTTTGTTGGGACTCCCTGAACACATTCCACACATGTAACTCTTCTTTAGTTCACATGGCACCTCTCTTGGGCAACAGAACACCCAGTTATCTCCCCTCTATCCTTTAGGAACAACGCCATTGTGTGTCTCGTCGACAGTTCTCCAGTGAGCAGGGCTACAAGCTGAAAGGGCTGCAGCCTGGAAACTTCAGTGTGCGCATCCGAGCTACTTCCTTGGCTGGGAATGGGTCATGGACAGAACCCATCTACTTTTACATTTCTGATTATTGTAAGAATTATCAATATTTCTTGGCGCTCTGAGTTTCTAATTATTTGTTGGGTGGGGGAGGTATCAGAAGCATGAAGAAATGGCTGGGGTCTCATCCCTGCCCCCAGTGCATAGTGCCTTCTCATGCCCTATCCTGTGAGAGAAGATGGCCACCAGGAACTATTATCTCTGACATCAGGCTAATCTTCAGAAATAGTTGTACTGGATGTTGTGAAACACAGATTGGGAGGAAAGTCAAAAATCCTGTCTTACGTTGTACTATATATCTTTTTTTTTTTAACTCTAGTGAATGCTCCCACCAATCTTATAGCCATCATTGTTCCAATCATTTCCGCTGTCTTTTTAATCATGTTTATTGGAGGAGCTTATGTCTTTATCAAAAAAAGGTAAGTTTTTTCAAAATATTGCCCGTTAACAATGCATTGAGATACAATCAACTATCCATAACAGACTTAGTTAAATTTAATTCACGCTTAGTTGCTGCTGACAGGAAAACATGCATGCACGAATAGCTTCTTCTCCCTCATCAGTAATAATTGTTTGATTTCTTGTATACATTCTTCTTTACTATGTAGAAAACTCTACCTCCCTTCCTGTGTTAGGCCTATCATTCCAAACTATTAAATTTCATTTGGATTGTAAAAATTATTAATCTATGGGTTTTGGAATTTTTCCTATGACTGGTGTGGTACCCTTCTGTTTTAAATATAATTATTGGGTTTTTTTTTCTAATCCCTATACTACTGTGAACAGCTACTTTGCCAATAGCAAAAGTTTCATGATAAATGGTGCTTGGTCTTACTTCACTCCTCTTTTCAGGCAAACAGAAGGACCAACAGGACCACTCTATGCGTCTTCTAATCCAGAGTATCTCAGTGCCAGTGATGGTGAGAGGCAGTTTGATTTTGTCTGTTGATTTTAATTTTTTTCCTCAGAGGTTGTGACCAAATGTTTCAACATTTTTAAAAAGTTGTTGTTCTCCATAAGTGGGAGCGTAAGATAATTTGAGACAACACTTCTTGTTCTTCACTATTTACTTTAAAAAATAGGAAGTAAGGTGTCCCGTGGAGTCCCACAGATTTGGTCCTATGGCTGGTAGTTTCCAAAATGTGGATGAAGAGCTGAAAATTTCTCATCCAAATTTGCATATGGAATAAAACTGCTGGGATATATTTTTTTAGTAAAAGACAGCAACAAAATTCAAAATGGCTGGATTGCTTGAAGAAATGTGCTGAAAATAACAGTAAAAATTAAGAGGGACAAATGCAAAATTCTTTATTGTACCTAAAAAAAAAAAGAAATCCAATAGTCAGTTGTAAGATGGGGGATACTTGGCTTGGTAAACGCTTACGTGAAGGGAAGGACTTGGTTGGTTGGAAAGGTCTCAATAGCCTACAAGTCCTTTCCAACTCTGATTCTGCCTTGTGAAAAAATGATTAATGGGTCAGAGAAGGAAGCCATGAACCAAAGATATAAAAGAGGGGAAGGTAAGGTAACCAAAGTAGGATGAGAAAGTTTTCACGGTGAAAGGACTCAGGGATGGATTTCCTGAGATACACTCCAGTTTTAAGGGCTTATAAAGTCACCACAGAAGGAAATTTGGCTAGGAAGTACATACTGCCTTCCAAGTAAATGGAAGTTGCTGTGTAAAGGGAACACAGAACTTTACCTTTTTTGTACTGAAAAAGTGACCAGAAACCAGGAGATTTTTGAGTTGTAATCCCACCTTAGGTGTGAAAAACCAGCTGGGTGACTTTGAGCCATTCTCTCAGCCCAGCTCATTTCACACAAGGTTGTTGTTTTGAGGGGAAAATAGGAGGAGGAAGGAATATTAGATATTACAATATTAGATATATTAGCAGCTTTGAGTTATCAAAAATAATAATAAAGGAATTAAAAACTAAATATATATGTAAATAAAAATAATTAAATTATAGGAGAAAGGAAGGAAAAATTAATACCCTTCAGTTCCTGTAAAATTTACCTGTCTGGAAGTCTTAGTTGTAATGACACTTTTACAGGACAATTACAGTTCTGTTTTGGGTTGTTCAACCTTCTGTAGGAATGTGAGAAAAATAATTGTAACTTACCATGGGAAAATCCTGCCTTAATAGAAAACTGTTTTAGTTTGGAAGAGGTTTGGGCCTAGCTTCAAATGTGGGATTTCGATCTACCTTCTTATCTGGATTTGAGATCAGCCAGTTTTGGGTTGATTGATCCTTTCTCCTCTTCCCTCTCTACCCATAAACTACAGTTTACATCCCTGATGAATGGGAGGTCCCACGGGAGAAAATTGCCCTCCTGCAAGAGCTGGGACAAGGCTCCTTTGGCATGGTGTATGAGGGAATTGCCAAAGATATTGTGAAAGGCGAGGCAGAGACACGAGTAGCAGTCAAAACGGTTAACGAATCTGCCAGCCTGCGTGAGCGTATTGAGTTCCTCAACGAGGCATCTGTGATGAAAGGTTTCAGCTGCCACCACGTGGTAAGAGGGGAACACTGCTGCTACTTTCTGGCACATGTTTATGGTTTGGGGGAGGAAGGCCTATCTTATTCAGCTTGCACTGAGAAGAAGTCTTTGCATCTTTATCATAACTTCTTGGTTTTTATTTTTATTTTTAGCCTTTTCTCAGTAAGAACTATGAGGACATAGATGATGCAATGAGGTTTTCATTAGAATAAGAAATTTCTTTGGAACTGCAATAGTTATAGGATAAAACCAGGGGTGGAATTCTACTAGTTCGCACCTATTTGCTAGAACCGGTTGTTAACATTCTAAGCAGTTCAAAAAAACGGTTGTTAGAAAAAATTCCTGGCCTAATCCTGTAAGGAAGGCAGGAAGGAAACATTCTGGTGTTGCTTACAGAAACTGCATCTCCGTTAACCTTTATTACATTCTTGGCAGGACTAGACTTCCTGTCTCAGGAACTTTTCTGGAGTTTTTTTTTTTCCCTTCCTTTGCTGGTACTTTGCTTGTGTGGAGTGACCATTCAAAGTTACAATGGCACTGAAAAAAATGACTTATGACCATTTCTCACACTTATGACTGTTGCAGCATCCCCACAGTCATGAGAGGCCAGGTGAGGAGATGCATGCCTCGATGTGAGTGATATTGAGTTGGCCACATTCAGCCATGAAGCCAACATGACCATGAAGCCACGCCCACCAACTAAGCCACACCCACAGAGCCGGTTGTTAAAAAAATTGAATTCCACCCCTGGATAAAACATATATTTTGTGATGGAGGGTGTGTTGGATCAGCAGTTAAAGATACTGAGCCTGACAGCTCGCCATGCAACAGGGTGAGCTTCTGTTCCTGCCGGCCTAAAAGTTTGAAAACATGTAAATACAAGTGGATAAACATGTTCCACTTTGGTGGGAAGGTAACAGCATTCCATGCACCTTGCCATATAGTCATGCTGGTCACATGACCACAGAAATATCTTCAGACAATGCTGGCTTCTTCAGCTAAGAAACAAAGATGAGCACCACAGATGGAAATAACTGGGCTGGGGAAACCTTTACCTTTTGTGTTGAGAAGGTTCTTGGTGAAATTATTTGAAACCACAGCAAGGAAGGAAACACTCCAGAATGCTTTGAACTTTGGAGAATTGCAACAATGCCAACTTAGAAAGCACCAATGGGTTTGTTTTCTTCAACAATAACAAAAGTCCTCTTTGGTTTTGAAAAACATTACAATATTCTCTTTTACTCTTGGAACATTATATCTTCTCCTCCTCCTCTTCTTTATTCTTCTGTTGTTACGGCCCACTCATAACATGACTTTGGCCAGCTAAACAATTATCATGCCTTGGTGACTAAGAAAAACAGAAGCAACCACAGCACTAAGACAGGCTTATTCAGCAGCCTGGCCCAGCATCCAGATGAAGAACTAGATCTTTATCATGTTGCAAGAGGCCATCAGTGGCCAGTGAGGCACATCTAAATTTCTGGAAATAGGGCTGTTTCATAGGGCAGACACAATGACAGAGAAGCCATTTCTGGTTCCTTTTAGATGACATGGTTTAACATAAGAAATCTAGAGTATGCCTACCCTGACAGACAGTGTGCCACAAGCAGAAATAATAATGGAAATAGGTAGTCCCACAAATGACCTGTGCTATGAAATTATTTATAGGTAAAAACCAGCACCTTGAATTGTCCTAGAATCCCATTGGAATCTAATGCAACTCACTAAGTGTGTCTTAAAACTGGCCTTTCTTCTTACTTCTCTCATTAGGTTCGTCTCTTAGGAGTAGTATCAAAAGGGCAACCAACACTAGTAGTTATGGAGCTGATGGCACATGGAGACCTGAAAAGCTATTTGAGGTCTTTACGGCCAGATGCAGAGGTAAGAGTTTGGCACGACTGTATTTGTGTACAGAAATGAGGAAATGGGAAAGATGAAAAGGAGATCGGGTTTGTATCCCAACGGCTAAAAATAGTTTTGGCTCGGCTTTCAGAATAATCCTGGCCGGCCGCCTCCAACTCTCCAAGAGATGATTCAGATGGCTGCTGAGATTGCTGATGGCATGGCTTATCTGAATGCCAAGAAATTCGTCCATAGAGATTTGGCAGCGCGAAACTGTATGGTGGCTGAAGATTTCACAGTCAAAATCGGAGGTATGGTCACTTTCCAGAATGCTCAGGCTCTTATGGAAACAATTGATCCATTTTTGGTGGCTAATTAGATGAGGTAGGATTAATGAATCGGTGAATTAATAAACAGTTCCAGGGCAACTGGCAGTTAATGTCTCTGATAAAATTCTTTTTTTTTAATTTTTTTTATTTTTTAACAACAAACATTAACAAACATAAACATAAAACAACAAATAAAACCTTCTTTCAATTGTACAGTGTGTCGGTTGGTATATATTTCTTGTGCATAATGTCTGTAGTCTTTTCCTCTTACATTTAAATTTACATTCGAACTGTATTAATCAACTTTCCATATCATGTTATATTATTATACTGTACATCATCATTAGACTTTTAATTTCAATTCCACATTATCCTTTTGCAGCAAATCCTAGTTCTTACTGATTCTAATTCATATTTATAATCCATTCCTAGAATTGTATTTGCTCAAAATTGAAAAAATGAAAAAATTCCGACAGAGGAGGAGGTGATTAAGAAAATAATGGAATGTGCAGAGATTAACATTAGCAATTAGACAGCAAGAAGAAAAAGAATATTATAAAATATGGGATTTATTTTATCAATGGCTAGATAAAAAAATAGGAAAATGAAATATATTATAATATAAATATAATATAATAGTAAATATAATACAATAGTAATGATATGTTAGAATTGGTTCTTATGGAATGACTCTGATAAAATTCTTGATGGGAATTCAACATCTTTCCAATGTTACTGCTTGAGACTGTAGTTTTTTTCCAAATTAATATCTTAGTGCAACATTCTTTTTTCCTCAGACTTTGGCATGACCAGAGATATCTATGAGACAGACTATTACCGCAAAGGAGGAAAAGGTCTGCTGCCTGTGCGCTGGATGGCTCCAGAGTCACTGAAGGATGGTGTCTTTACAGCCTATTCCGATGTGTGGTAAGTAGATACCTGTTGCTTCAAGTCAGTCAGCCAATCCTAATCCTATTGTTACCCTCTCTGTCTCTGAACTAGATGCTTGACTTTAACTAGAATAGAAAAAAGAAGAGAGGCATTGATACCTGCCTGCGGTCAAGATAGCACAAGAGGAGTTCAGCTGCTTTACTTTCAGCTGTTCGGTAGGTGGCATGAAGAATCTCTTCAGTATCTTGCATTCCTTCCTTCCTATTTCCTGCAGGTCTTTTGGCGTTGTCCTTTGGGAGATCAGCAGTTTAGCAGAGCAGCCTTACCAAGGACTCTCCAATGAGCAGGTCCTCAAGTTTGTCATGGATGGGGGTTGCCTTGAATGGCCAGAAAACTGTGCAGAGAGACTGTAAGTATCAAGAGTCAAAGTCTGTTTTTGAAAAAAATAATAAAAAATACACAGGCTGAGGGATTGTGTATTAAACTTGTATTTCCTTAAGATAGTGGAACGCAATGGACTGTATTCCACCTGTCTTAAAGAAATACAAGTCTAATGCATAGCTGCAGATAGTTTCAGGGGCTGTGTAATGGTATGTAGGAATAATCTTGGGAGACAGGGCTCAACCAGACAGATAAAAGGTAACCTAGCCCACAGCAGGAATGTGTGCAGGGCAAGTAGCTCAGAAGAAACCCTCCCTAGTTTCTTCAGTTGTAAAGGGGACGGAAGAAGAAATGTACTTTTAAGTTATTTTTCCATTCCAATGTGGGAAAGAGCTTACATCGGGTTTCTTGGTAGTCTAAAGAGACCAAATGAGTTTGGATTCCTCCTCTGTAACACGACTGTCCAATAGAGAGAAAAAGAAACCTCCACTCCAGTGAGGAAACCTTTTATCTTTTAATTGGGGCTGGAAGCAAGAGTCTGAAATAATTTGCGGGACAAAACCTAACCTAGTTTGTTTGCAATTCCAGCCACAACCTCATGCAGATGTGTTGGCAGTACAATCCCAAGATGCGCCCTTCCTTCATCGAGATCATTGAAATGCTGAAGGATGATCTTCACCTGACTTTCCGAGAAGTCTCCTTTTTCTATAGTGAGGAGAATAAGCCACCAGAAACAGAAGAGTATGAGCTGGACTTTGAAAACATGGAGAGCATCCCTCTTGACCCAGCCTCTTACACTCAGCGGGATGAGATCCTAGGGCGGGATAATGGGCCCTCTCTAGGGTTCAAAGGGAACTATGAGGAGCACATCCCTTACACTCACATGAATGGTGGCAAGAAGAATGGCCGTATCCTCTCCATGCCTCACTCAAGCCCATCCTAATAGCTCCCCTGGCTTTTCCTCATGATACAAATCTCAGGACTTGCAGTATTGCTGGTACAGCATTTGAGACACACCGACTCACTTTCTATTCAGATTTTTAATCATCAAAACAGAATGACCATTTGGGATAGGGGAGGGTGTCTTGTGTGTTTCTGTTCTCTTCTTCTTTTTTGGTGCAACAATTCACTTGCTGTCAGCAGACTTTTATCTGTGAAACAAATGGACAGTTCTGTGGCTGCTGATCTCCTTGTGCGACTCTTGATTTTGAGATGGGAAGTGATTTTACACAGTGACGTCAGAAAAGAGAACTTCGGTCTACCCTTGTTCTGCGCAGAGGAACGACGGGTTCTCTCTACTACTGCAGGGAAGGGAGCCTTGGACTGGATCATTCCCAAGCAGAACCTGAAGCTCTTCTCTTCTGCCAGCCTCTCTGGAGAGCCTCTTTTGTGATTTTTAGCATTTAAAAAAAAAAAAAAGACTGAAGGATCTTCAGGATGTGTGTGGAATATGGTCTGTCTTTTTCCTTTGATTTGACCAACAGCTGCTGCTTTTCTCCTTAATGGATTAACTAACTAGTATGTGTGCCCTGAATGTGTATGTGTGTGCGTATGGAGGTAGAGGTGAAAATGGATAAGTCCTTTTGTACATAAGTTTTATCTAACCACAGAGGTGAGAGGGTGTCCCTGTCCTTCCTGCCTGGCCCAAATTCCTCTGACACGAATGAATTTTGAATACATTATTTTTATACTAAAGAACTCTTTGGGGGGGTTGCATCTCCTCTGCCATTCAGCAAAACGAGGTAGCCAAAGTGGTAGCCAATATTCTGTTTAGGATTTTGTGAGACATTACAAGACTAAACAAGGCAAAACAAGCCAAATTCTCTCCCCTTCTTCTTACCGACCTGCCTCATGACTCTAGAGCTCTGGTTAGCATTAAGTGTATATGTTTGTTGTGACATATTTAAATCATAGATAGTGATCCACCGTATAAATTATTGACACCTTCCTCGATCTTGTTTGTTTGTTTATTTGTTTAGCTTTTGCCCTATCAAGGGGAAAAGAGGAGGAGCTTGCTTGTTTGGTCTTTAAGGGGCCTTAAGTGTGTAAGCTGATTCTGGCAAGTTAAGTGCTAGGAGATATAGTGCACAAACCTGTACTTTAATATTCATATGATAGAGTGGCAAGTGCATATTAATTTTTCAAAATACCCCACCCCCGTTACGCAAATTCTGAAACAGTTGGACACCAACAGTGAAATCAAGCCTTAGCAGCTCTTACCGGAGGTCTCTCAGCTCTGAAAGTTACATGGAGCCTGGCTACCTTTTACTGATTTCTGTTACTCTTCCCCTTCCCAATTTGTGGGGGTTGTTTCAGTATGTGTCTGGACCAGGGAAGAGCTACGTAATCTCTCAACTAGAAAACATTCTAGCTAAGGGAGAGAAAAAAGAATCAAAACCAGCTCCTTCTGCTTACATGGAGCAAAGTGATCATGTAAATTGAACTCTGGAACATCCACACGCAGCCTGTGAGTCAGTGGTTGTGGTTTTCCCCTTGGGTTTCTCCTGCCATTTCTGTTTAATAAGCACAGTGTATGATGGGGCCAGAGAGTAAATATCCAGTGGCACACTATCCGCCCCCCAATTTACTTGCACACCTTTGTGTAAAATGAACAGAAGCAACGCAGGCACCTTCCTCAGACCTGCACTCAAACTTCTGTGGAAGAACTGTGTGGAAGAAAATAGGATTTTCCGAAGTGTTATCTGTTCCAGCATTTTGTTCCATCAGTGGTTAACCAGTGCCCCAGTTGGTAACCTCCAAGGAAAGGCAGCCTTGTTGGTCCCAAAACAATTGATGCTCAACTATTACTTATGGATATGGAGCTTGGAGGGTCTGTACTATAGTCTGTTGAAAATTTATCTTTTAAAATCCTGTAGGCCCAAAGACTGCTAGAAGATGAATTTAAAAAGGGAAGCAGAGAAAGATGGCATATTTTTAAAGTTTACCAATTAGAAAGGATATAATCTTTTTACATGTGTGCCAATGCTATCTTCGTTTGTTTCTCCATCAGTGAATATTATGTATTTCAGTCCCCATCGGTATAGAGTATGTGTTCGGAAGTACTTCTCTTGAGGTTATGAAGTTCAGAAGAAGCTTCTGAATTTAGTTTTCAAATGGTGTCTCCCCAATCTCCAGTGCACTTTAACCTTTTTGTTGCCTGCCCATACCTTCCCCCAGTCTGCCCCATAAGTATGTGGGTTCTGTCTTAATCATGTATATCTCTGAAGTTCCAACTTCACATTTCAAGTGCTCTTCAGTGCAAGATGAATCTGTTCATCTGCTGAAAAAGGACCTCACCAGAAGCTTTCTTTATCTTAGTTTTCCTGTGTTTTACATAAGCTTTTAATTTTTTTTCCTTATAATGTGAATTTTTATGAAAAATTAAACAACAAAAGGATTGTGTTATCATTATTAAAAAAAAAAAAGCAAATTTTAGGAGTTTGGGTTTCAAATCTGTTTAAACCTTAAACTCTTGAACTTGTCAGTGTTTTACAATTAAGCCTTGCAGGCTAGCAGAGCTGGTGTGTAGCTCTTCTTATTTTAGCCCATCTGTTTCTCCAATTAGTTGGCATGAAAGAAGAAGGATGGTCTCCAGGGATTTTCTCTTTTTCACTTCCCTCTTTCATCCTGAAGTGCTTCTAGATTTATTTATTTTTTTGGAAGCAAAACAATGTTCACCCAACATTTGAGAGTGATCATCTCACCTACATAATTGCTTTATTGATTTTGGGGGCTAGGGGGAGATGAGAAATTAAAACTAATGAGTTGTCTTAAAATCCTAAAACAAGCATTTCTAGATAATTTTATATCGTCCAACTGGATATCCTTACATGGAGAAGTCTGAACTAGCATCCCTGTGATTGAGAACATGGACGTGCCAGTGCTTTGAGTCTTTGAGGGAGGAGAGCTTGAGCAGATCTGACCATCCCAAAGAGGATTTCTGCTCTTCTTGTAGGCATAGCAGAAAGTTTGCCTTAGAAGCCCATCAACTTCTTCCCAGTTCATGTGTGTATATGATCACAGAACACAGTTTTTGATTGTTGGGTTTTTATATATAAAAAAGCCTCTTGTTTTAAAATAAAGGATCAACATGTGCCATGGTTTTGAAAAAAAAAATAGAGAATATACTCACTTGATTTATTTTTTCAGTGCTTTCATATAAGAGTCGAGCAGTGATATGTACAGAGAGTATCTTTGAATATAAAAGTAAAAATTTGCTGTGTGTAAAATATTAAACAATTAACTGTTTATATTAAAAATAAATTCTGAATAAATTATCCAAGGATATATCTAACAGAGAGCTCCTTTTGTCTTTTTTGTTCACTGGCATCCATTCTTTACGAGTAGAAAAGGCTTGTGTGGAATTTACAGCCATTTCTATCTGGAGATGCAAAGTGTTTGACCCCTAAAGACATTTTCACAGAAGTTCCTTTACATTTGATTATGTTGTCAGGATTTGAAAGCTGGCCAGCATTCTCCACATCCACCACCGCCCCCCTTCCACCCATTTCCTTGTCTTTGCGTTTTTTTAAAGATGGCCTTAAACAAAGGTGAGGCTAGTTATATTTGATTTTTTTTAAAATTCTTTTGGGGGGTCTTGTTACCACATGATTTTGGGTTCTTTGTGGTTTTCTTGGCTAGAGATGGGAATGTTGCTACTTTGGTTTGTTTAGTTAAAAAGGATCCCTTGGCAATTGTTTTGCTCTTGAAATCTGATCCAGGGAGTATGGATTTTTAGACCAATAAAACACTCTGTTTTTCATTTCAATGTCATGCCAGTTTTTTTGTTGTTAATTTATTTCCTTGCCCTTAAGATGAGTATCGCATAAGATAAAGGTGACTAAAAACGTGATGCTTACACTAATGTTCGGTGGTGGGATTCAAAAAAATTTACTACCGGTTTGGTGGGTGTGGCTTGATGGGCATGGCAGGGGAAGGATACTGTAACATCTCTATTCCCACCCCACCCCAGGGGAAGGATACTGAAAAATCCCCATTTCCTCCCCACCCGACTAACCTGCTTTCCAGCTCCGCTCTCCTGCGCAGGACAACAAAAGGAGACCCAGCCGATCAGCAGAGAATAGATGGGGGTGGGGCCAGTCAGAGGTGGTATTTGCAGGTTCTCTGAACTACTCAAAATTTCCACTACCGGATCTCCAGAACTGGTCAGAACCTGATGAACTCCACCTCTGCTCATGTTGGTGTCCAAACTCATAATAGCATCCAGCCACAAAATTAGTGCGAAAGGTGACTTGTGAGAAGTGAATGAATCAATCTTGGGAGGAGAGTAAGACGGCAGATGTTGCCCAAGAAAAAGGAAGTGTTGTGTTTAAAGCTCTTCTGCAGTGAGTGTGTGGACTGGCTTTTGCCACCAAGTTTATTTTGAATGCCCGAGGAGAAATAAGTGGCACAGGGAGATTTTCAAAGAGGAGAAGCCATGGGGCAGATATTCTGGGTAAGTGCCACATAAATGTGGTTTTGAATTTGATTTCATAACTAACTTGTTAGAAAACAATAGTTGAAATCCAGAACTGTTCTTAAAGGAAGATTAAGCAAAAAAAAGGAAGTGAGAGACAAAAACATGTTTTGGGCCATAGATGAGATGGTGGTATTTTATGGCTAGTGCAAAACAACAACAGTGAGGTGCTTTTGAACAGAACTTGAATCTAGGGCTTTTCTGCAATTGCATTCTTCAAGTATTTGGTTTTTCTTTTTTCTTAAATAATTCTGGAAATTTGGAAGCTTTTTCACTTCACTGTGCCTTCTAATAAAGGCATTATATTACTGGCAGTTCTGGTTACATTTCTAATGAACTGGCACTACTATCTGCATGCTTAAAATGTAAATTACATTAGTTGTATAGCCTGGCTAATGAGCTGCTTCAAAGGTATGCTTCCAGGAAGAGGAGATCCTGAGGCGTTCATCTTGCTTGTTCTTTGCTTTATTTGTGTGTAAATAGTTTTAATGTGAGCTGCTAACCAAACATGTTGCATTTGAAGTTGCAAAGGTTGCATAACAGGCGGAAGATTAAAAAAAAGTCTGCTCAAAATTACTTAATTGCTCTCCCTATGGAGATTAATTAACTTGGTCTGTTGCAGCAAAGACCTGTTAAATAGGCTAATGTGATATAACAAAGTATTGGCCCAGGACCAAAGAGGCCCAGATTCAAATCCACCCCATCAACTTTGCCATTTTCTACCTTAGCCCAACCTATTTTACAAGGTGGTTGTTGTAGAGAAAAACTGGAGGATGTACACCTCTTTGATCTCCTGGAGAAAAGGCACAATATAAATCTAATACCGGTAGTCCTCAACTTACAACCGGCCATTTAGTGACCATACAAAATTACAATGGATTATCCAAAAGCTACTTATGACCGAGTTTCAAAGTTCTGATGTCTCACACACACCCCTCGTAGTTACATGACCAAAATTTGGACACTTTGCATTTATGGCCATTTGTACTGCCCAGCAGTCATGTGAACGTGAATTGTGACGACTTTGCTGGAAACTGGCATTTACCTCCAGTTTCTGCCAAAATCAACCCCTAGCTAACAAGGGGTTGACTTAATGATTATGGTGTTCACTTAATAAAGTAAAAAAGTACCACCTTATAAAGCCTTAGTGAGGCCATACCTGGAATACTGCATCCAGTTTTCGTCACCGCATTACAAAAAATATGTTGAGACTTTGGAAAAAGTGCAAAGAAGAGCAACTAAGATGATTAAAGGCCTGGAGACTGAAACATAATGAAGAGCGATTGCAGGATTTGTGTTTGGCTAGTCCAGAAAAAGAAGCAGGGGGAAGGGTAGCAGTATTCCAGTATTTGATAGGCTGCCACAAATGGAGTTGATTGATTTTCCAAAGTACCAGAAGGCAGGACAAGAAATGATGGAAATTAATCACGGAGAATTAAGGAGAAACTTCCTAACAGTGAGAACAATGAAGCAGTGAAACAGCTTGCCTTCAGATGTTGTAGGGGCTTCATCCCTAGAGGCTTTTAAGAAAAGACTGGACAACCTCTTGTCTGGAATGGTATAGGGCAGTGGTGGCTAACCTTTTTGGGCCCCTGTGCCAAAAATTGTATGCACGCTTGCACGCTCATGCTCGTGTGCCAGCACCCAGAAGGCAATGCGTGCTTCCCCATACCCCCTACACATGCGTACGCAATCCCAATCCCCACCGCCCCCTTACCTGCACTGCACCTCACAGCTGATTTTTGGCCAGTTTGAGGTCTTTTTCGGCCTCCCAAAGTCTTGAGGAAGGCTTCTGCAGGCTTTGCAGGCTGAAAACTAGCCCTGTTTCATCATTTCCGATATTTTCGGAAAAACAGGAAGTGATGAAACGGGGCTAGTTTTCGGCCTGCAGAAGCGTTCCTTTCAGGCTGAAAAAGGCCTCAAAGCAGCTGAAAATCAGCTGTGAGGCACATGTATGCTGCAGGTAATTTTGCCTGCAGCTCGCGTGCCAGCACAAATGGCTCTGCGTGCCACCTGTGGCATGCGTGCCATAGGTTCACCATCACGGGTATAGGGTCTCCTGCTTAAGCAGGGGGTTGGACTAGAAGACCTCAAAGGTCCCTTCCAGTTCTATTCTAATTAATGACCATGACATTTGCTTTACAACTGCCATATCTGCTTAATATCTGCAGTGAAAAAAGTTGTAAAATCACGTCTGATCACATGGTGACTCACTTGACAAGCATCACAACTTACAGCTGCCAGGCTCAATTACATTCGTAAGCTGTAGATGCATATTACCAATCTGCTAATAAGATCCAGAGGTGGTATTCAGCAGGTTCTGGCCAGTTCTGGAGAACCAGTAATGGAAATTTTGAGTAGTTTGGAGAACCAGCAAATCCCACCTCTGACTGGCCCTGCCTCCATCTATTCTCTGCCTCCCGAGTCCCAGCTGACTGGCTGGGTCTTCTTTTGTTGCCCTGTACAAGAGAACGGAGCTGGAAAGCAGGTTACTGGGGTAGGGAGGGAATGGGATTTTGCAATATCCTTCCCCCAGGAGTGGGGAGGGAATGGGGATTTTGCAGTATCCTTCCCCTGCCATGTCCACCAAGCCACACCATGCCCACCAAGCCACGCCCACAGAACCAGTAGTAAAAAATGTTGAATCCCACCACTGGTAAGATCCCACAACTTGCTTTGCTATTGTTTTAATTTGAACACAATTCTGTCTGTGACTTTTTTATGTGAAAAAAAGACATTTGTAGCACCTTTTCAACTAATGCATGTTATTAAAAGGCATCAGCTTTTATGAGTTGCAACTGCAATTCATGAAAGCTGGTGAATTTTAATAAAACATATTAGTCAAAAAAGTGCTACCAGGTTCCTGATTTTTTTCCACAGTAGACTAAGACAGCCCTCCTCATTTTAAAAAATGATTGCAGAACTTCAGTGGCAGCTGAAAACTGAAGGCAGAGATTGGAGATCTGCTTCCTTCAAGAGAAGGGAACCCTTCTGATAAGCATTGTAAATTTATTTTTAAAATACGGCATTTGTGTATATGTGTGGGCTAAGGATAGTTGAGAGAAACAGAAACTATCCATTGGGTGGCAGTATAGCATCCAAAATCAAACAGAATTAAACGGGAAAAGGGAAGGGAAGCCTATTATAGTGCATCTTGGGCCCTTATTTACTAGCCATTTTTCAGGAACAAGTAAACCAAAAATGCTAGTTTGGAAACTGGAGACTCTGTACCATATCCTACATTGTGAGCTTCCTAGAGTTGTTCAGAATCGAGCAGTGCCAAAATCAAAATTAAAGTACAGTACCATGATATGGTTGCAGATTTAAATAATGGCTCCTCTGTGCCTCAGAATTATTGATGGGATGATAATGGATGGTTGTGAGGAGGCACTGGTCATTTTCTTGATTCTGCCTTCCAGGCCAAATGATAAGTCCAAATCAAAACTGCCTTTATTATAGTCCTAGACCAGCCTTCAATGGTAAGCTTTTTTAAAAATGGAAAAATGATTTTCTATGATTTGCTATTATATTCCTGTTACTGCATCCTAAGATGGCATCTAAGATAGCAACAAGTCTGAGGAATTCTGGGAGTTGAAGTCCACACACGTTAAGTGGCCAAGGTTGAGAAACACTGCTCTAGCATGATAACTTTCTGGTAAATCTAACTTCTATTAATGATAGCCTGCTTATTCATAAACATGCTCATAAACATGTTTGATCTGTCTAGATCTCAAACTGACTGACCCGTAGTTTCCCCAAGTTCTCCTCCTTCCCTCTCTGAAAATGGGGAAGACATTTGGCTGCCCCCTCTCCAGTTATCTGGGATCTCACCAGTTCACCAGTTCTCAGAGATGATCAAGGATGGTTTTGAAATCACCCCTGCTACTTCCTTTACTGCCCTGTGATGTAATCTATCTGGCTCCAGAAGCTGAATTTGTTTATCTTAGCTAAATTATCTCTAACCCTCTCCTAATTTATTCTGAGTAGTCCCACCCGTCACCCCACCTCCCACCACTAATATAATCATAACCAGCTCCAGCTCCCTTTCACCTCAGAGAGAAAATAGGTGCAAAATAAGTAGCTCAGCCTTCCCACCATCCTTCTTTACATGTTCACTTCACCCCTTTCTGAACCTAACCCTTTTTTGTTTTCCTTTTATTTCTAGCATACCCAGAAAACCCCTTCTGATAGTTTTTGGTATCTCTTGCAAGCTTCACTTCTTTCTGAACTTCTGTTTTTTTCTGAAGTTTCAGTGAAAATAATGGAGTTTAGAGAGTCAGTTTGTCAATATTAAAGTAAAAACAAAAAAAATTAAATTGGAAGAAAACCCACAGTTTAAATTAAAGTATAAAAGAAGCTAGGGATGAAAACAAGAGTCTGTAGTTGGTTTAAGAGATTTAAACATTAAAAGGGAATTTTGAAATGAGCTGCACCATATAATGGTGTTGAACAATGAAGGCTAAAGTTCTCAGCCTTGGTAGCTGACTGAGATCATTATCATGATCTCCAGGAGTCGTGAATGCTCCAACACTGGAAGTTTTAAAGAAGAGATCAGACAACTATTTGTCTGAAATGGTATAGGTTTCCTGCCTGAGCAGGAGGCTGGACTAGAAGACCTCCAAGGCCCCTTCTAACTCTGCTATTCTGTTCTGTTTATTTGCGAAAATATTTCCATGCAGCTTTAACTCTAAAAAAAACAATTCCAAAGTTGGGCTGAGCATGTGCTTAGAGAGGCGCATTGCACCATCATTTCTGAGGTACTGTTTTAATGTGGCTACATTTATACGTAAGTAATGACCACAATTAGGACCGTCACTTCTGTCACTAATTGAAGCAGTCATTAAGTGAGTGGCATCCAATTTCATGACTTGTTAAGCAAATCTGGCTTCCCCCATTGACTGCTTGCCAGAAGCTCCCTGGAAAGGCCATAAACGGCAATTGTATGATTTCAGGACACAGCAACTGTTGTAAACACAGGCCAGTTGCCAAGTGCCTATATTTTGATCATGTGACTGTGGGGACACTGTGAAGTATGAGAACCGGTTGTCACTTTCTTCAGCAGCATCATAACCTTGAATGGTCATTAATGAGTGGTTGTAAATCGAGGATTACCTGCTGTGCCTTGAAAGTTCGGTGAGAAGTGTAGTAAATCCAGAAAACTTGTCATCTCTCTTCTCTGGTTTTCATTAATGTTCTGGACTAGCAGGCTCAAAAGCCTGCAACTCTGATTGGCCCGCTAATAGCGGATCGTGATTGGTTACCTCAGACTGATCCGATTGGCTAGTAAATGGGCTGCCGCGATTGGCCCAGCCAAGCGCGGCAAACTCAAATCGCCATCATTGGCTGCCTAGCCGCAGCCAGCCCTATATAAGGGGCTGCTGCAGCTGGGATAGTTCGCTCAGATCTGAAGTCACTAATAAAGAGCTGTTGTTGCTATCTGAGTCTTGTCTCCGTCATTGGACCCATCCTCCCAGATCTAACACTGGCGATGAGGTTGGGATACGGAGACAACGAAGCCTGCTGAACACTTGCTAAGCTGAAGGAGCATGTGGCTGACAAAGTGCAACATCGGCGACATGGCCAGCAGCGCTATACCACCCGCCCCATTCGATCCAGCTAGTGAGGACTGGGACTCATATATGGACAGATTTCAAATGTTCCTGGAGTCCAACAACCTCAAGGATGCCACGCCCAGCAAGAAACGAGCAGTTTTTCTAACGCATTGTGGACCCGCTGTTTTTAAAATGGCTAAAGCACTTGCGAAACCGGCTGAAGTCAAAACGATGGACTGGGATACCCTTGCTCCCATCCTTCGCAACCATTACGCCCCAGCAGTACCGACTCTCATTCGCAGGCACGAGTTTTATCAGAGGGATCAGTGTGAAGGTGAGAGCATCGGGGATTTCGTGGCTGACCTGAGAAACCTGGGCGGATTATGTGGCTTCGCCAATCTAGAAGAAGCCATGAGAGACCGAATTGTCCTTGGCCTGAGAGATCCAACTGTCCAAAGCAAGATCATGGCCAAAGGAGACATTTCCCTTGCAGATTCCATAGCAGACGCCACTGCAGCTGAAGCCACTCATAAATCAGCAGCACGAATGCGCCGAACCAGCGAGATCAACTGCCAACCCACCAATGATGCTGGGAAACCTTCAGACAAATACACATCGGCCACCCATCACGAAGATGTCAAATCCTCCTCAGACAGCGAGGAGGAAGAAGTCCACAGACTCCGGTCAGAAAGTGCGCAACGGGACCAGCGGGGTCGTAAATCAAACTACCAATGTGCCGGATGCAGAGGAAACCACCCACGATCCGAGTGCAGATTCCTAGACGCCATCTGTCGTTTTTGTGAAAAACGAGGACATATTGCTAAGGTATGCAGAAATAAAAGAGGCTCCAGCCCCAGACGGAGAGGGAACAGCTCGAAAAGAACCGATGGCAACCCCACCACACAGAGGGACCGCCCTAGCAACCAGTGGAACCAGTACAACAGACCCCGAAGGTTTAATGGCGTACCCAGACGAGAAGAGGCTCCTCAGACCATCACCATCGGCCACGCTTCATCGCTAGATACAAAAAAAATCCGTGTAGAAGTCACCATCGAAAATAAACCGTGCATCATGGAAGTAGACTCCGGGTCTTCCCTATCCATGGTATCCTGGAAAACCCTCAAACAACTGATTCCCAACATCCGCCGCCAAGATCTCAGCAGTCAGAGACTCATACTAAAAGATTACCAAGGCAACCGGATTCTAGTCGCGGGCACCAGCCATTTCCAGGTCTCTTTCAAGGGACATACTGCAATACTACCACTCACCATTGTTGATAGAGACCGGCCAAGCCTACTGGGCCTTCAGTGGTTCGCGCCATTAGGAAGCGGAATGGCTGGCATCCACCATACCGAAGACGATGACTGGGAAGTGGCCCTCGTCCAAGACTTCCGGGAAGTTTTCAGCGAAAATTTAGGCAAGTACAAAGGGTCCCCTATTTCATTTAATCTCCGCCCTGACATTGCGCCCATTCGCCTAAAACCATGCCGAGTTCCCTTTGCTCTCAAACCCAAAATTGATGAGCAACTGGACAAATTAATTGCACAAGGCGTGTTAGAGCCGATTGACCACGCCCGATGGGAGACACCAATTGTCACCCCCATAAAGCCTGATGGGTCCTTGAGAATCTGTGGAGACTACAAGGCCACCCTCAATCACGCACTGCAGCAGAGCGCCTATCCGGTACCAGTCGTTCAGCATCTCCTACATTCACTTAGGGGTGGCAGAATATTTGCAAAACTAGATCTGGCCCAAGCTTATCAACAGCTGCCAGTCGATGCCGAAACTGCAGAAGCCCAAACTATAGTTACACATCGAGGCGCATTCAAATGTAACAGGCTCCAGTTTGGAGTAAGCGTAGCACCAGGAATTTTTCAAAGCCTGATGGAGAGACTATTGCAGGGCATAAAAGGGGTCATGCCCTATTTTGATGACGTATTAATAGCCGCCCCAATGAAGAGTCAATTAGAGAAACGCCTCAGAACAGTCCTACAAAGGTTCAAAGATGCTGGCCTCAAAGTTAAAAAGGAAAAGTGCCAGTTATGTACAGAAAGGGTAGAATTTCTTGGCTACCTCCTTGACAAACAAGGAATTCACCCTACGGAAAAGAAATTGGCATCCATCAAAAATGCCCCAAGACCCAAAAATAAAACAGACCTTCAAGCCTTCCTGGGACTCATTAACTTTTATAACATTTTCCTACCCCAGAAGGCGACTGTTGCTGAACCCCTTCATAGACTCCTCGATAAAAGGGCCTCCTGGATTTGGGGACGACGGGAGGAACATGCCTTCCAACGAATAAAGGACCTTCTCACTTCAGATGCAGTGCTAATACAATATAACGAAACACTCCCATTAACTGTTACTTGTGACGCCTCACCTTTTGGGGTGGGGGCCATCCTGAGCCACGTCCTACCAAATGGCACCGAAGCACCAATTGCATTTTTTTCGAGAACCTTGTCAAAGACAGAAAGAAACTATAGCCATCTAGACAAGGAAGCCCTTGCAATTGTATCTGCGATCAAAAGTTTCCACAAATATGTACATGGGAGATTGTTTTCCATCATCACAGATCATAAACCATTACTTGGCATCCTGGCAGGCGACAAACCTACTCCACACATTCTATCCCCCAGAATGACGCGGTGGTCAGAATTCCTAGCCGCTTACGACTATCAACTGAGGCATCGCCCTGGAAAATCTATTCCCCACGCAGACGCCTTGAGCCGCTCTCCACTACTCGAACTGCAAGATGACCCAGCTCCCACGCTACCAATACTACAAATTGAGACAATTCCCTCACCTCCACTAACTGCGCAGGACATCGCCCTTGAAACCAAGAAAGACTCATGTTTGGCATGAGTTCTTGGCTGGGTGGAGAGGGGATGGCCAGAAAACGAGCCCAAGGAAACCTTCAAACCCTTCAAGAACAGACAAACAGAACTTTTCTCACAAAGAGGGTGCGTATTATGGGGAGACCGAGTGGTCATACCAGCTAAACTACAAAAAAAAGTCCTACAAATGCTACACGATGGACACCCGGGCATCGTGCGTATGAAAGTGCTGGCGAGGAGCTACGCCTGGTGGCCAGGTATAGACAAACAAATTGAAACCTGGGTTGCCTCCTGTAACAGATGCCAATAAAACCGCTCAGCCCCACCAAAAGCTCCACCAGCAGAATGGGAAACACCCAGAGGTCCCTGGTCGCGTATTCATATTGACTTTGCGGGACCTACTAAAGGACACACTTTCCTAATAACAGTAGACGCATATTCTAACTGGCTCGAGGTTAATAAAATGAAAACAACCACTACAGATGCAGTCATCAAGAAATTAAACAGACTCTTTGCAACACACGGCCTACCCAATGCCCTGGTATCTGACAATGGGCCCCAATTTACTGCCTTAGCCTTTGAACAATACCTTGCAGACTGGGGCATCTGACACGCACTAACATCGCCGGCTCATCCAGCGGTGAATGGTAGGGCTGAATGAATGGTTCAGTTCACAAAGAAAACACTACAAAAAATGGAACAAGGAAACATCCACAATAAAGTCACTAGGATGCTCCTTCTCCAGCACATCACACCTAACAGCATGACTAACAAGAGCCCAGCTGAACTCCTGATGGCCAGGAAACTCAGATCGCCTCTAGACCGGTTACACCCTGCTTACACCCCGGAAAAACCCCTGGGTTCCAGCAGCAAACACCGCGCCTTTAAGGTAGGAGACCTTGTATTTGCAAAAAACTTTTCAGAGGATCCCCTGTGGATTCCTGCTCAAATAACTCAAGTCACGGGCCCCCCGCTCCTACTGCCTACTGACCACTGATGGCAGAGTGTGGAAAAGCCACATTGACCAGCTACGCTCCAGACTGACCACAACTTCCATCAGCGACCACAACCTCAACACCGGGGGGAGGGGAAGCCGTGAGTCCTGTAATAGAACCAACACCTGTCCCATCAGAACTAACCCCAAGATCACCACATCATAGCTTACAATACTTACCAACTGTAGTTGAACCTGGGCAAACGAACACTTCACCTAGAAGCAGCAGCCAAGCAGGTTCAGCGAGCCCGGGGAGCCATAGCAGTAGCAACGAAGCTGATGACCCAATCACCCCGAGTTCACCAGAGGAGAGTCACAACTATGACACCGGTTCACCATTCCAGCTAGATCCAGCAAGCAGTCCATCTGAACCCGAAATTGAACACGGACAATTGGAATTACGCAAGTCAGGTAGACAGGTACAAAGACCCGCCTACCTGCGAGATTACATAACCCCGCCCCTTAAACAGAACCGAGACGGGAGGGGTGTTCCGGACTAGCAGGCTCAAAAGCCTGCAACTCTGATTGGCCCGCTAATAGCGGATCGTGATTGGTCACCTCAGACTGATCCGATTGGCTAGTAAACAGGCTGCCGCGATTGGCCCAGCCAAGTGCGGCAAACTCAAATCACTGTCATTGGCTGCCCAGCCGCAGCCAGCCCTATATAAGGGGCTGCTGCGGCTGGGATAGTTCGCTCAGATCTGAAGTCACTAATAAAGAGCTGTTGTTGCTATCTGAGTCTTGTCTCCGTTCTTGGACCCATCCTCCCAGATCTAACAATTAATACAAGTTTTTTCTTAATTTTAGAAGAGGCAGAGTCCAGTTCTGTGGCATGTTATTTGTGGCAATGAAGAGACTTTATCTTTATCTGTACACAGCTTAGTTTAGCTTAGAGAGGGCTGTAAAGCACTGTAAATCGGTATATAAGTCTAAGTGGTATTGCCATTCTCCAAAGCACCTGAGGGCAGGGCAAGAAGCAGTGGATGGAAACTAATCAAGGAGAGAAGCAACCTAGAACTAAGGAGACATTTCCTGACAGTTCGAACAATTAATCAGTGGAACGACTTGCCTCCAGAAGTTGTGAATGCTCCAACACTGGAAGTTTAAAAAAAAGATGTTGGATAACCATTTGTCTGAAGTGGTATAGGGTTTCCTGGCTAAGCAGGGGGTTGGACTAGAAGACCTCCAAGGTCCCTTCCAACTGTGTTATTCTATTCTGTATGAACCACTGTCTCACAAAAGATAACCACTTCTTATGTCCGATACATTCTAAAATACCTGATTAAATAAAATGGTTATCTTTTAAATACAGCAACAACAATCATCTGCAAGTAAAGTAGATCTCCTTTATGTCAGTCCCCCTCGTCAAAGGCACTGCTTGGCTTGGACAGAAAGCAGGCAGCTGTTGCTGCTGTCAATTGGCCTTGCGCTGGAGCAGATCTGGCTAATTCTCTCCCTGGCTCCCCGCTGCCTTCTCTCAGCTGATGACTTTGACAAAGCCCTTGCTTGCTGCTTCCTCCACTCGCTCTGGGTCGGAGCTCCAGACGAGTTGCCTTTGTCTGTCCTCCACTTTTCCCCGGGCAATCCAGACGGAGACGGGCTTCTCCATGGCCGACTCTCTCCTCAATCATTCTTGGCCGTCTTTCTCCAGGAGGTGGATGAAGAGATGGTCCTTCAAGAGAGGTAATGTGACAAGGGCTCATGTTTGGGGACGGCTGTCACCTAAGGGACAGTGAGGCAGAACAGGCTGACTTGCCTATGGATTCCACAACCCCTGAGAAGCGGTTACCCTGAGGGGAAAGTGGGCCCAATGTAAATATTTGGCTGCGCTCTTCTTCCCAAGTGATTTACACCTTGAGTATATTTGGTTCAGCCATGGCTCTTTGGACATTTACCTTTTTATGTGTGTGTGTGTCTACTGTATATGTATAAAGGGGAAGCTCTGCTCTTCGGGGTTGATTTATCCATAGAGGGAGATTGTGGCCTTCCAACAGAGTCTGGCTTAATAAACAGAACAAAAGTCTATTACTTACAGAACCAAACTTTTAGAGTGCTTGTGAAATTTTCCGAAAAGTAATAGCTGCTGTTGAGGGCGACTGGGAGGCAGATATTCTCCTTCAGGTATTTACCTATGGTTCCATCTACTTGTTTTTACTTTATTTTTCTCTAGGACGGGTATGCCTGTGTATCTCTGACATTTAAACCTCAGATTGGCCACATATATGGGTTTCAAACATAGGATATATTTTTTCCCAGAGCTGTGGTGCTGTTTTATAATTGCTTCCGCCCGCATACACATACATTGGAGCTTCTCCAGACTGTCATTTTGTTTAGTACAAGAGTCACAACCTTTTATGGTTCCTACCAGGATGTGTGATAGGCAATTGCAGAATATATTTAACGTCTCTTAGAGCAAACAGTATTCTTTGGGGACAGTTTGCTTTTTGCAATCTTTAGGACTGTGTTCTTCCTGTGTCAAACTGTACATAGATCAATGAGCAAGAGGTGCACCTAGTCTTATATTATTTGGCATGATATATGGTGGGTGTCAAGGAATAATATTCCTGCCTGAGTTCCCATGATAGATGTTCTCTGTGAAGGAAGGTTACCCTTTGAGGTTTTAGCTGACTGGCCGATTCTGATTGGTGTCATTCAAACCCAGATGAAAATTAGAGATTAAGTATCTATTTCATTCTCTAAACAGAGATGGGAGGCTAGGATGTCCTCATAATAGGTCAGTCACATCTCTCATGTTCTTCTTACTTCTACACCTCCCCAGACATGGATGTGGGGATAAACTGGGTTTCCACCAAATCACAATTAATGAAATTTTTAAAGTGTTGTAATTGAAAAGATGCCTTTGATATTGGTCAAAATGGCTGTCAACTAGAGTTAGTTGGCTGAGTCATTTGATGTCGGAGTGAAGGCTAAGGTATCTATGATTAGTCGAAGATGGGGTGTAGCATGGTATGAGATTGAGAAGTCATTTGACTTTTAAGATATTGTGAATTTTCTTCTAATTCCTCTCTGCCTGTAACCTTGTTTAGTTGAAAAAAAAAAAAGACTGTCCTATTTTTTTCCAGTGAGATTGATGACTGAGGGAGGCTTTGAATGTGGACAGTTTAATCCTAGTTTGTTCTGGCAGACTGAAATGAATCTGCACGGCAGACTTCTTGGAAGCTCACTGTATTGAATAAATGCAGCTATTTGCTTAGGTTCAGTGAATTCTGGTTAAACAGAAAATTGGTCAGTTTAATAAGCAAGTGAAGCGTGTTGTGTTAATGTAGCGTGTATAGATAGCCCTCAAGTTATGACTGGTTGCTTAGCTTGCTTACTGCCAAAAATGGTATGTATGAGGTTTTGAGGTTCCTATGCCCCCCACCCCCGCAGTCATGTGACATTTCAGGTGCTTGGCAACTGGTCCATGTTTACAACTGTCTGCAGCTCACGTGTCTGCAATTTAGGACTTTTTGCTGAAATCTGGTGTTTACTTCCAGTTTTCAGCAAAAACCACCCATAGTGAATAATGGGGTTTGCTTAATGAGTGCGGTGCTCATTAAATAGCTGCCACAAAAAGACTCCCAAATTGGGTTGTTCACATAGGTGACCTGCTTAACAACCATCATGACTTATGACCATAATAGACAGGCTCTGCTATGATTGTAAGTTGAGGACTGCCTGTATTTAGAGAAAACCAAAATAACTATTCAACATCACTGACAATGCTACCATCCTTCAAAATGATCTTGATTATGTGTCTGAATGGTCAAACAGTTGGCAACTCCAAATCTCGACCAACAAATGCTCTGTCCTACACATTGGTAAAAAAAAAATCAATACACCAAATACAAGCTAGGCGGATATGACCTCACTGACGACCCTCACTCTTTCAAAGACCTTGTACTTCTCATATCGAATGACCTAAGCGTCAGAGCTCACTGCAACAGCATTGCCAAAAAGGCATTAAGAATTGTAAATCTAATCTTATGAAGCTTCTCCTCTGGTAATAATGATTTGCAAACTAGGACATGCATAATCTTTGCTAGACCAATACTTGAATATAGCTCCGCTGTCTGGAATCCGCACTGTATATCAGACATTAATACAATTGAGCAAGTCCAGAAGTATTTTACAAGAAGAGTACTACACTCCTCTGTTCGCAACAGAATACCCTACACCACCAGACTTGAGATTCTAGGCTTAGATAACCTTGAACTACGCCGGCTAAGGTTGGACTTAAGCATAGTACCTAAAATCACATTTTACAATGTCTTATCAGTTAATGAATATTTCAGCTTTAACCACAACAACACAAGAGCACACAACAGATATAAACTTAATGTAAACTACTCCAAACTTGATTGCAGGAAGTACGATTTCAGCAACAGAGTGGTCAATGTCTGGAACTCACTACCTGATTCTGTTGTCACCTGCTCAACCCCCCCACTCCTTTACCTTCAAACTAACCTCTATTGACCTCACCCCATTCCTAAGAGGTCTGTAAGGGGCGTGCATAAGTGCACAATTGTGCCTACTGTCCCTGTCCTATTGTCCCCAATTATTAGTTCCTATTTCATGTATTTAAACTTACGTTTATTCTTATTTCTATTATATTCTAAGTGTTTGACAAAATAAATAAATAAAATAAATAAATATATATTGTCCTACTTGCATCAATGAACCTGCAAGCTTGTGCAGGTATTTAAACAAATGTTTAAGACTGGCACATGAAGATCCCGGGACAGACTAAACATGTATGAGATAAAAGTCTATGGAGATTCTCAATCATCCAGGTCATGGTTGTCCCAAAGGTGCTTTTTTTTCAAGAGGCAACTGGACTTTCTCATCCAAGAAGCTTCTTCAGCTCTAACCCCACCATCCAGTCAGAGCTGAAGAAGCTTCTTGGACAAGAAGCAAAACATCTTCAAAGAAAAAATCAGAAAGTCCAGTTGCTTCTTGAAAAAAAAGCACTTTTGGGACATGTATGAGATAATCTGATTAATCAGGGATTAAACAGCCATCAACGTGTCAGTTGCCTTGGGAAAGAATCTGACTACAGTTGTTGTTGTTTTTTTAAATCGTCTTCACTTCTTTTAAAAGAAATCTTTAATTAGACAACTGTCTTTTTTTCCTGCATGTACAATGGCTCTGTGTAGCACACAGATACCAGTATTTTCAAAGCACGGTGAAATGCTCCATTCTACTCCCTTGCCTTTGAGTGTGCTCTCCTATCTTCTCATCACCATAAATAAAGGAGGAGGATGTCTGGCCTCTCCTTCCCCCTCCCCACCCATTCAGTGTTTTGGCAGAGTTTGTCTCTCTCCATGGTACCACCTGGAAATCACTCAGCCACTCTGAAGTAGGGCCAGACAGCCAAAGGGGAACATGCTGGGAGAAAGCGCTTGGCATCCCCATTGCTAGAGGCCTGCATATTGCCTAAAATGGTCTCCCTACGGCCCTCAGTGCTCTCCCCTCACAGAGCCACCTCTTCTGTGCACAACATGTTCCAGAGTTTACAGGGACTGATTTATTGTATTGAGGCTGGATTGTTTGAGGGAAGGTCAGATTTGAGGATAACCGTTGAGAACTCTGGGTGGGCCTAGGACACTCTGGGCAACAATGCTACTGGATCTGTTCCCAGATTGGAGTGTCACTTCAAACATGACTAGTGATGACAAGAAACTGTTATCTGGTTTTGTCTTTTGCAAGCAAGGGAGGAAACCTGGAGCAGCAGCAGCAGCCCTGATCTGAATCTAATTTAAGCTGTTCCCGCCTAACTTCTAGAATGTGTGTGTGGGCAGGCTTCACTCATTTGTCCAGATTTAAGAGCAAGTGCAAAGTTGGAGCAAAGCATGAAAACTGTGCACTGCATTTTAGACAACAGCTGTTTGAAGTAAATGCACTGGCAGAGCAGTGAAGCTTTCCAAGACTAAAGCAAGGGTTTACAAACTTGGCAAGTTTAAGACTTGTGGACTTATATAACTGGAAGATGATTTTATGTTTTTATGTTTTGTCTGTATATGTTAGTCTTAAAAAATAAAAATCTTTTATATATATAAAAAAAAGACTTCAGGACTTCAACTCCCAGAATTCCTGAGCTAACAGGGCTGGAGGGGGAATTCTGGGAGTTGAAGTCCACAAGCCTTAAAGCTGTCAAGTTTGAAGACCCCTGACCTAAAGCGTCAAAGTGACTCTCTTAAGTTACTTGGCAGGTTAATTTTTAAAAAGTAGAATGTGCCCAGGGTTGAACCTTCTAAAATTGCAAAGATTTGAATATATAAAATAAAGAATACTATAAATCTTTTAGCATACATTCTAGATTTTCACCAGGATGAATGCTTGATTTTAAAAATGTTTTTGGAAGTGCGTGCCCTGGTTTTTAGTGGGAGTTTATCAATAAGTATCAAATTAGTTGTTCAAGGTTCCCAATGTACATGGTAGCAAAACAATGCAACAGACTTGGAATAAGATTTGCTATGGGAAGAAAGTTAATTCCAAAAGAAAACGTAGAAACTACATTTCTACTACATGTCTAGATGAGGAATTGGCACTTCAGAAACAGTATGTAGTTTTTAGTGCAGTATGCTAAACAAAAGATCTCATACTGATAAAATCAACATTATCTCAATATTAGAACATTAACTAAGAGCTAATACTAATAATAGCAGATTCTACATTTCATTTCAACAATGAAATGTGGTATCAGAAGGATACTATAGGAAGAGTGAAGGCAAATGCTGTGTTTTTCCTACACCATTGCAGCTATTTCTGTATCCTTCAGCTGGTGGAGAGATAAGTGGCTGCTGCTTCCTCTGGCCCACAGCCTTTTTGTCTTGTAACTGGGTCCTTCTGCTCCTTTCACTCAGGGTCAGACTGCAAGCAAAGCGCAAGAGATTTCCCCAGCAATCACACTGATCCCACCTCAGGGTATAACAGCCCAAACACTTTGTCTCCATCCTTGATTGCCGAGGATGAGGTCTTCTTTGGCAGCATGGCAGAGGAGAGGGTGAGTACATTATTAACTACTTACTTACTACTAACTAACAGGACAAAATTGAGAGGAAGAAAATAACCCAGGTCTGTGCCATTCTCTGATCAGACTATAAACCACCATAGGTACTTAGGAAGGCGACCTAAGGATCCTTCCACTTATATGTATTTATGGAACCATTTTCTTTTGCAACTACGTGGCATTAGAGGAACAACCCTTTCAAGATGGTAATTCCAAAAAGCCCTTAAATTCTCACTTCAGTCAGAACTAGGTTTCTTCCATGAGCTGTACAGATATATTTTTTTTCTCCTTCTTGATTGGTGAGTGATTTCCCACGTGGTGGAACAATTTTATGGAGCACCTGTTCTTACTGTTTACTGTATGTATCTAAAGCTGCAAAGTATTATTTTCAGCAGTGGAAATTTTGTTTGTGAACTTCTTGATTTGAAACTGTCTCCAGACATTGGGCGTATTGTTCTAAGAAAAGCTCCAGAATTCAGTGACACATTTCGTAGCTAGTGTGCAGAAGGTCACTAATTCATTCAACTGCAGGTTAGAATAAAAATCACTTGAAGAGTTAGTACCACTTTATAATGCCTTGCTGAGACCATACCTGGAATATTGCATCCAGTTTTGGTCGCTACAATATAAAAAAAAGATGTTGAGACTCTAAAAAGAGTGCAGAGAAGAGCAGCAAAGATGAGTAGGGGACTGGAATGTGAAGAACATGTGAAGAACAGTTTTGGGAATTGGGTATGTCTGGTTTATTGAAAAAAAGGACTTGGGTTGACATGACATAGCAATGTTCCAACATCTAAGGGGCTGTCACAAAGAAGAAGGGCTCAACCAATTCTCCAAGGCACCTGAAGGCAGGACAAGAAGCAATGAGTGGAAATTAACCAAGGAGAGATCCAATCTCAAAATAAGGAGGAATTTCCTGACAGTTAGAACAATTAATGAGTAGAATGAAGTTGGGAATGCTCCAACAGTGAAGATTTTAAAGAAGAGATTGGACAACCATTTGTCTGAAATGATATGGTTTCCTGCCTGAACAGGGGGCTGGGCTAGAAGATCTCCAAGGTCCCTTCCAAGTATTTTATTCTGTTGCCAGCATCTCTAGTAAGAAAGGGAGTTGGATGAAACAATGTGAAAAGACCTGTTCTACATATGCTGATCTGGAGAATCAGAGAAGATAATGCCCAGACAACAAATGGACTGTAGATAAGTCACAACAAAAATCAGTTTAAAAAGAAGTCTCTAATGAACACCAAGACATTTTTAATATGCAGAAGATTCAAGCATTAAGCCTAAATAACAGGGCTGTGATTTTAGATCAAAAACTTGCCAGAGGTTATATATGTGTGCTTTCTTTAAAGAAATTGACACAACCATCTTTGTATCTTTTTGTATCTTAGGTAATTTTATCTCAATTACTCAGTTTTCAGTCTGTACAAATACCTTCCTATATAAGTTTGGAAAAACTCCATTTAGAAACATTTTCTAAAGTGAGACAAGAATATTGTATGAAATCCTCCAGGTTCAAAGAAGAAAAAAGCCACATTTGCAGGGGGTGGGATTTGTTTTAAAACTTACCTTCTGCTTTCTGGTTGCATGCAATATATTGGTCTAGCCATGGTTTGCTAATCATGATTTATCAATTAAAGCACAAATAGGTGGATTCACCCATGCTGAATATTAACCACAGCCTGTGAATCAAAACTATAGAGTCTGGTTTTACTAAGCCAAATGTTTACAAATGCTTTATGGTTAGCATGATGAATGAATTTAATCTATGATAACACTAAACTATATTCAAATAGGATCCAGAAAGGCAGAAGCACAACCTATATTGTGCTAGGTATTACACAACTGAAAAATAAATACTATCAGAAGAAAGAATTACCTTTTCTTTTATACAGCTATTGCTTATTATTAAATCTTCTTTGTACAAGTCAAGGTAATGTTTCTGTCCCCTATTTCCCACACCACAGCCAAGGAAGTGGGTTGAGCTGAGAGAGAATGACTGCCCCAAAGTCACCCACCCAGCTCTCGTGGCTAAGGTGGGACTAGAACTCACAGCCTGCTGGTGATTGGCCCAAAGTCACCCAGCCAGCTTTTATGCCTAAGGGAGAACTAGAACTCACCTTCTCCCAGTTTCTAACCCAACAACTTAACTACTAAACCCTCTCTCTGTCTTTCTATGTATCCATCCATGCCTGACCTCCCTTGACGTATTTAATTATTTGTTTGTTCTCTCCCTCCCATTGGCAGGAAGATGCTTCTTCTCCAGAACAGGACACACTTCCATGTATTGTTGACAGCAGCACAGAAGATCTGCTCTCTATAGACTCTGCTCTCCAGGGATCAGAGTACTATAAGGACCTGGAATTTGCTGCACCTACAGAGTCAAATAGTAACATGGGCTTGCAGCTTGATTGGACATCACAGGAAATTCCTGGTTCTTGCTCATCAGCAAAAAATTCCACAGGTTGTGAGGAGATGCTTGCCAATTCTCAGACTTTGGATACACCGTCCAGTTTTGAAATGGCACATCACTACTTGGAGGAGGTCCATGCTTGTCCATGCAGTTCTGGGGATCAGGGGAGCTTTGTCAAAAGTGAGCAGGAAGAGACACTGCATGGTGAGGAAGGCTTTCCAGTTTTGACCAGGTCTATGTCTACCTCACGGCGGCACAGCTGGGAAAGTCTTCAGTCTCCAACAGATGCCCAGCGTAGGTGAGTCTATCCTAGGAATGGGAAAGTTGAAAAGATTAATATTGGAATTGCTTGAGTAAAACTAAACATTCTAGTTCCACCATTCTTTCTTTGGACTTCTCTTTGCTTTTCCACATGCAATAATGAGACGATATACCTAATTTAAGCAAAAGAATGTGAACGAACTACTTTAAAAAGGTAACAGCCACAAATGTATCCATTTATATTCCTCCTTCAATTTTATAAACAGTTCAAGATCGCAACTACCTATTACTCCTTCCTCCTCCTATTTTTCCCACAACAACCACCCTGTGGAGGTGACTTGTACTGAGAGAGAATGAGTGGCCCAAAGTCATCCAGCTGGCTTTCATGCTTAAGGCGAGACGAGAACTCACAGACTCCTAGTTTACAGTTTGGTGTCTTTAACCATTCAACCAAACTGGCTACTACTGCAAATTTTTAGGCAATTATTCAGGCATGAGGACTATGCTTTATACAGGTTCATAAAATTTTCATACGGTTGCCTCAGCTGTGCTCTAAGTGAGCAACATTTTCTGGAGTTGCTTTGATCAAGGGAAGCTTATTTTAATTCTGAGCTGCTCTTAAGATGCTATTGCTTTTCAGGTAAAATAGAGTTTCAAATAGCCAATCTAGGATCTATGGATTATAGGAAAATACTTTCAATAAAGTATGTATGTATGTATGTATGTATGTATGTATGTATGTATGTATGTATGTATCAGTGGTGGGATTCAGTTTTTTTTACTACCAGTTCTGTGGGCATGGCTTGGTGGGCATGGCAGGGGAAGGATGCTGTAAAATCTCCAGTCAGAGGTGGGGATTTGCCGGTTCTCCAAACTACTCAAAATTTCCGCTACCGGTTCTCCAGAATTGGTCAGAACCTGCTGAATCCCACCTCTGGTATGTATGTATTGTATGAATCCCAGCCAGCTGTATTTCCAAACTCTTTTCAGACTGGAATAAAGGCTTTCATATTCAAAATATTCTTTTGAGGGCATAATGATAAAGCAAGATATTTTTCTGAAATTATTCTGTGAAATCCCTGATGCTCTCAGAGCTTGGCTGTCTGAAGACTTTTCATTACCCAACTAGGTAACATCATCTGTGCTAGTAAGTGTGGCTTTTGCTCCCCATTTATACACTTGTGTGGCTGTCTTTGTGTGAGTGTCATTTTCTCCGTTGTAGTTCTTTGATTACGATATTGTTTTCTGCTTGATTTTTTTTGTCCGGTGTTAATCCCTGCATATCTGCATGTTGGCTGATGGAGAAGCTGTTTTCTGTCTGTTTCCTTCTTAGCTTTTATACTGTCCCTTTTGAATGGTGTTTGGTGTATCTCTGTTGATGGCTAATTTGCCTGAGCGTCAAGCTTCCAGGAATTCCCTAGCATTTTTGGATTTGGCTTGATGTAGCACTTTCCTAAAGGTTGAGTTTTTCCATATGTTATGAGATTAAGGGGTTTTAATTGTGTCTTTTGACTTTTAATTGGTGTTCATGGATGTGCTCTGTCACTCTTCTACCTATCTAGCCAACATAATGGCTGTTTACATTCTTACACTGGATGTTGTACATGACGTCTGGTTTTTTTTGTGTGTGTGCTATGGTTGTAATACTGTTGGTTCTGATATATTGTTGATATATGGCAGTATTATTCTTTTCATAGCCTAAGTTGGATGTGCTTTACTGGGTTGAATGCTTAGTACTAGACTCAGTTTACATCTATTGGAATAAATCCCCAAGAAGATCTTGTGGAACCCATAATCTGCTTGTTCTTAAATCACCACAAGATCTTGTTCATTTTAATGAGTGGCAAGTGTCTGCAACCTGGTGCTTTCCAAATGTACTTTCATGATCATGTTCCTGCTGGGAGCTGCTGGATTATGTTAAGGGTGATATATATTATATTGCTTGAATGATATGGTCTAACATCACTTATACTTCATTGCCGAACAGAGATCTGAATTTAGTTGCCTGTCTGGAGCGAATAACTTGCAAATATTGGTTTTGAATACAAGAAACATGGAGTTTCAAACTCCCTTAGTCATGTAGCTCATTGGGTGATAATTATATCAGTCACTCTACCCCTTCTGTTAATTAGACCTAGAATATAAAAAGAATAAAATGTAATAAAAGATACATTTTTTTTCTTCCTAGTGTTTTCTCCCAAGTGTGCAGGGTTCACTTTTTTTTCCTGGATCGACCAAGTATTGATGCAAGAAACAGTGTTGTATGCAAACTAAGGACACAAATGTGTTCTGTGGTCATAAACTAACTTAATTTCTGCATAAGGGATTTAGAATATCTCCTAAAGTTATCCAACTATTGTTGTGCCAAAATAACAGTACGGCGGACAAGCTTTATATCACTTCAATAACAGCTACATGAGGCTATGAACTTGTTAGTAAGTTGTTAGTGAGGAAATGAACACTGTGGTTTTGCAGAGCTTACTTTACTAAACACACAGAATTTCCAGAAGATTTTCCTTTTAATCTAAGAACTCGTATCTCAAAAGACTTATATTTTGATTTACCTAGCCTACAAAGTTCGTTTGTAAAGCATTTCATTTTATTTGGACCACTTCAGCTTTTGCAAAACTTAATTCTGATTTTCTGAATACCCAAATTCTGGCTAGTATCAGCTACTAAAGTGCCTCTAACAGATATTTGCAGCATGCCTTTCAAAAGGAAAAGGGGCTGTCTAAAAAAATCAAAATTGCTATCACAACTATAAGAGAAAAAGCTGTCAGGTGATGAGTTAGAATATTTTGTTTAATTTGGGGGTGTGCAATTAACACTGGGCATTCCTTTTCAATGACTCAGCTGTAATGATGTTGTGAGTAGATGTCTCCTTATTTCACTGCCAACTCTGAACAAGCAATATTGATTTTATAGCACAGCCAAAAGAGGGGTTATTTCAAACTCTCTCCTCCTTATAAGGTGCCTGAGGAATTATCTGATCTTGGGCTCTTGGCAAAGCTTTCTGTCATGGGCACTGGACATCTCCTGTGGCTAGGCAGACTTTAGGCCAGGTATAAAAGTTGGGGGTGTGAGGTGGGAGGAAGGCCAATCAAGTTTCGGAGTTGTGCCTCTTGAGCTCCTCCATCAACTCTTAAAAGATGTTCTTTAAGAAAAAAATAGAAATAACAACATGATCTTATATTACTTGTTAGAAGAACATGCCAAAAACATCAATTCTCAATTGGTGTCCCAACAGCCTGTGTTATTTTTGTGAATATGCTATAAAAGCAGTGTAAATAAATTTGACAGGGAACTTGGCATCTTTACTCAGTTTAAGCAGTCCGAAAGAAGTTTATATACTTATTCTGCATGCAATAATTTTGTTGAAACTTTAAAGAGTTTTATTTGCAAAGAAGAAGGGTCAGCTAAGGAAGAATATCCCAAAAGTGCATATCAAAAGGCAGCTGGATTTTCTTGGTTTCTTCTTCAAAATATTTTGCTTCTCTTCCATGAAGCTCCTTCAATTCTTCAGTTGCCTTTTGAAATGCACCTTTGGGACAACCATGACCTGGATGATTGAGAATTTTCATAGACACTAAGTATGAATACTTTAATAGGTATGTTAAGACTTATTGGGTGAGGCAAATGCATTAAATATCAAGGTAATAAACAAAAATATAATCAATTAAAATTAGTTTTCTGTAACCTAATTCACAGCATGCTTGCTTAACTTAACTTACTCCACCAGAACTCTCAGACAGGAGTAAAAATTTTCTTCTCTTTTCTTTTTGTAGCTAATGAATTTTCAAAGTTGTTCAGGATACTACTATAAGAATAATATTACTATAATAATTGAAGAAATACAGCAGGAAAAAACCCCCAAATAAATTACACTTAATCAAAACATAGCAACATAGAATCTATTTTCCACACTTATTGTAAAAGGGGTTCCTGGAATGCTCAATTGTGCATTTTAAGGCATCACTACAAAAAAAAAAAGAGAAAACCCCTTAAAAATGTCTTAGGTCTGGTAGAGAGTTAAGACTGTTGTGTCCTTGAAATGTTTCTTCTGTTGTGATCCAATTTTATTCCCCATCAGGCTCAGTCTGGATGCATCAGAGCTAGGGAGTGACACAGAAAGGGAGGAAGAAAAGGAGAAGAGTCTCCCTGATTTCTCCCCACCTCTGTCTTGGTCAGGACTAGAAACTTGGAGTGCTAGCAGTGTGATCAAAGTGGAAGATGAGGCTTTGTGCCAAAACCTGGGCCTTGTGGAAAAGCCTGGGAATGTGGTAAGTCTTGGTGGTTTCGTTAGCTGCTCTGCATTATGGAGTGGATATAGCACTCACCTAAGTTGGCGATAAAAGCACGGCCAGATTAGCTGTTTGCTTCAATCAGCTGCTTCAAATGCCTCCCGCCAAAAGCTAATTAACATCATGGCTTGAGGCTTTACCAAAATATATTTATGTGTGTCAGGTAACTCAGACCTGGTAACATAACTATTCAAAGAAGATACTAAAACTTAATGCAGAAAAGGCCCAGGTGTAACCTTCTGCATCTCCAGGTAAGGATTAGTTAGCAAGTAACAAAGGTCCTTTGCCTGTCTAATATGTAAAAGTGCTGTCGGTAAAAAGACAATCCAGGCTAAGTAGACTGATGAGCTGATCTGTGAAACAGACAGCAATTTATTTTTGAATTGAGACCTCATTTTCTCCCAGCGTTGGAAAGTTGCAAGGTGGTACAAAATAAAACAGAACAACTAAACCAAACAGAACTAAACCGCCCCAACAAGACAATATTGTAAACCAATCCAATTAGACCTCAGTATTTTTAACATGAAAGCAAACAATCAACACTGATCCATTTAAAACACTACCCTGAAACAGAACCAAGTGTATATAATTTGAAACTGTGGCTAATCTCAGGCGTTCCTCGAACCAATCAGATTGCGGTCTGGGTGGACCAATCAGAATGCGAGTCTTCAAGAATGTTAATACAGAACAAAAACACTACCCTGAAACAGAACCAAGTGTATATAATTTGAAACTGTGGCTAATCTGGAAGTGTCTGCTGAATATAAATAGGGTGGAACAAGCAAACTCCTCTATTAAGTAAAAAGACACGTAAACGTCTTCAAATTTTCACAATCACGAAAAGAGATGATTTCAGAGTTGTGGGTTCAGGTCTCTCAAGGTGTAGAACTTGCAAATGAAAACCGAAGGCAGGATGCCCTGGAGGCTGTGTAGGTCTGGATGGGAAAAACAGGCTTCAATTGAATTTAGCAAGACTGAATGGGCTTTGGGTGTTTAGGATCTTCTGGGTCTGGGTTTCACCCTATTTAGTACTGGAGGGGCCCCAAACAGATCCTGTATGTAATCTGGACATCCTTCTGGATTTACAATTCAAGGAACAGGTAGCAATCAGGGCCAGGAGGATTTTTGCACAATTTTGCATTGTGCATCACAGTTGTGCCTGTTCCTGGATTGTGAGGCTCTGCTCACAGTTATCATGCCAGCTCCTCCTTCAGAGTCCCTAATAAATATACATCAAGCAAATATTTACATCTCTGAGCATAGAATCAATAAATGGGTGCAAGGTCAGCTGGTCTTCAAAGGCGGCAGGTGAAGTTAACTGGAGAAATCTGGAAGCCCAGAAGACAATTTGGGAGAAAGAATGGGGGGATTTAAAGTGTCAAATAGGTATGTTAAACTTTACAAAGGTTTAACACATCTATTTTTCACTTTTTTAGGCAACAAACTATGCTGCCAAAAATGATGGTTTGCCATTAAATCTGAGGTGTGTTCTAATAGGTGCCAAATGGGGGGCTGCCTACTCCTGTACTAAAAGGACAAAGTGAACAGGGTGTCCCAGGGTTCAATGAACACATTAGCATTACATCATCTTAAACAAAGAAGGGGCCAAGGGCTGACTGTTGTGGAGATCATGAGTTAGTCATGTTCACATTCCAAGTTAAGCTCGAGTGAAAGAAGAAAGCCAGTCACTTTCCACAATATGAGCCTGACCATATCTTGACCCACCATTTTCAAGGAGAACATCACAAATCACTTTGAAATTCAGAAACTCATTAATAAAGAAACAGTGGGATTAGATTAAGAAAGTTATTATGAGAAAAGACTGCCAAAGACCAAAAAGAAGAAGAAAACAAACTGGGTATTAGAACAGAGGGTAAAAATTACTAAGTGAACAGCAAAGAAAGACAGTTTTCAAGAAGGTATTTGACTAAAAACATTGAGAAAGCTGTTGGAAGAGGCAAAAAAGTGGTACAGGTAGTCCTCAAGTTACAACCACAATTGAGCCCAAAATTTATGTTGTTAAGTGAAAAATTTGTTAAGTAAGTTTTGCCCCATTTTACAACTTAAATAGGTTTAGCAACACTGTTACTATGTTCTTAATGAAAATATGTTCAGGGTTAAAGAGAGCAGTGCTAATGGGTTGCTCTCTTTCTTTTAGGATAGTGACAACAGTGGGAAGCGGCTGAGGTCTACTTCTGTCTCATGTTCCTGTGGCAATGTCGCCTCTCAACATGTATCCCAAGGCCTGGAAGTTTCGCTTCCAATCTCAGTGGGTTAGTAGCCTTCTTCAATTGCTTAGTTAATAGGTTTTCTGGAAAAGAGAGATGCTATCAGATGCAAAGATATGATGGGAATATTACTCTTGATGTAACACCTTCCTACAGAGGGACATCTCTTAACCCACAGCTAGAAATGGTCAAGCTAGAGAAATAATTGGAGGGAAGAAGCAAATTTAAAATTGAACACTTTCCATGCATTGTGCAAGGTGTAAATTCTTCAGCTAGAAAGTTAGACATGTTTTAAAGTCTTTTATTCTCTCTAAAAAAAAGAACAATCAATATGTTCCTGAGATATTACGTATAGTTTTATGTTTGTCTACTGGTAATGCACAAAAATATTAGAAAAATATATTTTAAAGAATGAACTTAGAATATAAATGTTCCTACAAATAGGTCAGGTAGCAGTCACTTGCATTTCATTTCTAATTTATTCAAAAATATTTTACACTACATTTGAGGGCTGCAACCAAGAGAGGAAATGTTTTTATCTGCTTTTGTCTTTGACAATGGGACTATTTTGCTTCCAGCTTTTTTGGGGGAGAGTAGTTAATATGCAGCTATAGCGTGGTTTGACTTTACTTAGTGTGATATTTGAACCTACACATAATAGTTTAATGTTATGTATGAACCAGACAGAGCCCTTTGGTTTATTCAAAGAATAATATTTTAAAAATCCTGGCGCAAACTATGTGGGAAGCTAGAGAACTGAAGAATGATTATAAGGTTCTTTTATATCCCAATCTTTTCAAAATTTCATTTTAGGGATTGTGCCACCTATGTTGGATATGATTCAAAAGGACCATGTAGCCCCAGAACAAGTGTAAGTGGCTGAATGGAAAAAGGATCCTTCTTCCCCTTGAAAATCTACCTCTTCTATCTGTAATCTAAAGAAACCATGTTCATTGTCCTAGCATTTTATCCTCTCCAGGGATATTGAGTTTAAATGATAATTTTCTACTTGAGTTGAATCCTGGGCATTTTTACATGTTTGTTGGACTGACACCTTTTTGTGGGGGGTTAAAGCATTTTGGTAGAAATTAAAAATAGATGAAACATATTCTTAGTTGTTTGTTGTAGTTTTGGAGCTCTAGGGGGAAGATAGCATTTGGGAAATGGCAACATTTTAGCAGCATTCCTGCTTGAAGTAGCTCTTCAGCAGAGAGGTAGGGAATTGCTCCTAAAAGTGTATCTGATTTAATTACATTTTCTAACAGGTTAATGGTTCAGGAGGTGCTGAAGGAGCTAGCACAGTATCATAGGTAAGTGTTCAAAATCATCATCCCCAAATGGCACCTAATATTCCCTTACATAATTATTGCCTGGTAGGTCCAGATTGACTCCTGCAAGTGATAAAATCCCCCTGGAAAAATATAGAAAACATTCAAATTATCTTAATAGAGAGGTAAAGAAAAATAGATTATTCTGGATTTTCTAAAATAACACCATATTTGACTGGGTATCTTTATTTCCAGGCAGTATACTGGAAGGCTGGTATTTAAAAGTTTTAGAATCAAGGCAGTTATAGTACAGCATTTTACCAATTCTTCTGTTTGATTAATTAATTATATTTAGGAACTACCATCGCCCTCACAGAGGGACTGGGTGGTGATGGTATACAAATAAAACATTAAAAGCATAAAAACAGTATATAAAATTTTAAAGAGGCAAGGAATAATAAAAAATAATTAAAAAGTGGGGGGAGAGCTTTCAGGGAGTCAAAATTAATGTCACTGTATCATGACAGGAAGTGACATAAGAATAGAAAAATGATGGCAGTTCCTATTATTGGATATCCTCACTGTAATTTAGATCAGCAGTTTGCTGCATCAGTATATTAACTTTTTAGGTTGCTTTTATTGTAATGCCTTTGTTTTTACTGTGTTTCCTTGCCAGTGCTAAACAGGTGTACTCACCTGAAGGTAAAAATGAAACCCAGCAAAACTTGACCTGGTTTGAATTCCTGTCTAATGAGTAAGTTACCTCATCTATGTGCATAATATTACATTTTTGTCCCTAATTCTGCTGTGATACAACAGAAATAAGGTATAGTGTTGACTATACGGGTAGTCCTTGACTTACAACTGTAATTGAGCCTGGAATTATGATCATAAGGCATTGTGGTCATAAATCAAGGCATATCATGTGATCAGACCCATTTTTTGACAGTTTTTGTGGCGATTATTATGCCAACAATGCAGTCATCAAGTGAATCCATTTTTTTTAATGGGTGTTTTCTGAAAATCGGAAGTAAATGTCAGAAACCAACAAAATGTTGTAAAACAGGGTCACATGACCACAGGGCATTGCAAATAGTCATAAAGGTTAGCTGGTTGCCAAGTTCCCCAAATGCAATTACACGACCATATGGGAGAGGTTGCAGCCATCATAACTTCAAAAACAGGTTGTACGTAGCTCTGGGGAGGTCTGTTGCAATTTCAAATGGTGTTTAAACAACCAATCATAAATCGAGGATTATTTGTACAATGATAGTGCTTATGGAAATATGGCATCAGTTCTGTATCTTTGCATTTCTTTGGTGTAGGGTTAAGAAGATTGTATAGCGGTTAAAGTGCTGAAATAGAAATCAGGAGACTATGAGTTCTAGTCTCACCTTAGCCATGAAAGCCAGTCGGATAACTTTGGGCCAGCTACTCTCTCTCGACCCAATCCACCTCATAGGTTTGTTGTGAGGCAGGAGGAAGCAGTGCCTCATATGCTCACCACCTTGGGTTATTTATAAACACAATAAAGGTGGGATATATCAGGCTCAGGATAGAGTTCTGCAGCTCTGCTGGTTGCTTACTTTATACAGGTAGCCCTCAACTTACAACATTTTATTTAGTGACCATTCAAAGTTACAACAGCACTGAAAAATGTGTCTTATGACCCTTTTTCACAGTTACGACATCTGAAGCATCCCCATGATCACGTGATCAAAATTCAGCTGCTTGGCAAACTGGTTCATATTTATGACCATTGCTATTGTATGTCCCAAGGTCAGGGATCACCTTTTGTGACTTTCTGACAAGCAAAGTCAGTGGGGAAGGCAGAGTCACTTAACAACAAGGTTGCTAACTTATCAACTGCAGTGATTCACTTAACAATTGTGGCAAGAAAGATTGTAAAGTACAGCAAAATTCATTTAACAAATGTCTCACTTAACAACAGAAAGTTTGGGCTCAATTGTGGCCGTCAGTCGAGGACTACCTGTAGTTTTTGGCACCAAGTAAAGACTTATTTTATAAGGTCTTTTTTAAACATGTGTTAGTTTTATACTGGATGAGATATTTAACACTCCTTATTTATTAATTTGGTTTTCCCTGCTTGTCATTTCTATTGGTTAAAATATAGCATATTTATATTCTGATAACTATTTTGGAAGCTTTTTGAATGGAAGACATAGAAATTAAATCATCTAAAACAGATTCCCTGTAGTTAAATGTCTTTATTTCCTTCTTTTCATCCTTCCCTACTTACCTTCAACAGGTGTGAAGAGAGTCCAAGGAATGACAAAACTGAAAAGGGCACCAAGGTGAAGCGCCGGCTGAGCAATTTGCGCAACCGTGTTACTGGCTCATGGCAGAAGGAGAAGGTGAGAGGGCTGTATATAAACTACTCGACACAATGAAATATGCAGTTTTATATCAGAAGTTTATAATGAAGATGTAATGAGAAAGAAGAATTAAACAGGAATTATGTCTCAAAGATAGAGCACATATTTTCTTTACAGAATGTCTCAGATTCAATCCCCTAACTTGCATTAGAACGATCAAATAAAAAGCATAGAAAAATCTCCCTGCTGTGGCCCTAGAGAGATCAAAGGAAAAAATACAAATATTCTAAAGGAACCAAAATGGTATTCCAAAAACTGAATTGGAAAGGAATATATTGTGAATGGACTTTTGATGGTATTTAGTTGTAAAAAATCTTGACATTATGGTACTTTCTGTTCTCTTAGGGTAAGAATAAAGATCGGGAGAAGGAGGCTGTGGAGGCAAAGGAACGAACACAGGCACTGCATGGGCATGAACTAGCACTAGGTGCCTTCTCTAATGGTACCTGTTGCTCTCTCTGTGGCAAAATCTTGCTGAACAAAACAGGGCTACAATGCCTGAGTGAGTAATTCCCTCCTGGTTCACAGTGTGAGACTCTTATCTCCTAGGTAGCTTGGCTTTACATTCTCTACTAAAAGAGTTCATGAGTTCTGCTTTCTTCCTCCCCCACTGACTATCTCAGATGTCATCCAATCTCTGTACAGGTAGTCCCTGACATATGACAACCATTTATGTTGTTAAGTGAGGCATTTGTTAAGTGAGTTTTGCCCCATTTTATGATCTGGCTTGCCACCACTGTTAAATGAATCACTGCAGTTGATAAGTTAGTTACCTGGATGTGAAGTGAATCTGGTTACCTGGTTGACTTTGCTTATCAGGTCGCAAAAGGGGATCACATGACCCTGGGACTCTGCAACAGTCATGAGTATGAGCCAGTTGCCAAGCATCTAAATTTTGATCATATGATCATGGGGATGCTTCAAAGGTTGTAACTGTGAAAAACAGTCATAAATCATTTTTTTCAGTGCCATTGTAACTTTGAACGGTCACTAAATGAACTGTTGTAAGTCAAGGACTATTTGTACTTAAAGTGGCCTCTTCCTAGTCTGACATTGCTCTGTACTGAAAGCATTTTTAATATTTAGTACACTTTTTTGGTTATGTGCATGCATATGCTTTATTCACTTGCAGGAAAAATTGTACTATATTCACTAACTTTTTAGCCTGTTGACTAAATTTTGATATACTGTGCTAAATGCCTTTTCTATTTATAAACTATGCTTCAATTTTAACTGTGGGGTACCACTGAACATTTCCTGAATGATTGGTTATCATTGACAAATAATCACTGGCCCTTTAAATACAATTCTACTGCAGACAAAATAGAATAGAATAGAATAGAATGGAATAGAATAGAATAGAATAGAATAGAATAGAATAGAATAGAATAGAATAGAATAGAATAGCTTTATTGACCAAGTGTCATTGGATACACAAGGAATTTGTCTTGGTGTAAATACTCTCAGTATACATAAAGAAAAGGTACATTTGTTAAGAATCAAGAATCATAACGTACAACACTTAATGATAGTCATAGGGTACAACCAACAATCAAATCATACTAGGAAACAGTCAATATAAATTGTAAGGATACAAGCAACAAAGTTACAGTCCTACAATCACAAGTGGGAGGGATGGGTGATAAGGAGTGATGAGAAGATTAACAGTAATAGTAGTGTACACTTTGTAAATAGTTGAACAGTGTTGAGGGAATTATTTGTTTAGCAGGGTGATGGCTTTGGGGAAAAAACTGTCCTTGTGTCTAGTTGTTCTGGTGTGCAGTGCTTTATAGCTTTGTTTTGAGGGAAGGAGTTGAAACAGTTTATGTCCGGGATGTGAGGGGTCTGTAAATATTTTCACAGCCCTCTTTTTGACACGTGCAGTATACAGGTCCTCAGTTGAAGGCAGGTGGGTTGTAATTGTTTTTTCTGCAGTCTTAATTATCCTCTGAAGCAGGGGTGGATTTCTACCGGTTCTGTCCTCCTCTTTAGAACCAGTAGCTCTGAAGAGCAGCAGACATAGAACCGGTTCTATGTCTGCTGATGTTTTTGCCCACCTGCCCACTCGGGCTCTTACTTGATCTTTATTTCCTGATTTTTCAACTTCAGCTGCCGAACAAGGCACAGCTGCAGTTAAAAAAACAAGAAAAGAGGGCTGTTTCAAAGGCTGCTTCTTGGGGCTGAAGCGTGCTAATGACATGCTAATGATGATTTACAGGCATACAGTGGCCAGGGAAGCTCCTAAATCGGTAGTTAACCTGTAGTATCCCACCCCTGCTCTCACGTCTGTGTCTGTCCTGTTGGGCTGCAGAACTAAACCAATTATAGAGGTGCAGATGATAGACTCAATAATTCCTCTGTAGAACTGGATCAGCAGCTCCTTGGGCAGTTTGAGCTTTCTGAGTTGGCGCAGAAAGAACATTCTTTGTTGTGCTTTTTTGATGATGTTTTTGATGTTAGGTGCCCATTTTAGGTCATGTGATATAGTAGAACCTAGAAATTTGAAGGTCTCTACTGTTGATACTGTGTTGTCTAGCATTGCAAGAGGTGGTAGTATGGGAGGGTTTCTTCTAAAGTCTACCACCATTTCTACCGTTTTGAATGTGTTCAGTTCCAGATTGTTCTGGTTACACCATGAGGCAAGTTGTATAACCTGTCTGTATGCAAATTCATCATTGTCTCGAATGAGACCAATCACTGTTGTGTCATCAGCAAACTTCAGTATTTTAATAGATGGATCGTTTGAGATGCAGTCACTGGTATATAGGGAGAAGAGAAGTGGAGATAGCACACAGCCTTGGGGGAGGCCCTGTGCTGATTGTTCAGGTATTGGATGTGATTCTGCCTAGCTTCACCTGCTGCTTCCTGTCTGTTATGTTAGAAAGCTTATGAACCACTTACAAGTGTGTTCAGGTACTGCTAGTTGGTTCAATTTAATTAGAAGAGTGTATACATACACTATATATATACATAACAATTATATATATATAATTATATAATTATATTATGTAAAACATATATATATATATATATATATATATATATATATATATATATATATATATATACACACACACACACACACACACACACACACACACACACACACACACATAACTAGTAAAACTTTTTGAATTTATTTTAAATAATGTTCTAGTCAGCTACAATAATGTACCATAGTATTTCCTTTTAATTTTGTTTTGTTCTCTGTTTAGGCTACAAATAATGTAGGCAAGAAAGTTAAAAGATAATAATTACATGTAAAATTGCATTCAAATCCGATCTTGAGAAATACTTCCTGCATGAAAATCAGACAGCAATATCATTAACTATGATTAATAAAAATAATAGATGATTAATATGGTAACAAGGCAGTAGTCTCTTAGTGAATTAGACCAGCATACTGCAATTGCAATAGTATAATTGCCTCAATTACATGAAGCAACAGAATCAACTAAGTCATTTTAAAGATGATCAAGTTTTGATAGAAATTGTGTTCTATTATAGACATGTATATTATCATCTTCAGTTAGACAAAGTAAATAGTTAGTTATGCAGCCCAAAATCAGCAATTTTACATCTATACTCTTACGCATAACTTGTTTTATATTTTATAGTACTACTCCTTGTATTACTTTAAATTTCCTTAAAGGTTCTCATCAGATCCCCACAAAGCCTTTAAGCTCTTTCCCTGTCCCTCTTGGAGAAGTTGGGTATCATGCTTTGCTCCCCGAAAATCTCATGTGATGGAAACTGGAAGGCTAAAAAAAAAGATCTGAAAGGAGAAATTAAACCATATGTACATTTTATTTCGTTATCTCCGCTACCAAAAAAAAAAAAAAAAAGCCATGGAAAAATAGCTTTCTTCTTCCAAGGGTGCCCGACATAAAAAAAAACCTAATGACTGGTGGATACTTAAACTCCTTAAATTAAATGTTTAACCTTTAATGATAAATTACACCGATAAAAAATGTATTATCTTAACCACAAGAGAGACAACCCCCTCCAAGATTAGAGAGACGCGGTTACCAAGGCAACCAGTTTTTGGGCGAGAAGCGTAGGGAATCGGTATCTCGCGATATCTTGCAGTTGACCCCTTTTATTTTTGGAGTTCGCCTGAAGGGGCGGGGCTGGGAGTTCAGCCAGAAGGCGGGGAGTTTAAAAAGCCTAGTTTTAGAAAGCCTCGCTCGAAATCTCGCGAGATCTTTTAGGCGGAGGCGGAGCCAGCAGGTAACTTTCTACCTTTTTTATATCGCGGGATTTGGTTTTCTCACGCCGCCCGAGATGTCCTGTAAGGCTCCTCTTCTTGTTTCATCCCAGCAACAACCTCACCGCCTTCTCTCTCCCCTTGAAGGCCTGGGTCGAAGGGTATGACTGGAGTTGTGTGGAGAATTGGAATCTCGCGGGCTTTAAACAGGTCTCGCGATATGTCTAGCTGATTCTCTGGGGGGGCGGGGCCAAAGAGGAAGCGCCTCAGTGAGGAGGCGAAGCCGAGCCGGGCCTCTTGGGGGAAATAGGAGGAGGACTTTCAACATCTGCCGCCGAGGACAACAATCCTACAGGGTAGGCTGGCCCCAAAGAGGAGGCGAGGTGTCGTTTGATGATGTCAGAGGTCAGTATGAGCCACCCTTAACCCCACTCACCTCTTTGTACTGGGTGAAGGGAGGCTTCTCGCGGAGACCTTGGGAACCTGACACTGCTTCATGTGTGTATCTCCGTTTTGACTTGAGAAAAAAGGTTGCGTGCACGTATGATGTGCTAGAGGAATATAAAGCAGGTTGTCATTCGGAAGACTTTGTGCAATTGGTTGCTGGACCTCTTTAAAAACAATTGCCTTGAGCCACAACAAGTAGACTATAAACCAAGAGCCCATGGTTTTTGCAAGTAAATTAACATTTCCGTTTTAAAAGAGAATATCTGGTGTGAAAATTACTAAAGGAATCAGGAGAATCCCTTCCTGTTGCAGCATCAGAGACAAATTGGCCCAATGGATGGGCAATCTTGATTTGATATAAAATGCCTTTATATCAGGAGTACCCAAACTTAACAACTTTTAAGACTTGTGGACTTTAAATCCCAGAATTCTCCAGCCAGCATAGCATAGCTGGCTGGAGAATTCTGGGAGTTGAAGTCTACTAGTTTTAAAGTGGCCAAGTTTGGGGACCTCTGCTTTATATATGTTAAGTGATGGAGTACTTTTTCCAAGATAGGACAGCAGCATACTTGAAAAGGTCTTGGGGTTTTAAAAAATGAAATGTTCTTCTCTGAGTGTCACTGTGAGAAGATACTGATCCAATCCTAACAATTTAAGGCTATTCAATTCATTATCTGACTTGTGTAATTAGGTAGGATGGCTCTTACTTCCCAGAGAGTCAGTATAGTTGGAATGACAGTGGGATTCAATAGTCTGATTCAGCATAGGGAAGTTCTATGTACTATATTTTAAGAGAATTGTCATATTCAGTCATCTTGCATCTCCAGTTAAACAACAAATGGGATTGTGCAGTAGTGTTTTAAAATAGATGTAAATTACCGGTTGTTGTATGAGCCTTGTACAAGAAAATCCCAAAGCACCAGCAGAGTATTTTCCCCCTTATCAATGAAAAGGTCATAGCATGAGCTATTTTTAAAGTCTATTGAAAAATTCCTTCATTCTATGACTGAATAGAATGGAAAAGAAATCACTATAGATTTGGGATCTTAGAAAAAGGGAACTGTACCAATAGAATGGAATATATATATATGTGTGTGTGGTGTGTGTGTGTGTATATATATATATATATATATATATATATATATATATATATATACACACACACACACACACACACACACACACACACACACATACATGCACAGTGTTGAAGTGTGGTGCTCTTCAGTGCAAGAAAGGAATGGGGCTTGCGCTATAGGAGCTTGCCTTCTCAGTGTTGATGGCAGTGTTATTTCTGGTAGCTATTTCTGGCCAACACTAAATAATCCCCTTTCAAGATTTTATTGACTACCATTTTTAATAGCTTCTTATATTTAGTGGCTTTCTAAATGTTTTATTACAATTATTTAAATATTCAGTTTGGATTGCTCATATATTGCCATGAAGGTTTTGGCAGAAGGGAAGTATTAAAATTGTCACAGTAATAATAAACTGAAAAGGAAAGGTGGTGCTGCTATTGGTTGATTGGCCCAGCAATTCTATCCTGCAGTTAAATTGAATGATAGGTGTTAGTGGATAGGTAGCTGCTACAGTAGTGCAAAGCTGAACAGATTGAATACATTTTCAACCTGGGAGGAGATGAAAACAACCCACTGAGAAAATATTCAAAAGGTACACAAATACCCATAGCCAGAACATCCATGGTTGTGTTGCCAAAGACCTTTAGTCTGCAGCTGTACTATTACTGTATGTATATACAAAACCAATGGTAATTGGGTTCATACTTTTTTGCAGTAAGCATATTCACTAACACCTGAATACCTCAAGATATTTCCCCGTCATCATAACTTTGAAAACAGGCTTTCTGATTTCCTTATGGTAATCATATCTGAAAACTATGTAGAAAGGAAAAGCAGGAATAAGCACTACAAACTCTTATAATCCTCTGAGCAGATAGCTTGCTTGTAGTTCTCTTGGGTTCTATTAAGAGAGGGAAATATGTCTACGGAGATTCTCAATCATCCAAGTCATGGTTGCCCAAAAGTTGTTTTTCCAAGAGACAACTGGACTTGCTTGATTTTTCCCCCTTGAAAACGTTTTGTTTCTCAGCCAAAAAGCTTCTTGGATGAGAAGCAAAATGTTTCCAAGGGAAAATACCAAGAAAATCCAGTTGCCTTTTTGGAAAAGTACCTTTGGTACAAGAGAAGGAAAGGCTTTCCTGTTGCAAGTTCCACTGGTAGACGTGCAAAAATATGTTTGCCTAGCCTCTCCCCTTTCCCTACTCATTCAGTAGAAGCTCTTGGAACTTAAACATATACAGCAAGTTTAACAGCTGCTTCCTGTTAGACTCTGCCATAAGAACAAGATGGCACGTGTATATCTTTTGGAAGTCTTGATATCAGTTGATGTACATCAAGGTCTTAAAGATACAAATCCCTTAGTTGAAGTGAGGGTAGAAAAATGGCAGGAAGGGGAAGAGCATATAGCAGTACAGTAGTCTTTCATTAGCGGCAACAGCACTGAAAAAACTGACTTATGACAATTTTTCACACAACCATTGCAGCATCCCCATGATCATGTGATCAAAATTCAGATGCTTAGCAGCTGGCATGTATTTATGACAGTTGCACTGTCCCCGGCCCATGCAATCATTTTGAGACCTCCTGACAAGCAAAGTCAGTGGTAGATTCAGATTCACTTAACCACCATGTTACTAACTTAACAACTGCAATGGTTCACTTAACAACTGTGGCAAGAAAGGTAAAATGGAACAAGGCTTGCTTAACAAATGTCAGCAACAGAAATTTTGGGCTCAATTGTCATAGCTTAGGACCACTTGTATATGAAGACCCAGTTGCAACTGCAGCTGCTAAAATTACTGTGGAAAAACGTGTTATTTTAATTCTGGGATAAAAGTTAAGTGTATTACAAGTAAATAAATCTTGCTGCCATGTTTTTCCTTGTATTCTTCAATCTATTTCTCTCACAATGGGGAAGTCATCTAATCTGTCCTCTGATATTCTGCAGCAATGGTGGAAAGATTCAAACTCCATTCAGGTTTTCTGAGAAAAGACTAAGCCAGATCTTCAGTGATTCCTTTTTGTAACTTGAGAAGCCAGAAAAATGAATCCCTATTGCTGTTTCCCCTCCAAAAAAGCCAACCCCTCTCATATGGCAAAATCAAGGCCAATATTAAACAGAAATATTTGGATTGCTAAAATGAAAGACCTGTGGGATTCCTTTGATACAGCAGATATGCAGGTACAATGTCTCATAGCAGCAGTTCTTTAGTAACACCTTTCCCTTTTGGGTGATTGACTTGTCTGGTTGCCAATTTCATGAAGTAATAGGTATGATTGATTGATCTTTTGGTTATAGGGATAGATCTTTGGAACTTGAATTATATGTGGATATGGAATAGCAATAGTCCGAAAGCTGCAGGAAGTCAGCCTGTAAAGAACAGAAGAGAGAGAAATGTGAGGTCATAAGCAATGATAGTTTATGATTCCTTGACTTAGTTTATGAGAGTAAGAAAGGAAATAGAATGGAATTTTTTTAAAAAATCCTGCAACCAGAATGCTACATTCCTGAAGGTTTTCTTCAGGCTTTGGCACCTTAAAGAAATTTAATCATGACATTTCTTCCACTGGAATTCCATTGTGCAGTAGTTGCACCGAGTAACTGCTCAGTATATCTGAATTATTATTCTGCTAAATATTACCTGGATACAGGGGCAGTGTATATGACCTACCTTTTACTAATACTAGAGAGCATGTCTGTGTATGAATGAATGCTTCTCCTGACCTGTTGGGGAAAGGAATAGTGCATCATTCAGAACAGGCATGATATTTTCACAAGATTTGGGAAAACATGGAATCTATCTCAGCAACATTTTACAACAAACATTTCTCTCTTCCCTTGCTTAGGATCCTGCTTCCTGTTTTCTTCAGTTCTCTGGGTGAAATTAACAACTTGGGTGAAAAAGCAAACTGTCTGTTTTCAGTTTTCAGTTCAAGGCAGCAGCACATTAGTACAGTGTAGGTTGTGGAAAATATTTGGTTTTTCACAAAATGGTCCTATTTTGTGAATGGTGTACCCTTTTCTATGTATAAGTTCTAAATGTGCTTCAGGAGTCAACAAAAGGAGAATTTATGCATTTTAAGTAGTTTTGATGTCAAACTGCATTCTTGTGGACAGTGTTCTTCCAGAGATGGAGAGAAACTCATGCTAAGTACTTTAAACTATGATCTTCTTGGACAAGGCTTAAGTTATAGTGGTGATTGCATGCTATGTTTGGATCCTGAGCTGTGTTACAGAGTACTGCATGCTATCTCTTGATTATAACTGTCTCTAATTTGTCCTTCCTTCAGTTGAGTTTAATGGAAAGCATTATTTGAATCAGGATTACTGTTGATGACTGTGAGCTTCCATTGCCTGTCAGCTGCTGGAACTAAACTGTGGTATCTAATTAAATAAGGTCCTAACCCAGCTAAGGTGTTTAGTACAAAAGGTAAATTGCTGAAAGGTTCTCCCAAAGAGAAATAGTGAAATGATTACCTGCATTACCATGTAATTGCCTTGAGCAAGAATCAATTAGAGAGGGGGGGAGAGAGAGACAGACAGACAGGACTAATTTAGCATTGGGCATAAGATTTATTATTTTGTGACACTGTAATTTGTTGTGGGTTTATTTGCAACGTGAGTCTTATGGGGCAGCTTAAGGATAACTTTTCTGAGATATCTGGGAAGCTTTTCGTATGTAGGCAATGATAAGGTGTTAAAACAGGAATATTGAGTTGGTATGGAGGGAGATATTTTGAAAATTGTCCCTGGGCCTTATTTGTTAAGATAGGTTTAAGAGTTTGTTATGGAGGGGTGCCCAGCAGCAAGTTGATTTTCCAAGCCAATGTGATATGGTGATCAAAAATGCTGGGTTAGGATTTGGAGAAGTGTGGGTTCACATCCAACTTCATCTATTGTCACTTTTGGTGACTCGGGTCATTCTTTCAGAATGTTATAATAGGTTTGCTGAGGTATGAAAAGAGATCCTAATGTAAGCTGTCTGGAGCTCTCAGATATAAATATATTGAAAAATAATAATAGAGTTTTCCCCTTCTGCTGTCAGGCATCCTGTAAGATTAGATGAGCTGTTATGCACTGGGGTCAGAACATTGAAATCCAGTTACCTGTGACTCATTCAGCCACAAACTTTGCATAGGAAGCTGTGCCACAACTAGACCAGTATTTGAGCTTTAACTTTTGGTTCACCTGGAAATGGAGACATTTGCCCTGGCACACCCTGTTTTTCCCCCAGCATGCCTTTCAGGCCGAGAAGCTTTCATGCCTGTTAATCTCACTTTATAAACATGCCCTCCCAGTGTTTATACAACAGGAATGAGATAGATACCAGGGAAAGCCTGTGTAGAAAATCTCTCTCTCTCAACCCCCCCCCCAAAACATGCTTGTGTAAAGAGCCCGAGGCTGCTCTTTAAGAAGGTTGAGAAAGAAAGGCTATGCAAACATGCAAACAGTCAAATTAGAAGGATCCATGTCTCACCTTACCATCCCACTCAAATAACCAGGATTACTGCATGTCAGGTGAAATAGGAAAGAGATATCTAAAAGTCTTTCTGTTTGATGAGTCTGGTGCTTGATATTTCTCAGATTGAAAGCTTTTTAAGGATTCTTTCTCCTGCATTGTCCTCCGTCTACAAAATAATTTGTGTTTAGAGAGGAGGTGAGTGTAAGGTGGCTGAAAAAAAGAGACTGCACCTAATAGCCAGGTTGAACTTTGAGATCTGGTTCTATTTATCATTTATTTACCATCTAAATTTCTAGAGCTGCCCATTTGTCAATAATGCTGGGCAGGTTACAAGGATTAAAAAGAAAAAGAAAAAAATGTACTACAGGGAGTCCTTAACTTATGGCTACAATTTAGACCAGAATTTCCATTGCTAAGCAAGGCTGTGATTAAGTGAATGGGAAACCTTTTCTCTCTCTCCCCCCCCCCCACCCCCAGATTTTATGATCTCTTTTGCCATGGTTGTTAAGTGGAATCACAAAGTTATTAAGTGAATCTGGCTTCCACCCTTGACTTTGCTTGTCAGAAGCTAACTGGAAAGATTGCAAGTGGTGATTACATGACCTTGGACACTGCAATCATAGTAAGAACATGGTGGTTTGCCAGCATCCAAATTTTGATTGTGTGACTGTTGGGATGCTGCAATAATTGGTTATAAGTCCCCCTCCTCCTTTTTTTTTAACACCACCAAAAGTTGAATATATTGTTTTTAACCTTCATTTAAAAGAGGTTGTGATATGTTGCAATGCTGTTACGTTTCTAACAGAGTGATTTTGTGTTAGTGTATGGGTCCAGCTCATACATAAAGGTAAGATAAGCAGTTGTTAAAGTTTGAGGAAGTAGGCTAGGGTTTGCTGCAGGTTCAGTTCTGTGGCTTGTTGCTTTGGAAATTGCTTCTGGATTTTGTGCTTGGGATGAAAAAGATATGAAACTTTGATTTTGGTTTTGCTGATGAGATGTTTGTTGTTGTAGAAATGGCTAGTATATATATCACTGTATAAAAGTAAAATTTGAAGGTAATGTTATTATCTTCTACTGTTCTAAAGAGTCAGAAGTCAATGCTTTTTTCTTGTTTTTTCCCCCTCTACTCCACATTTTTTCTTCTTTCCTTTTTTTCTCCCTCAGTTTTCCCAATTTTTTATTTTCCTTTGTATTTTATTTTCTGATAAATCATAAAATTTTTCAAAGACAGCTTTGACTTGCTGTTAGCAGGACCAGCTAAAGAAACCAAGAATTTTCTGTCCTTTAAAAAAATTAACAGATAATCAGAGTTGGAAGGGACCTTGTAGTCCACCCCCATCCCCCCACCCCCCGCCCAAGCGGGAGATCCTACACCATTTCTGACAAATGGCAGTCCAATCTCCTCTTGAAAGTCTCAAGTGATGATGCTCCCACAACTTCCGAGGGCAAGCTTAGTTGATTGTTCTCACTTACAGAAAGTTTCTCCTTATTTCCTCCTTGTTCAGTTTCCATCTATTGTTTCTTGTCTGGCCTACAGGCGCTTTAGAAAATAGATTGACCCCTTCCTCTCTGTGGCAGCCCCTCACAAAAAAAGTGTTACATCTGATTTTGTTTCTTCATGAGCCCAAAACAAATTCTCAATTATAATTCTGTTATATTAAAAGAACAATTATCCTTTGAACATAAGGCTAAACAAACATAATGCTAAACAAAGTGAATGTGTACATGCTTATTTCCTTAATCCTTGATTAAGGAAGGTTGGGTGGATGTAGTATGATAAGTGTTTTTAAAATGCTGCATAGTTATGGGGGTACTCTTTATGAGATATAAATATGTGTCCCTTTAGAGATCTTAATTTGGTTTTTTTCTAGCTTCTGCTGACAAAGAGAGAGATCCTTAAATATATTTTGGTCCCAATAACCTGTTTTTTAAAAACAGTTGTTAAATGAATCACTGGAGCTGTTAAGTTAGTAACACAATTGTTAGGTGATTCTGACTTCCCCATTAATTTTGCTTGTCAGAAGATTGCAAAATGATCACCTGACACCCCCTCCATACACACACTGCAGTTGTCGTAAATATGAAACAGTTGCCAAGTGATCGAATTTTGAACACGTGACCATGCAGATGCTGCAATGGTTGTAAATGTGAAAAACGGTCACAAGTCACTTTTTTCAGTGCCGTTGTAGCTTTGAACAGTCGCTAAATGAATGGTTATAAATCAAGGATTACCTGCATTCATTTCAATACACCACATCTGAAATTATAAACCCTAGCAATAGGCTTTCAGAGGCTTTTCTTGTGGACTGGAATAAACCCAAGGGACAAATTTCAGGTGTGAGTTTGTTTGGGGGTTTTTTTTGGTCAAGCTGTTTTGACATGTATGATAAAGTCCCCGCCTTCAGTGCTGCAGGAGCTGGAAAATTATCACAAATGTTGGGACTTTGGTTTCAGAATCCCCGTGGCTGCTGTGCAAATTTCCCTTTGAAACAATTCAGGAGGCAGGCAGAACAGAGCTTTGAGACAAGACCGGTTGGTTTCTGCTTTTCAGCATTTCCACTTCCTAGATACTTCAAATACCTTTCAGGGGAGGTCACTCTAGTTATTTTTGTTCCTGGTGTCTCGTTCTGTACTTCTTTCAAGTCATTTTCCTGGCTGTCTGGGTCAGAAGTAGAAGCTGAAGGAGAAGTTATTGGGAAGAGAAGTTGACGGACCTCTACTCTGGGAGACATTTGAAGACTTAGGTTGCCTGGCAGGCCTTGAGAGGTTGTGCTTCAGCTGCCATTCGGTCTTTCTGTTGCCGCTTCAGCTCTTTACAGGATCTCACCTGTGTGCTCAGCGCTGTAGCACAGTAGAAGTGAACGGTCAGATACGGATCTCAAAGGGTTTCGATGAGGGGCAGAGGACGAGGAAGAATACAGGCAGTCCCCAATATATGGCCACAATTGAGCCCAACTTTTCTGTTGTCAAGTGAGAGATTTGTTAAGTCAATTTTGTCCCATTTTACAATCTATCTTATCGTAACTGTGACAAATGGTCACAAGTCACTTTTTTCAGGGATGTTGCAATTCTGAACAGTCACTAAACAAACTGTGGTAAGTCGAGGACTACCTGTTTAAGTGATATGTGATAAAGTTGGATTTCAGCCCAAAGAGAAGGCAACATAAAATGACTATTTTTGTGAAAGGATTTAAAGGAAGTGTAAGAAAGGTGGTGTCCACAGAGTCCATTCCGGGCAAATTCTGGTATTTCCTTCAGCAGGCGGTGCAGTGTCACCTAATAAGTGCTGTCATTATTGAACTAAGGGGTGGAACAGCAGCTTTACATATTGATAGTTCATGGTGGGGAGGAATGAAGACTTTTTCCATGGCTGTAACCAGGTGCTTTTGCTTACATTGCTTCCAGGTGTGTAAATGTCTAGTTGCTTAACGTCTTGGGGGCAAGGAAAATTTTCCTCCAAGCAGAAATCACTCAGAAGCAGCTTTTAATTTTCTCTTATGCTTGCACAAAAATGATGATCTCAGCCAGATAAGGTTTTTTTTTTAAAAAAAAAAAAAAATCAGGTGCTGTACATTTTCCCTCTATTCAAATAGCTCCGGAGTAGGGGACGCTCTTGAGTTTAGCAGAAATCTTTGCTTCCTGGTGCTGCGGCCCAAACAATTCTGCTAACAAAGCTGAGTCTTAAGTTGTTCACTTCTTAGCCAGTTCAGCCTGTTTGTTGCAAGGACACGGTGTGCGGTTTCTGGAGTGTGAAAGGGCTGCCGTTTACGGGGCTGTATCTTGTGTGAATTATGTAATCTGGTTCAATTTGTCTTGGAAACTGTAGCCTCCGAACTTGACGTCTATTGCAGGAGAGGGCGGTATTCGGCCAGCGTTTGGCAACTGAGCAAATCCAGAGAAGCAAAAACCAACTTTAGCTGTGTTAAAGGCAGTGGTTCCTAACAGGATATGTGTGTATCTGGATCATTCTAGTTCTATATGGATTGGTCTTGAACATCGAGGTTAGGAACTTTGCTTCAAAATTTGTCAATCTGTGGTCTGGAAAAGTCCTTTTATTTATCTGCCCTGCAGACTGGGTATTCAATTGCCAGTGACAGCAGAGTTAGTATCGGGGTGTAATATTGTTCAGACAATGCATAAACTATTTCAGGTGGCCTTTTGCAGTCTTGCCAACCCCACTCCCGCCGCTTCTACTGCTGCTCCTTGCTGCTCCTTGTTCAGCATGAAAACTAGGGGAGAGAGCTCACTTGACATCATGCTACAACAACCAACAGCATTTTGTGATAATTCCAGCCCCTTATAGAAGTTTGAAAAGACACGTTTTGAGTACTGGTGAAGCACCAATTTTACATGGAGGAGATCCTAGTTTTAAACTCTGGTATTTCCAAATAAATTGCTTGACTTAGATTAGCGGCGAACTACAATTAGTGGGAATGAGTTGGAAGGACCCATGGTCTGGATCCAGTCTAGAACAGTTTCATGTGTTTAGAAGAATACTTCAATAGGTAAGAATGTGTGTTAAAAGAATTCTGCTGATCGCCTTACAGTGTAGTATAGCAATAGAATTTAAGACTTATATACTGCTTTATATAAGTCTTTTATAGCCCTCTCTAAGCGGTGTATATGTATTGAAGGAGGGTTTGGGCTAATTGGTTGGAGGGAGATGAGCTTTCCTGACTAGTTACTCTTTAATGATGGGGATGATGTTATCCATTCAGTCGTGCCTGACTCTTGGCAATTCTATGGGCCTGGTCTCTCCACCTCTTCCGATCTTGCACTACTACTTTGAGTTTTTCTACTCTCTGGCTGGTGTCAACTTTGATGGTGTACTCTTTAATAGGGCTGTGCAAAGGAACAAAGGTCATTTGGGCACACAGGGTGTTCCTGTGACAGGTGTAACTCTTTAAAGCAAGCTATATCTTCATTTGGGATTGAATGGTTACCTGATCCTAAAAAATGACTATGGGAAAAGATGTCTGAGGATTTGCAACACATTTTAACATGCATATCTGTAAGTGCAGCCCATGGAAGCATCCTATTGGTTTGCATGTGCCATATTGGTGTTTTTCCTGTAGGACTATCATTCTATAATCTTTTAAAGATACTGTTGACCTTAGGGTAATCACATATGAGTATCAGTGAACATATATGAAAAATGATCCCAATTTTCTTTTTCTTTCCTCTTCAGATTGTGCAGTAAATGTTCACAAAAACTGCAAGAATCTCCTGCCTGAATGCGGCAACAGCAGATTCAAGGTAAATTGTGCCATCTGACTCATACACACACATTTATTTACTTCTGTAGCATTTTTATTTCTTATAGCTCAAAGTGGTTCACAATACAGATAAAAATTAGACAAGCAGCCTAGGTCTATAATTTATATTGAAGTGTTTCATAATGTATAGGCTGCTTTTTTTGGATTCTGATACAAACAAGTTCTGATACAGCTGTTATTAACAGAATAACAGAATTGGAAGGGACCTTTGAGGTCTTCTAGTCCAACCCCTGCTCAGCAGGAGACTCTACACCATTTTAGACAAGTGGTTTTCCAGTCTCTTCTTAAAAACCTCCAGTGATGGAGGACCCACAACTTCTGAAGGCAAGCTGCTGATTATTCCAATTTGAGTTAAAAGACATAATTGTTTATTTTTAAAGTTAGAGTACAGCATTATCTATCCGAATGTTGTTGTTGTTGAATGTTTGTGAACAGGAGTAAATGACTTGAAACGAGCCAATCAATTAATTTTAGGTAAAGATAAATAATAATTATATTCCATTAATAGCCGAGGGTGGAGGCAGAATTTGTAAAAATGAGTTAATTGTATGACTCCTTCCTGAATCATTCTAAAAAAGAAGTTCTGATTAACAGGATCAAAACAGGCTAATAGTTTATCTTGCTCAGTATTGGTAGATGACCACGAGCATCTTTTAAATTGCTGAGGCAGAGAGGTTCCTTTTCTATCACTTGCTACCAGATTGTTAGTTTTATTTCTCAAAGATATACTGCTAGTGTCCCTGAAGGAAAAAAAATGGAGAATATTATTGATCGACCAATTGATGCACAAAACAAAACAAGAATATTTGATTAAATCTTTTAAAACTTGACTGTACCAGTAGTCCTTGACTTATAACCATTCACTTAGTGACTGTTCAAAATTACAACGGTAGTAAAAAAAGTGACTTATGACCATTTTTTACACACTTATGAGCATTGTAGCATCCCCTTGGTCACATGATTAAAGTTCTGTCACCTAGCAACTGGTATGTATTTATGACAGTTGCACTGTCCTGGAGTCATGTGATGACCTTCCTCACTGGCTTCTGACAAGCAAAATCATTGGAGGAAACCAAATTTAATGACTATATGATTCACTTAATTGCAGTGATGCTTGCGGCAAAAAGTCATAAAATGGGGTGAAACTCAACACCTGCCTTTCTTAGCAGCAAAAATTTTGTGCTCAATTGTGGTCATAAGACGAAGACCACCTGTACTGGGGAATATTTATTTTCCATTTAGTTAAAACTGGGGAGGGTGAGAGGGTTAGTTGTTTTGTTAAAGAGCGTTTTAAACCTTGAAGCAGGATAGAGAAACTTATGTCCTTCCAGATAATTCTTTCCCTGAACATTGATCCTGCTAGATAAAGTTTATGGCATTAGATTAATATGACAATTTCATAATTGTACATAATTGTTGAATTATTGGAACTTAGTAGAAGATCTCACAATGTGCAGGTATTTAGAGGGATTTAACAGAGTTTAAATGGATCTGTGAAGAACACAATTCCCAGAAAAGTAGTGCTTTATTTGCAGATTAAAAAATATATATCAAAGACACACCAAACACTTACTTAAAGACCAGTATTCCTTTTATAATTGTCAACCCTTCTAGGTAGACCAGATTAGGAAATCAACCGCCCCCAGTCCCTTCCCAAAAAACCCAATTTATTGAGATTGGCTGTAATAACAGAATTTTGCAAGATTGATCATCCCCAGATTAAGTTGGTCTGATTTACAGACAGTGGGTACTTACGAATGGGCTGCCTATTACTAAACATGGCAGAAGGCCTTCTCTTTCCTTGAGCCAGTGAACTGCTGAAGTCATGCCATGATTTCACACTGGAGCCCTACGATTGGAATATATGGCCTATTTTCGTGTTTCACAAAAACATTATGCAGCTTCAACATTTCGTTGGCTCGAGGAAGGCGGATGTCATCTGCCTTTTGTAGTATAGGTAGCCCTTGGCTTACAACCATTAATTATTGTTTGAAGTTACAATGGCACTGAAAAAAGTGACTTATGGCCATTTTTCACACTTACGACTGTTGCAGCCTTTCCCACAGTCACTTGATCAAAATTCAGACACTTGGCAACAGGCACGTTTTTTTATTTTTATTTTTTTGAAAATTTTATTAATTTTTAAAAACAAACACAAACAAACAAAACATAAAAACATAAAACATCTTGCAGCATGATCCCACGTTACATTTCTTTGTACAGACGCAAATTTAAGTTCATGCTCATTTTTATATTCCATTCCATATCTTATTACCATTCTACCTTTTCTATATAGCTTCTCCCCTCTTTTAACTTTCTTGATTTTATTTTATTTCATCTCAATTCAAATCATTGTACTTATATTCTTTGTCCTGTTTCAACTGTCTATTATCTTTTCTCATTAAACAAAATTTCTCCTGTAATCACTGATTGGAGTATGACGCCTTTATATCTTTCCCCTTAAAAATTATAACACTTAATATAATACATAACTTCCGTTTGGATTCTGCTTGGTACATTCTAAAACTACACACTGTATTTTTAAAAAAGAAAAAAAAATAATATAATTAAAACAATCCATACCAATTCAATTCTATCATTAATATTAATATTCATTTAAATCTGAAACATTTTACACATTACTTTTCAAATAAGTATCATACTTCTATGGGAACACTTATAAACTTTCCATAGTTACTCCCCCCCCCACTTCACTTATATTTTATAAAACATTGAGTAGTTAAAATGTTCCCATTCCTTCCTAATTCAATTCTCTCATTTATTTCATTTCATTTATTTTGTTCACAAAAGTTGCACTGAATTACACTAACTATTTTATCCCACTTTTTAATCATATGTTGTTTCCAATTTTCTAACATTATTTCTATTACAAATATAAATACAATCTTATGTACAGAATCCCTTTTTCAGTTAAATTTTCACCCATTATCTCTGAATAAGTCCTGTTTCTTTACATCTTGCTCCAAAACTTTGTAACTTCTCTTCCCTTCCTTCTTTCCTTTCTTCTTCTCTCTCCCCTTTTTACCCCCCTGTCTCTCCACCTCCATTTCCTTCTTCTGTATTCCCCTTTTCTGTTGCTTTCCAACATTATATCCACCTTTCACATTATTTTTCCCTTTTTTGGTTGTTTTTTTTAAGTCTTAAATTCTCCATTCTCTTTCCCCCCTTTCCCCTTTCTTCCCCAGATAGAGTTACTTGTTCATTAAAGATGGCTTCTTCTTTGTCCCAATCTTCTTGTTGCGCAGTCTTTTCTTGTTGTTTCTTGTAGACACAAATCGCCATTTCTAAGAATTGAAAAACGGAGCCAAAGGAGCCCTTCCCTTCTTGTGCCTCTTCTTTATATTTTTAAAATTCCATTTTCAGTTCATCCAGAAGTGATGCCATTGCAGAATTTTTTTAAACAACCACCCAATTGTTTTTAGTCATTCAAATATAATTTTCAGAAATCCCAAAGTCACCAAGCAGTCCAAATACACACAAGCTATTTCTTTTAACACTTTCTTCTTTTTTCACTTTCTCTTCCTGGGGTTACTATTTAGTTGCAAAGTTCCAGTTAAAATGTATCTTTTAGAAGTCTTATTAAGATTTAACTTTAGATTCTTTTGAATTCCAGGCAGACTCCTCCTTTCAAATCCTGCCCTTATTCTTTTCCTCTCCCTTCCCACTTATAGCAAAAAAAGAGGATTTTTTAGTGTTCAGAAATCTTTATTGTCCCTTTGGAATTTAATTATATTTCCAGTTTAATTACCTATTGGTGCCAAAGCGGATTTTTCCGATTTCTTATTCAGCTCTCTTTGTTGTCAACATGAGGAAGGAGAGTGAAGAAGAAAAAAACTTTCCCTTTTCACTTTCATTCGCTGCTTCCGACTCTTCTTTGGGAGCGATGTTATCTTTTATAAAATTTAAATTCCAGGGTACCTTAGTTCTTGCTTTTTATCCCGGTCAGCCAAAACTTTCACTTCTTAACTTCCTCCTGCACTTTCTTTTCCGGTTGAGTGCTTCTTTGAGGTGGCCATTTCTGACCACCGCTCTTACCGCCTTCGGGAAAGGGAGTTTGGCCAGCTGAGGAGGAGAGATGCGGCTCTCCTCGACCCTGCTGGCGATCTCCCCCGTCTTCACCATCTCTACAGGGTGGCTTAGCCCCGAAGCCAGCTGGCTCGGGGCACTCCAGCGGCGAGCCCAGGCAGAAACAGCGCACGATCGTGGATTCCTGCCTGCCGCCGAAGCCCTGCAAACTGGAAGTTCCCCAACAGGCAGGCACATATTTATGATGGTTACAATATTCCAGGTTCATATGATAACTTTTTGCGACCTTCTAACAAGCAAAGTCAATGGGGAAGCCAGATTCGCTTAATAACCTTGTTACTAACTCAATAACCGCAGTGACAAGAAAGGTTGCAAAATGGAGCAAAACTCACTTAACAGATGTCTCACTTAGCAACAAAAATATTGGGCTCAGTTACAGCCATAAGTCAAGGACTATTTGTAATAGTCAATCTGTTTGTAAGTACATGTTCTTAGTTACATACAAATTCAAAGATAAAGGCATATTTAGGAATGGAACTTGTTCTTAATCTGGGGGCTGCCTCCTTTATTTTTATACAGGTAGTCCTTTAACCACCATAATTGGGACTGGCAACTCCATAGCTAAGCAATTCGGTCATTAAGCAGAACATCATATGACCACAGTGGGCTGGACTTACAACCTCACTTCCACCATGGTTATTAAGCCAATCACCTGTGGTCAAGAAGTGAGATACCACGTAACCATGATTTACAATTTTACTGCTAGCTTCTCCATTAACTCTGCTTGTTGGAAGCTAGCTGTGGAGTGTTCATATTTCCCTTGCATGACTATGGAGCATGTTGCAATAGTCATAAGTGCAAAGACTGGTTGTAAAGCTACCTTTTCAGTGCTGTTGTAACATTGAATAGGGCTGAGCAAAGTAATCATTAAAAGTCCACTCGCATCAGTAAATCACACAAGCCTTTTCCAAATGTTGCTCTGGGCTTTAAAATGTTTCTGTCCCTTTCCCCCAGGTAACGATTCTTGCATATTTCCAATAAGGTCACCTTCCTTATTCTTTACAGTAATAAGTTTCCATTGGGTAATTGAGAATCTAAGATATAAACCTCAAAGTTCCTGTGGATATTTGAAACTCTCATTCGGTCTTCACTGTTCTTTGTTTAAGAGTATTAAGAGTACAGTTAGCTTTTTATTAATATGGCTGTCCTGCTAAATCAGAGTGTTTTAAGTTCAGGCGAGGGAGCTGAAAGCTTTGAATTCAGGGAATTGGGGCTTGCTTCAGAGTTGTTGCTCTGTGGAAACTAAACAGTTTTGGCCTGGAGCTGAAGTATATGTGATTCTTTGTGTCTCGTCTCTTTTTCTTATAGCAAAGGGATTCGCAACTCCGGCCCTCAGGCTCCCCCCCTAGTTTACTCCAGAGTGCCAACCCAGGTTTGTATAAAATATTTTTTTCTTGTTCTGGTTTTGAATATGGAAGGCTTAGTATTGTGTCTTTGAAAAACACATTATTAAAACCCATAGAGTTTAAGCATTGCGGGGTACAGTTTGTAGAGTGTTGCCCAAAAGAGTGGAGCCTCTACTCTGTCCTGCTTGGCAAAAAGTCTAGAATGTTCCAATCTGCTGTCCTTGTGCACCTTGGTGTTTTTTATTGTGCTGTGAAACTTTTTTTAAAACAAAAAGCAGGGTAGGAAGGGAGCAACAACCGCAGAGCAGTGAGAAAATCAATAAGCTGCTGGTTTTTCATTGATTGGTTATTCTGTAACTGTGAAATTGAAGAATATATCTGGATCGTCTGCTTTTATTAAATTGTGCCTGTGGACAGAGCTTATTATATACAGTATTTGGGCCACTATCTTAAATATTCTCCAAAATTAAACTGGCAAAAGAAGCTACGAGAAAAGCAAAGAAGCATCTCCTGAAGATGTGGTGCAAATTGGAAATATGATTTACTTAGGGTCTTAGATTTTATTTCTGTATTACTTTTTAATATATGCATCCTGCTGAAACCAGTCTTTGCTGTCAGGATGCAGTGCCATCTCTGAGGAGCTTTTGAGAATGTGTGAGAGTCAGGTGGTTTATATACATTTAATAAACTATTATATACAACAACATGAAATCACAGCTGCCATTTCTTTAATTGGTAGTGGCCTTCATTTACACCAGGGGTTTCCAACCTTAGCAACTCTAAGAGTTGTGGACTTCAACTTCCAGAATTCCTCATCTTGGCTAGGGAATTATATGAGTTGAAGTCCACAAGTCTTAAAGTTCCTAAGTCGGTTTGACATCCTGGGTTTACATCAGGTTCTTCCCAAGAACCTAGCAAAAAGGAGCCTCGGTGGCGCAGTGGTTAGAGTGCAGTACTGCAAACTACTCCTACTGCAATTTGGCAGATCAAATCCCACCAGGCTCAAGGTTGACTCAGCCTTCTATCCTTCCGAGGTGGGTAAAATAAGGACCCAAATTGTTGGGGGCAATAGGCTGACTCTAAACTGCTTTTTTTGTAAAAAAAACTATCACTATAAAGTGATATATAAGTCTAAGTGCTATTGCTATGTTGTAATTTGTCAACATAATATATATGCTGATTACAGCAGTGTGGCCTCTTGTTATAAACCAGTGGTGGCTAACCTTTTTTGGGCTCCTGTGCCAAAAATTGTGCACGCGCCAGCATGCACAAACTCACATGCCAGCACTCAGAATGCAGTGTGCCCCCCCTCCCCATGCCCCCTGCACATGCAGGGTTATTACAGGAAGTGATGAAACAGGCCTATAATTTGGCCTGAAAAGCCTTGTAGAGGCTTTTTCCAAGCCTCTGGGAGGCTGAAAAAAGCCTCAAACCAACTGAAAAAAATTAGCTGTGAGGTGCACGCATGCCCAGTGAGGTAAGTGTGGCACACGTGCCATAGGTTTGCCATCACAGTTATAGACAGATGAAAATTTTGTCAATGTTCAGATTTTCTAAGTGCCATCCAAGATTTTGATGTGGAGCCCAGTGTGTTGATAATCACTGGGATCACCACTACCAGTTTATGCCATAATCTTTCAACTTCAATTTGCAGATCTTAATATTTTGTGATCCTCCAGTTCTTTATCTTCTATTTTGCTGTCCTCTGGTATTACCACATCAATTATCCACACTTTCTTATTTTCAACCACAGTTAAATTTGGTGCATTGTACATCAAGATTATCAGTTTGTATTGGAAATACAGGTAGACCTCAATGTACAATCATAATTGAGCCCAAAATTTCATTTGTTAAGTGAGTTTTACCACACTATTTGACTTTTCTTGTCACAGTTGTTAAGTGAATCACTGCAGTTGATAAGTTAGTAACCCAGTTGTTAAGTACATCTGGCTTCCCCATTGACTTTGCTTGCAACTGTCATAAATATGAACCAGTTGCCAATTGTCTGAATTTTGATCGCATGATCATGGGGATGCTGGAAAAATCGTAACTGTGAAAAATGATCATGTTGCATTTTTCAGTGTTGTAACTTTGAACAGTCACTAAATGAACTGTTGTAAGTTGAGGACCAACTGAACCACAATATTTTAACCTGCTCATTTTCAACTACTTTTTCAACTATATGTTCCCACCGATTTTTCGTTACTGGCAAATGGTAATTTTTATAGAAGTTCCAGTGAATCATTTTGGTGACTGGGTTATGTCATTATTTATAGCTGTGCAATTTTTTTTCCAGAAGCTTGTATGGACTACTCTTTAACCATTTTTCCCTTAATTTTTTTGTAGTAATTGACCATGTCAGCATTCTATTTGTATTTTTATTACATTATTTCCACATTTATTTTTTGTTTCCTGTACATTCAATTAGTTCCAATTTTTAACTTGCATCAGTTAAAATACTACAGTTCTTGACTGTTTTGCTTAGCTGATGCATGCTTTTCTTCCTTGACTGTTTGATAATATAATTAATTAAATTTGATATTATTCATTTATATTACGTTTGTTTATAATATATATTTACATATTTATTGAGGATATGTATTCTCACCTGAGAAGTGGGGTGATTAGTATATCAGCAGCAATCCCTTCCTCTCCTTAAGGCCCAATATAATACATGTGGATTTCGACCCAGCTATCCACAAGGCAGTACTTTGTCTCATAGACAATGATTGCTACATTTCCTCCATGTATTGAGTAGGAGACCATACTGGGGGTAGATATATTTGTGCATCTTTCCTGTATGAAGTCACAAAGGGTTGTAGTTTATTGCAGTTAGATATTCTACAAAATCTGGGAGCATTGCTAATATTTTTCTATTAATATCATATTTTAAATATTTTAGATAAAGCACTTTGGATACCTTCTAATTATGCTATAGTACATACTATTAATATTTTCATATATAAACTGGTATATATGTATATATGTATTTTCTAACTATTAAATAATGATGTAATAATAATAACGTCTTCCTTTCCAACTCTCTGATGATTTTGATATTTCTTTTTCCTGATTTTCTATCTAGAATCTCCCGTGGTCTTCCTTCCCTGCATAATATTAGCATGGAGGTGCCTTTCATTTTGCATTAATAATACTTTATATTTTAAGTTTAGGGTACACACTAATTCATCTGAGCTGCTGTCCTATGTCAACCCATTAGGGCATGACCTAATAATATATAACCTTGAGCAGGGGTGTCAAACTCAATTTCATTGAAGGCCGCATCAGGGTTGTGTTTCACCTCGGGGCTGGGGTGGGCGTGGCCAGCTTGACATCACTTGTGTCGGGAGTGTCTTTGGTGGCCCGAGCGCTCTGCCAGCGAAAACGGGCTCCCAACCTCTATTTCCAGCTGCAATGGCTTCCTACAACCTCTGCCAGCAAGAACAGAACTTGGGAGGGGCGCCTGCGCCCTTTGGGGGGCTGGGGTAGACATGGCCAGCTCAACATCACTTGTGTTGGGGGAGCCTGTGGTGGCCCGAGTGCTCTGCCAGTGAAAATGGGCTCCCAAGCTCCGTTTCCAGCTACGATTGCCTCCTGCAACCCTCTGCCAGTGAAAATGGAGCTTTCGCTGCTTTCACTGGCAGAGCCGGTCCTTCCGGTCCTGTGGGCCAGATCCAAGCACTCAGTGGGCCTTGAGTTTGACACCCCTGATCTTGAGGATATATAATCTGACCCAAGAAAATTGGTGTCCAACTTGAGAGCTTTTGGCAAGTATATTTGTTGTAATGGGATGGGTGGGTGTTGCCATACTTGTACAGATTAAAAATGGGCTTTTTTTTAAAGAAATAGTGTTCTTGTGAGAATTTAGGAGGGATGATTGAGGGTTATGTCAGAAGAAGCTTCTTTATTTTACAGATCAGATACAATTTTGGGGTTGGATATTTTTGATGCTTCAGACATTTCTCCCTCCCACTGAGGCAAAAACAAAGTGGCTGCCCTTTTACAGCCCCCAATCTGCGTCTGGTTGAGCTTTGGAAGTTTAAAAAGAGGAGCAAGGGTGGGGGTGGCGTGGCGTGAATATTTGCTTCAGCCTTTTGGTTGAATATCACAGTGATCTATTATGTGGGAAGAGGGGAGCAGTGATCAATAGTAGTTCTCAGCAGTGTGCAGGTTGTGCTAATTGAATGCAGAGCACAGTTTCTCATATTCCTCAGTCCATTTCGAGGGCATTCAAAGGGGGAGAGGAGAGGGGAGGAGAGGAGAGGGGGGCTGGAAGCTGGAGAAAGGGAAAAATGTCTCTGCTCCTTGGAAGATCTGAAATAAAGCAGCGTGCCTTTGGGGAATTATTCAGAATTGAAGTATGTCTCCGAGACATAAATTTGGTTCGCGAAGGAGCTCCCAATTCAATCCAGTGATCCAGAAAGGGGGTACTGTACTTTAAGCTGAGGAAGGATAGGAATGAAGGAGGATAGGTTGCAAGAGTGAGTGCTTATGGGCAGACGATTTCAGCCACTCCTAATGCCCTTTTTGGAGTAATATAGAAGTTTCATTAGGCAATGACTGAATTTGACTTCTCGCAAAAGCATCTGAACTGCGTGTGAACCCTTAGCTAGCCCCATATATCAAGCTGTATTACCTGGATCTGGCTGCTTAGTGCAAGATGCAAAGAGGCAATCGGATGTCTTTTGAGACTTGAGCTGCAATCATTCCAATAAACTATATAGTTCCATATTTTTATGCGTTCTGAGATACTTTCTGGGAGAATTTTAGCTGTATTTCATCTTCTCTGGCAATTCTTCCTGATATATCCTTCAAATTTTTCACCATCTATAATCTTTTTCTCTAGTAGTTTGGAAACTACCAGTTTAGTCTAGTTTAGTTCACTTAAGAGGAAAATGACCAAGGGACTGAAAAGGAGAAGAATTTGGAAGAGAGAAGGCAGATGAGGGAGGAATAAAACTTCCTACAGTGTGTGCAGGTGTGCGTGCATCTTGTTTGTTTGATTATTTGCTGTGAAACAAGATGGGCAGCTTATAGCATAAAGAAACATTAAAATCATCAAATATGAATATATACACAATCCCCCCGTCTAGTTTTTATTATACTGATGGATGCATGTTAGGCGTCATAATTTTAGTGAGCTTTGTTAGTGCTAGTTGTGTTGTCTATGGAGATTCTCAGTCGTGCAGGACATGGTTATTCTAAAGCCGCTTTCTTTCAAAAGGCAATTGGACTTTCTTCTTTTGCTAGAAGACGTTTTGCTTCTCATCCAAGAAGCTTCTTCAGTTCCGACTGGGTGATGGAGAATGGAAGGATTTATATTCTTCACTGCATGACTTGACTTCATGACTGCAAGGAATATAAACCCTTCCATTCTCCACCATTCGGTCACAACTGAAGAAGCTTCTTGGATGAGAAGCGAAACATGTTCTAGCAAAACAAGAACGTCCAGTTGCCTTTTGAAAGAAAGCACCTTTGAGACTGCTAGTTGTGTTCTGTTTTTGTTCCCTTGTCTATTTTTTGGGGATACAAAAGTAGGGTATAAAGTGAACGACTGGTTTTGCAGAGCAGGCAGGGGAAAGTCATCAGCTTGATTATTCCAGCTAAAACTTGCCATGGAATATTTCTGTTGATATTTTGGTGAGTGCCTTGTAAGTCTTCAAGGCACGTTGGTATCAGTGAGGGCAGATGGGAGGATAGTAAGATGTGCATATTTTCCTGCCGCTAATTCCTGGAAGCCAATAGACCTCCTCCCCATTTTTTAGCCCCTCTGCTTCTTTCTTGGTTTTGCAACCACCACAACAAAAACATCTTGACACAAAGCATGTATTTCCGTGGAAGGCCAAATGGCTACTTTGGTCCTACAGGGTTTGGTGTCTGAGTGTCTTATGTATAGATTAAAAATAGTTTGGTGTCTTGTGTCGTATATATAGATAAAACGAGGGTTACAGCACACTTTCTGAATGTACAGTAGTGGGAATATTAATGACTACTAAGAATTGGCTCATACAAATTATAATACTAATAAATAATCTTTACATTTAAAAAAAAAAATCTCCAAAATGAATCTGCTTAGAGAATGCATGCCTTGGTCATTAGATCTGATTAATTCATTAGTTTAGGGCCCCATGTGCAGAGTGTCATATATTGTGGTACTTGAACCAACAAGCAGGTAGGAGAGAAGGAACAACAACTGTGAGCGTGTTTCTGCTGCTTTTTCTGTCTCAGATAAATCTTGCTTCTATGCCAATCATTTTCTCTCTTCCGTTGAAAAGTGAGAACAGTTATGTTTCTGTAAATTTTTGATTGGTACGCTTTCTCTCTGTTTGCTAAAAAAGATACTTTGCAATTTCCATGTTCGATTGAGGACACAGTAGGGACTGATTTTCTCCCTTTCTGATCTGCTTGCTGATTGACCAATAACAGTGTTGTGGAGTGACAGCTTTTACATCTCTAGACACGGTGATATATATATAAAGTGAAGCAGGCACAGGCAATTTTGCAGCCACTTTGTAAACATGGGAAATGTTAACTCCAAGGGCAATGACAGCAGCAAGTCAGTCATGCCAGCTCCCTCAGAGCTGCTGTTCTGTGGCTCATTTTCCAACAAGTGGAATGAAACAGTCTTTCTGGAAAATGTGCGACTGACCTCCAAGATCTTGTCGGCTCTCCAAACTCGCTCAGAGAGCCGAGGGTTGCAAGAAAGCAACCCACAGTTTACTCCCCGATTCCTGAGTACCAACTCTGTCTTTCCTTCCATAGCTACTTCTCTCAAAGAGCACTCCTGCAGGGCCCTCTTGGGCCCGGATGGCAGAACCCCTGGCTTGCCCCAGAACCTCGGCATGACAATTGGGCAGAGGGGAAGTTTGCCGTCTCAGCTAAGCACCACCTCTGCTGGGGCTGTTGGTAAGCTCGGGTGAGTAGGCACTTTGCTGGATACAAATGGCTGCTTTTGGGCATTTTTATCTGGAACCTGGGCTTATCCTGCCTGGGAAGAAATAACTGCTCATCTTTAACGTCTTTCACAGTGCTCCACTTTCTATTTTTCTTCTGGAAAAAAAAACAGAGCTTGGGTCTTACTGCTGGACTCTTTTCTATCAAAACACAAACTCAGGCTTGATGTGTTTACCATGATTTTAATGGAAACTCTGGGTTTATGGAGTGTGGGGGGGAGTATTAGCTTAACGGTAGTGCAATTTCATATTGTAACTTTGCAGCACATGTGCAAATTCATGCCTGAGTGGGCATCCACAGGGGCAGATATACAGGGTTTTTTGTTTTTTTTTACATTTTGGCCAAGTGTACAAAATATGCATTTTGTCTGTTCAGTTTGCTGAAGGGAATATGCTATTTTGGATTGAGTATACAGAGGTTTGTTCTAACCAAGTCAGGAAATAACAATGGTTCCCAGTCTTTGGGGGAATTCAGTGGAAGAAGTTAGATTATCAAATAATCAGCTTTATAGGCATAGCTACTAGGTCAGAACAGCATCCTGATGAATAGAGAATCAAGAAGGAATTCTAAATTTATCGGCAAACAGTAGCCATAAAATTAGTTCTTAGTATATGTACATCTCGTCTTTGTTAGATGAGTTTTGAATGGATTTATTTTCCCATAGACATTCTGCATGATAGTTTTATAAATCCTTAATATGCTTTGGGTTTTTAACACCATCAATGTGGAAGAGCTTCAATTGCATAAAGTTTTCTGCATGAGGAAGGAAACTGTTTTTAGCCATCAGCGCTAGAAAATGATCCATGGCTTTGCTGCTCCTTTTCTAGTTCTTCTGTAATTATCAGACATTTATTGGCAGCTTCCTAAGTATAGCCCTTCCATGGATTTTTGACTTTTTGAGTTCATTCTTTAATACCTGTGAGTGCTGTCACTATTTTCTCATGCGGCTGCAGCAGCACTCTACATTGGCAGTATCCCTATTCTTCCTCGACAATCTCAAGATGCCTTTCCAAACTAAGCACAAGGGTACTTCAGGACTGCTTCTCTTCTTCAGTTGTTCACTGGAAGCATTCATCAGAATAAGAAACATCCTAATAAGAAAATAGCTTGTGTAGTGACTCAGTCATGGGGCAAGAGCTGATCTGGTTCAATGTTTTCCTTTGACTATTCAGACACACTGGGGGAGAGATGGATGAAGGGGATTGTGGCTTCATGAAACTTAAACCAGCCTCTGAAGATGTTGTCTCACTGGCACCATCAGCCACGGAATCAGTTTTTGTGGAAGGTAAGCCGCTTCTCATGTTAAATCGTATAAAATCAGTCACATCCCCTGAAGCTAAAATCACAAGACTGCGTCTGATTTACTTTGGCCGTATCATGCGTGTAAATTCATCCACATCAATAAGGAAGATGGAAGTCACATCTGGCAGTCTTGCCCTTAATAACAAAGCCTTTGTATGGCCATACTTGAAATACTGCATCCGGTTTTGGTCACTATAATATAAAAAACAGAGTTGAGACTCTGAAAAGAATGCAGAAAAGTGCAACAAAGATTGGGCAACTGGAGGCTAAAACATAAAAACAGTTGCTGGAATTGGGTATGTTTGTTTAATGAAAAGAAGGACTAGGGGTCACATGATAGCAGCATTCCAGTATTTGAGGGGCTGTCACAAAGATTTGGGGGTGGGGGGAGAACAGAGCACCAAAGGGCAAGACAAGAAGCAATAGATGGAAACTAACTAAGGAGAGAAGCAACCTAGAATTTCCTGGCAGTTAGAACAGTCAATCAATGGAACATCTTGCCTTCAAAAGTCGTGAGTGTTCCATCACTGCAGGCTTTCAAGAAGAGACTGGGCAGCCACCTGTCTGAAATGGTGTAGATTCTGCTGCTCCTGCAGGGAATTGGACTAAATGACCTCCAAGGTCCCTTCCAACTTTGTTATTCTATGTTTGTTGGAGAATGCAGTGACGCTAGGAATGGTTGGTGGAACGTTAACAAGGGGCAAGCAAAGAACATGCTGGCTTGATAGCATCAAAACGGATGAAAAGTTGAACATACAACAAATGAAAGAAGCTATGCTTGACAGAGTAGCAGGGAGAGCACTTGCCTATAAGGTCACCAAGAATCCAATACATCTGAGAGATGAGTCTGGCTCATCTCTCAGACCAGTTTACTACTGGAATGAACAAAGAACTGGTTTGTACAACAGATTGGGTTGCTCTGGTTCTTCCAGAAGTCACCTGATCTCAGAAAAAGCCTGTTGCAAAGTTAGAATGGCAATAGCACTTATACTTACATACCACTTCACAGTGCTTTATAGCCCTCTCTAAGCAGTTCACAGAGTCAGCCTATTGCCCCCAACAATCTGGGTCCTCATTTTACTGACCTCAGAAGGATGGAAAGCTGAGTGAATTTTAATTTAATGAGCCGTGGTGGTGCAGTGATTAGCACGCAGTACTGCAAGCTACTTCTGCTGACTGCCAGGAGTTCAGCAGTTCAATCATCACCACCTCAAGGTTGACTCAGCCTTCCATCCTTCCAAGGTGGATAAAAATGAGGACCCACATCGTTGCGGGCAATAGGCTGACTCTGTAAGCCGCTTAGAGAGGGTGGTAAAGCACTGTGAAGCTGGATATAAGTAACTGCTATTGCTAATAACTGGTGAGGCTTGAACTCCTGGAATGAGCAGTGAGTTAGTCTGCAGTACTGCCTCCTAACCACCATGGCTCTTATCCAGAATACTTCTGGAGTATTTGAAATGCCCTGTTTCTAGGTTAGAACCCTTCATTTTCCACATCCGTAGCAGGGAGTTGAAACTGCAAGATCTGCAAGACGAGCCAAACTAGAAATCCCGTTTTCCAGGGTCATACCCTTGGGTCCGTTGCCTATGCCATTCCTTCATTTTCCTTCTTGTCCAAGAGTTCTTAGTGTGAAGAGCATGGCTAATGAACCATACCAATAGTTAGATGTCTATCCAACCCAACGTTTTTGTTTCATGTGGTGGCCACACAGATGCCTTGGCAAAACACCCCAAAAGCAACTTGAAGACAGCAGAACCACCTTGTTTTGTTTTTTTTCCCCCTGCTGGAATCTTGCAGGTGGACCACTGCTGAAGTCGGATGCTCCAAGTTAACCATGCCAAATCCTTAGCCTTTGCGTTTGAGTTCTTTTGCTCTTCCCTTCTATGCAGCTCCTGTGTGCACTTGTGGCTGCCCTCCCTCCAGTGCGTAATGATAAATTCAAAGGTGCATTTTGCAATGTGTGACTATTTTCTAATAGTTAGGGGACTACTACAATTGTAAGTTTTTATAGCAACAAGGTGGCTGTTTTCTCTGAGCTCAAAAGGTTCCTTTTGGTTCTTTTGCTGCCTCTTCTCTTCACTTCTCACTATCTACATCTATGAGGGCTATAATGATCATTTATCCATAATACGTCCTGGGCATTGCATTGCGCAGTGTACATTTTATAAAATCTTTTTGAGCGTTTGACCCTTCACAAATTAAAAATGATTATGCAGTCCTTTAGATTTCCACCCTGGTTTTATTTTATTTTATAACATGGGAACTTTTGTACAAATGGTTAGTAGATAGATACAGAGGTTAGATGAGTGGATTTATGTGAAAATATGGACCACATGGGAAAGAAAACTTGACTAGTAAATATTTTGATGGTTATAGAACTGATGTCAATACGGAAGATAGTATTCTTTCTAATAATGATTGATATTATCTTACATATGTTTGTATATATATGATTATAAAGATTGTGATGTTTATAACATTTTGGACACCTAGAAAACACACTATTCAATATAGAAACAGAATTTGTGATACAAAACCATAAAAAAAATCCATTCTGGTGATAATAACTCTGATCTCTTTTTGTTTTTCCTAATAACGGTATTTTGAACGCTTCTCTGAATATATATATACCTGCATTCTCATCTGAGCTGTGACTCTTCCCATTCCAGATGTTCAGTTTGCCTCCCTGAGGAATGAACTGGAGACAGACGCTCGGGAGTTTGCTGCCCAGTCTTGGAGCCTGGCAGTAGAGCAGTCATATGTGAAGCAGCAGGAGCGGGATGTTATTAAAAGGCAGGATGTCATATATGGTGAGCTTTTCTGCCTCTTCTCCACCAGACTTCATTGACAGTATTTACTCTGCTGCTGCTGCTTTCGTTCACATGTATGCAAAATTTTGACCTGAAGGTAGTGCTTGTCTTGAAATTGGACATAGACTACTGATTGTGGGCCTGGTGTGCTCTCCTTTTTTGGGGGAAGTCAGCGAGATGGTAAAGAAATGTGTGTTGAGTGGCTGGCTTTCTAGGTGGGTTTGTCTCTGGCCAGTCAGAGAGTCTTGATGTTGATGTCTTCTCCCTTTAGAGTTGATGAGGACAGAGATGCGCCATGTCCGGACTCTGAAGATCATGTTGAAAGTCTACTCCCAAGCCATGCGAGAGGAGCTGCAGTTCAGCAATTCTGATATCCACCGTCTTTTCCCATGCGTGGACGATTTACTGGAGCTTCATAGAGCTTTCCTCTTCCAGCTGAAGGAACGTCGGAAGGAGTCTTTGGAAGAAGGTAGCGAATGCAACTATATCATCCAGAACATTGGGGACATCCTGGTGCAACAGGTGAGCGTTTAGGTGTAGTTTTTGCTTATGGAATTGGAATTGGATAGGCAGGGGTGTCTGTGTGTCATCCTAAGATGTATAACACTTAACTAGTTCAGAGGGGGAATTTTGTCTTTTTCAGCAGGCTTCCACCTGGAAAATAGGCAGTGGGCTGTCATGATATTTATGCGGGAAAAAAGCTACAAAACTTAAGTGCATATTAGAGCCACTAGCTTTGCATGCGAACTGTAGTTAGATGTATTCCAAGTGGCATGTCTAGGAAAAGGGCTATTTTCTATCTTTGATTCTTGTCAGCAGAGATAATACTGAGTTAGATGTACTCTCTCTGTGTCTCCTAAAATATGATCTCCCTGTTGTGAGAAATTGGCTGTTTTATTACTTGGTTCATCTGCATTTTCTCTCTCAGGACTGTGTCATACGCTAGCTTAGAAATTACTCAATTCTCAATACCCCATTCTCACCTTTTTTTTTAACCGTTTTAGTTGAGATACATAATATGCTGTATGCTGAGCTGTGATGTCTGTTTTTCAGATACCCCAGAGTGTGCTGGGTGCAGCTTGCTTTTCTCCCAAATGTTAGTTGTTCCTGACTGTGCTTTCCTTATTTAGTTTTCAGGAAAAACAGGAAATAAAATGAAGGAGAAATATGGCATTTACTGCAGCAGCCACAGTGATGCTGTGAGCTACTATAAAGAGCTGATGCAGCAAAGCAAGAAGTTCCAAAACTTGATTAAGGTAAAAGATGAGGGATGGTTACAGATGGGAACTGATCTCATTCTGTCATTCTTTGGGTTCTGTTGAAATCTGATATAGCAGTAGCACAATACCTAACTCTGTTCTTAGTGATTTGGGTAGTTTTCAGAAATGTTGCACGCAATGCACAGAGATAGAGGGAAAGAGGCCTTTAGACAGTTCATTGTTTCTTCCTATATAGAGAAAGACCTGATACCATGTGCTTCTGATGTTTTTTGAGGCAAAATGTTCAAAGGGAACATTTTTTAAAAAGCCGGTCTAGAATAAGGTCCTGATAAAACCCCTCCTTTACAGGAAATCCTTGACTTACAGCCATTTCTTTAGCAACCGTTCCAAGTTACAATGGTGCTGGAAAAAAAAAAAAAAAGGTGACTTACAAATGGTACCTTGCACTTAATGACCACGGTCACATGACCAAAATCCGGCTGCTTGGCAACTGGCATGTAGTTACAATGGTTGCAAGTGCTGGGATCACGAATCCCGATTTGTGACCTTCCCAGCCTGTTTTCAACAAGCAAAATCAATGGGGAAACCAGATTTGCTTAATGACCGTATGATTTACTTAACATCCACAGTTATTTGCTTAACAACTGTAGCCCAAAAAAAGGTTGTAAAATTGGGATGACTCACTTAACAGCCACCTTGCTTAGCCATGGAAACTCTGGTCCCAACTGTGGTTGTACATCAAGGACTACCAATATTATGACCAAGAGAAGTATGTAGGTGCCACATTAGGGATCAAGCTTGACCAAAGGTACTCTACTGTTAATAATAGATGTTTCAACAAAAGTGTAGTTCATGAAAGAGTCGAATGCTGTGCTTATTTCCTCAGTGATTTACTAAGCTTATTGCCATATACACTAGTAAGGGTGCTGGGTTAGAAAGATTTTTGAAATGTGATGCAGCAAGATGTGGAACAAAGAGAAAGAATTATAATGTATCTTTAGAATTCCTTGCACAGAAAACTCTGCAGGTTCATTTACTGAAGAGATAGAATGATTTTTCCAGGTTGTGCTAACTGAAAAATGATTGGTTACAGAAAAGGGAGAAAGTTAAGACAAATCGTGAATGCATGATTTCACATACCAAAGAAGAATAAGGAGAGGACAGGTCATTTTGCTTCATTTCTTCTACTTTTTGACGAAAGAAATGAAAGGCGTGGTATTAAATTCACCTGTTAGTAAGTATATTTGGTGGATGTGATATATTTCAGAAAATCAGCAATTCTTCCATTGTGAGACGGCTTGGTGTCCAAGAGTGCAATCTTTTAGTCACCCAGCGCATCATGAAGTATCCTGTCTTGGTGGAGCGCATCATTCAGAACACCGAAGGTAAAAAACTTGACATATTAAAGGCGCTTATTTAGCCACTTTTGACTCCTACCTTTTATCACAGGGGTCAAACTCGATTTCATTGAGGGACACATCAGGGCTGTATTTGACCTCCGGGGTGGGTGTGGCCAGCTTGACATCACTCCTGTCAGGGGCGCCCAAGTGCTCTATCAGCGAAAACAGGTTCCCAAGCTCCGTTTTCAGCTGTGATAGCCTCCTGCAACCCTCTGCCAGTGAAAACGAAGCTCAGAAAGGCCGCACCACCTTCCCAAGCTCCATTTTCACTAGCAGAGGGTTGCAGGAGGCCATGGCAGCCAAAAATGGAGCTTGGGAACCCGTTTTTGCTGGCAGAAGCCCTGGGATCCAGCCCCTGGGCCTTGAGTTTGACACCCCTGCTTTATCAGAAGGGCTCACTAGGCAGCACAATTCACCCCAAGCAACATAGGGAACATGGCAAAACTGTTGTTTAGATGCAGAATTTGACTTTTCAGTTTTTTTTTTTTTATTCCTGGGCCCTGGATAGTATTCCTTCCCAAATGCTTTCAGACAGACCCTTCTCGTTGGTCAGGTTGCATATCCGTTTATTAAGTGAAACATTCCCCCCTCTTTCGGTAGCATCAAACATCTTCTAGGTGGCTAATATATATAAAAAAAACCCAAATCCTTAAGCAGGGCCAAACCTAGTAATAAACAAATTCACTAACTTGTATGTAGGCTGATTCTCAACAACTCCAGTTGAATCAGGAAAAAGATAATGGGAAAGGATTTTAGTATTGCTACCAAGAAAACTACATAGTTTTAGCCATATTTGCTGGACCCCTCCCCAGAACTACTTGTGACCAGTCCTGACAGTTACCCCACCCTTTGTCACAGGATTGGATTTTGACTCACCAGCCTGCATTTATGGCCATTTATAACATCTTGTGGTCACATGACCACAATTTATGACTTTTTTTTTCCTGGAAACGATTGTTTATTTCTGGTTTCCAGCAAAAAAAATTCCCACTGGGTACAATGGGTTCACTTAACAACTGTGCTGTTCACTTAATGACCACCACGAAATGGTAATAAAATTGATGGTCTCCCAATTAACAGCTGCCATGACTTTCAACTGTAATTCTAATCTCAGTTATAGTCATGAGGATTAATTCTGTGTTGTTTATTAATACTGTCTGAATGTATGTATACAAAATATGTGCAAAACATAAGTATAATCTAAACCTATGCTGTTAGTCACTTAAAAGGATCAGCGAAAGGTCATAATTAACAGATTTAGAATGATTTAGTTTGATGGTATTTTATCTCTGGTCTCTAAATGTTTTCTCCTGCAATCAATTTGGTAATTCTGAGAATGCTACAAAATGCTGGTGCCATTTTTTGTTATATGGACTAATCCAGATGGCAAAGCTACGCACTGTAGCTGTCTCATGCTGTCTCACTTCATCTTTGCAGTCACCACAAAGGAGTATGAAGACCTGACCAAAGCATTATCGCTTATCAAGGATGCCATCACAGCTGTTGACACCAAGGTGAATGAGTCTGAGAAACAGCAGCGCCTTCGGGAAATTGTAACCAAGATGGAACTCAAGTCTTCTGGAAAGTTTAAGAATGGCCTTATCTTCCGGAAGGAGGATATGCTTCAGCGGCGCCTCCTACTGGCTGGGATGCTGTACTGGAAAGCTGCTTCAGGGCGTCTAAAAGGTGAATTCTGTGGGGTGTCTGTTCTCCTTTTCAGGTGCTTGCTGCATTACTCAGTAATCAGACACACAGGAGTGTCTATTCCAGGGGTCTCCAAACTTGGCAGCTTTAAGACTTGTGGACCTCAACTTCCAGAATTCTGGGAGTTGAAGTCCACAAGTCTTAAAGTTGCCAAGTTTGGGGACCTCTGGTCTATTCTGTATATTGGAAGAAAGAGACTTGTCTCATGCTTGGCTTGCCCAATTAAACTTTTGCAAAATAGCATTTAGTAATTGGCTTCTGTCCCCAAAGATCCTGCCCAATTGAGAGGGAGGCATTGACTGAAATGATGACTTATTTATTGAATCAGTGTCTTTCTCAGGCACCCAAGGGAAAGACAAAACATTTTCTTCATTTGTGACAAAAATTGACTTCCAACCGTTTCACACTTCAAAGCTGTGTCATGTTAACCCCATGATATAGGTGCACTTTCTTCTCTTTGGAGTATTAAATTTGGCCTGCTGATCTTAAGCAAGGAACTTCTTGCTCATGTTGTTCTTATCTGCCTTCTGCTCTGATGTGAGTCATCCTGTGAAGCTCAGTCGCTTTTTAAAGTTCTCATTGAGCTTCTTCTCCTTCCCTCCTCCAGAAATGTTTCTCTCTCTCTCTTTTTCCTTTCCTTTTTTCTTTTGATTTTCTGCATATCTTTGAGCCCATCTCCACCTGACTGGTTAATCCTGTATCTGAGTAATGTTTCTTTGGCATCATGAAAATCGACAACTCTGAAAATGGGTTTTCTGTTGATATAAGAGATTCAGTTTCCTTGTTAAAAATTCCCCTTTAGGGATGCATTTAAATTATCTTAGGTATAGTTTTCAACATGACGTTTGAGCGGCAAATAGTGAAATGAATATTTGCTCAGAAAAGCTGATGCAAAGTCAGGTGGACAGATATTTTTATCTAGAAAAACTAGTGTTACGGCTGTAGATGACAGGGGAAATTTGGATTGGTATTTTGGGATGGCCAAACATTGGAGCATCCATATTTAGTCAATGAAATGATCAGAGTATAAAACTGTACCTCAGAAAGCTGCTTATAGTGTTGTAGGTAAATGTACTAGCGCTGGACTAAAATGACACTATTCTGACTAATCCCCCAAAAGGAAAAATTCAACAGCAAATGACCTTGAATTAGTGCCTAATATTTAAAAAATTACTTGTTCTGCTTGAAAGGATTATTTTGTTTTCAACTTCCCTTTTTCCAATAATTTTGGCAGATATTTTGGCTGTTCTGCTGACAGATGTGCTTTTGCTGTTGCAAGAGAAAGACCAGAAATACACGTTTGCATCTTTGGTATGTATTTATCTCTGCTAAGGATAGGCAGGGTGGTATGGAAAACCTGGAACTTTCTGTGGTTTCTGTAATAACAGATAAATCTGAGCTACAGTGAAAAACTCTGGTTTGATTGGGTCTCGGCCAAGAAAATTCTAGGAACCCAGCATGTCTTTGCCTCAGTCCACTAACTACTGGCTTCAGCTTTTGTAACTTCCTGCAGGTTTTTTAAGATATGTTCATTACTACACAAAAGCGCAACTGTTTGAGAGCCGATCAGGAAAATGGCATGCTCTTTATTATCATACAGTTGAAATGAATATTTTAATGTTTTTAAACAATGACAGTTGAATTTATTTACTAATACTGAGTTTTATTGGAAAATTTATATTGTCTCTGGTTTCCATTGTATTGCAGTCCTATTTATTTAGTATTTTTTCATTTATTTAGTATACTTATTTAGTATATTTTCATTTAATTACTAGTACACATATTTATTTAGTATATTTTCATTTCTTTACCAGCTATTACAATTATAATTAATTAACAAATGTGCAGTAAATACCCTTTCATCTGTTAAATCAAAATACTGATTTTAATGCATTTATAATTTAACCAAATTAGCAAGTTGGATTCTTTGGTGTGTGTCTGTGTGTGTGCGTGTGTGCGCGTGGATGCTTGTGTGCCCCTGTGTGCATCTTTCAAACTGATTATACCAAACGAAGGGCTTTCCGTGCGGAGGAACTCCCAAGAATAACAAAATAATAGAGTTGGAAGGGACCTTGCAGGTCTTCTAGTCCAGCGGTCTCTAACCGCAGAAATTTTGGTGGTCCGCAGAGAAATTATTTGCATTTTTTATATTGCACTAAATACTATTTATCTTTTTTAAAAAAATCATATTAGTGGTCCATGGAATTTAAAATTATGAATTCAGTAGTCCCTGAGGTTCGAAAGTTGGCAACCCTTTCAGTCCAATTCCCTGCTCAAGCAGGAGACTTTATACAATTTCAGACAAATGGTTGACCAATTTCTTCTTAAAAACCTCCTGTGATGGAGCACCCACGACTTCTGAAGGCAGGCCATTCCATTGAAGAGACACCCGGCTCTGTCTTCAATGCAATAGTCCTTCAGGATTTCAACAGTAAACACAACCAGCTATTCGACCTGGCTGTGTCTCCCTTGCCCAGTATAACCTAGCCAACAGCAATTATCTGGGCTTTCAGGCAGAAAAGGATCTTTCCCAGCTAGGCAGAGATAATCAGAGACAAGCAGGGGTCTTTGGGATACTTTTCCTACTTCCTTTCACTCTTTCCAGGTTAATCAGATTTACAAGTATAAAGTTCTGTGTAAAGAAGAAATACTACAGCTTTTTAGGATTGTCATAGATGGACTGATGATGATGATGATGATGTATCTTGCATCACAGGACTCAAAGCCACCGGTGATTTCCTTGCAAAAACTGATAGTCCGAGAAGTAGCCAACGAGGAACGAGCCATGTTCTTAATCATTGCTTCCAAGAAAGGACCAGAGATGTATGAGATTCACACCAACTCCAAGGAGGAAAGGAATATCTGGATGACGCAAATTCGCAGGGCAGTGGAAAAGTGAGCATATAAAATATTTTGTTCTGTTTTTCTCTCCTGTATTGAGTTCCATACCTGTTATTTTGTCGTCATAAGGAAATACAAGTAGTCCTTGGTTGATGATAGTAATTGGGACCAAGAATTTCTGTTGATAAGCAAGGTGGTCGTAAGGCACAACATCCGGTGACAGCATTGCTCAGCAACAACAATCCCAATGCTCCCCATTCCCATCATTAAGTGAGGATCTCTGGTTGTTAATTAAGACCCAGGTGGAAAGCTCTGCAACAGGCATGAAAGCAATAGCAATAGCGTTTAGACTTATATACCGCTTTACAGTGCTTTACAGCCCTCTCTAAGCGGTTTACAGAGTCAGCATATTGCCCCCCACAATCTGGGTCCTCATTTTACCTACCTTGGAAGGATGGAAGGCTGAGTCAACCTTGAGGTGGTGATGATCCAATTGCTGAAATGCTGGCAGTCAGCAGAAGTAGCCTGCAGTACTACATTCTAACGACTGTGCCACCACAGCTCGAAAAGTGCACGGCATGAGCACGGTGGTTCATAGCATGAGTGGCTATTGCCAGGTGGAGAGGTTGTGCAAATGGCCCACAAGGCATAGTGTGAGGTCAGAGAGGGCTGCTGCTAACCAAGGAAGGGGCAAGGGATTTACTGGAGTGTCTTGTGACCTTCCTTGCCAGCTTTCACATTGACTTTTCTTGGGTTAAGGTTAAGAATAGGATCACATCACCATAGGATGCTGCAGCCATTGTACGTGTGAGTTGATTGCCCAACATCTAAGTTGCGATCATGGTAATGTAATAAACAGACAGAACTTTGAGGATTGGTTTTAAGTCTCCTTTTTCAGAACCATCATAACGTCAAATGTTTGCTGAACGAATGGTTTATGAAAAGAGCCTTCTTTCCAGCTAAATAGGACATTAGGACTCCTTTCTGACCAGGACTTCAATGGCTTATATTTCTTTGCAGTTCTGATGAAGAGGACAGTGTCCTTGCTGATCCAGAAGAGGAAAAAAAGCAGGCTGAAGTGAGAACTGCAAAACTGAAAGAATTTCAAGGTAAAGGCTCTTGTCTTGCAAAATTGTATATTATAAGAGGATTGGGTTTGCCTGATTCTGGCGACTTATTCTTTCCTTCCTTGCAAAATGTGCAATCTCACATTTTGCAAGGAAGGAAGAGGAAGCCAGGGGAAGTTACTATCAGACCCTTTGGTTGTGAATTGCTCTGTAAAAGCATTACAGGTAGTCCTTGACTTACAACTATTCATTTAATGACCGAAGTTCCAACAGGACTGAAGTGACATGACTGGTCCTCACACTTATGATCATCACAGTCCTCCCCCCAAGTCACTGATAAAAATGTGGGCACTTAGCAACCAGCGTATATTTACAATGGATGCCGTGTCAAAGTCACACGATCGGCATTTCTAATCTTCCCAGTTGGCATCCGAGAAGCAATGGGGAAAGCTGCATTCACTTAACTGTGATTTATTTTGTTTATTTATTAAATTATGTACCAGCCACCTCACTGTCTGAGGTGACTCTGGGCAGCTTATAATATAATAGATACAGTGATTCTCTTAACGATGGCAAAAAAAGGTCATAAAATCGGACAGAACATCTGTTGGTCACAGTTGTGGTTGTAAATCAAGAACTCTCTTTCTCTTTGTCATCTTGCAAACAATGCCTGAAGAATGGGTTGCTGGGCTTGCTGTTGTTGCAGCAGCAGCCATCCAAGCACCATGACGTTGAGTTGTCTCTTCCCTTCTCCCTTCCCCTTCTCCACTCTCCAGAGCGTTTGAACATGAAAGATGATCTGATCGTGCAAAGTCTAAACGAGAAGCAACAGATCTACCAGGAGATGGCAGATATGATTGGTTTTGAGGACCTGGCAGCTGGCTCCCGCTTCCGGTTTATCAACAGAGTGGATTCTCCAGAGACCTTACAGGGGGAGTCCATCCTCAAGCAGGCAGTGATAGAAGGTGGGTGCACTGGAGGTGAAAGAACAGGGAAGATACTATATGATAGGACCATGTAATATGGGTAGCCCTTAATGTATGACCATAATGGAGTCCAAAACTTCCGTTGCTAAGCAAAGCAGTTGCAAAATTAATTTTGCCCCACTTTACAATCTTTCTTGCCACAATTGTTAAGTGAATCACTGCAGTTAAGTTAATAACATGGTTGTTAAGTGAATCTGGCTTCCCCATTGATATGCTTGTGATAAGATTGTGAAAGGCCCTGTATTCATCATGTACAGTGGAGAGCATAATTGTTCACAGCAATAGACATCTTCTCCTCTTTTCCTACTCAACTGCCTTCTTGGCTGCTGTCTTCTAGTGGAGAGCCTTCAGAACCTGATCTTCACCCAGCTGGCCAGTGCAAGCTCTCATCCTGAAGATTCCAGTGGGTCTGGGTTGCTGAGGCGAGCTGAGACTTTTGGAGGATACGACAGTGCCATGACAGGTCTGTCAAAAGAGGAATGGAGGAAGGAGCATGAGGAATGAGTGACTTGTGATTACTGCTCCCCCTGCAGACAGAATGTCGTTGTAAAGAAATGTTTTAAATCCTGCCTACTTGCCTGAGCCCAGTTTGTACTATTTTAGTCTCTGCAAAAACTCCATCAGTGTTGAATGATCTTGCGGTGGTCTTCCCCCCCAAAAAAAAAAATTAAGGTTATATGCTGCCCATCTCATTATCCAAAGCAACACTGCATGGCTTACAATACAATAAAAGCGGAAACATAAAAAATATACAAAGTGTAAAAACAAATAGAGGGTTTAATTCCTATGGGTCTTGGATTTATTTATGTAATTCAGGGCAAATAAATTAAAAATAGAGAAAAAAAGAAGAGAGTTTTGGGAATTCTGAATTGTCCTTTATTTTTCAGCTGGCAGCTTCAAGAAGAAAGTCTGTGGTGGAGAGCAGCGGGCGCCAGATCAGCGAGGCACCCCAGGCAATTCACAGCAAGTGCAACAAGAGCTCGCATCTGCTGGAGAGGAGGGGCTGTGTTTGGTAGGTGGAATTTGCTCTCCAAAATCTCTGTATTTATATCCTAATCATGTTGGAAATAGTGATGGCTATGGGCTTCTTTTTCTTTTTAGCTCAGTTTGAAAAACATCTGGCTATTCCTTCCTCCCCTTTAGCAATTGAAAATCTGGACGGCATATAAGTTGGAATGAAATGAACATATTTATATAACTCTTGTGCACATTGCAGATTTTTATCTTGTGAAAAAGCATCCTTGGTGCTCTTTGAGTTTAGTTGTGTGCTTGCAGATATTGTATTATCTGACCAGGTAACATCATCAGTGCTAGGGAGTGTGGGATTTGCTTCCTGTTTATATACAGTAAGTTTCCCTACCACTGTTGGTGGGGCTATGTTTTTTTTCTTCTCCTTGGTAGTTCCTTGATCATGGTGGTATTTTCTGCTTGATTGTTTGTATGGTGTTGATCTCCTTATTTCATTGTTGGAAAGAATACATTTCACTCTTTTTGTTTTGTTCTTAGCGTTTTTATTCTCTTTTGAATGGTATGTAAATGTGGTTTATCTCTATGTGCCTGTTGATGGCAGATTTATCTAAATGCCAAGTTTCCAGAAATTGCCTAGCATTTTTGGATTTAGCTTGATCTAAAATGCTTAGTTTTTCAGTTGAAACCACGATTGAGTCTGTCCATGTGTTGTGAGATTAAGGAGTTTTCATTGTGTCTTCTGACCGCTATCAATATTCATGAATGCGCTGTGCTCGTCTTTTGCTTCTCTGTCTTACATGGTGACTGTTACAGACCTTACATTTGTTGTAGACTCTTGTTTTTTCTTCTTTGGCTACTGAGTCTTTTGATTTACTTAAAAGGTGTTTTTGAGGGCTTTGTTATAATAAAAAAGGAACAAACGACATTTTGGCCCTGCCCTTTCTGGTGTTACCACCTGATGTCCACCTGTGATCCTCAGAAGAAGGTATTATGTTGCTCCCCTTCACCTTTCAGAGAGTATATATCCCTGATTTAAGGTCTGGAAAGTCTTCCTTCACATCCCCAGTAAGTGTTGTAGTAAGTGAAATTTACTACAATGATTTGGGACAGTCAATACCTTAAAGTATTTCCTGTTTTACAGAATTGTGAAAGAGTAAATATGGTGGGAAGACCATATCGGGAACTAAAGAGTCTGCTAGTAGGGGATGATATAAGCCCTCCCTTGTAAACCTTTTTTGTCTTAAGTGTTTGGTTGAACGGTGCATTGAATGTGTTCACATAATGTGCCTGAATAATTAAGTACTGTATATTATGACTTAATGTTTTATCCCGTCAGGTCAATAACACAAGACTGGAACATCATAGCAGCTTGCAACCACTGCTGTGGACTGAATCAGAGGTATTGGTCAATTATTTTCTCCATGATGGTGGAGAGCAGGAGAGCAATGCCCCCCCCCCCCACTTCTCCCCAGTTTGAGGGCTGCTTTGCTATGCTAACTGCTTTATTCCAGAGAATGGGCAAAGCCAGGTCAAAAACTAAATTTGATGTCATTTAGTTGCATTATTATTGGGCTGCCCACTCCAAAATAATCTACAAGCATTAAATACCATTAAATTAAATTAAACACAGGTCAATTTCAATTTATTCCATAATTATTCCTTTCAGTACATTAGAAATTATGATTCATGTTCAAGTTCTGGAAGAGTTGTGGGATTCGGAGTATAGTTCTGATATAGATTTTAAAATCATGTGCTCAACAAAAGGAGCTATACATTTTTTTTTACTCAGCCATTGATTTGACCGCACATTGGCAGAGCAGTTATGTTTTGCCCAAAGTAGATTTTGAGAAGATGGACAAGGGAGTGGGAAGAGAGGCTGGGGTTCTGACGGAAAAACCCTAACCCGATTGGGCCCATTTATGGCCTGCTGGTATATGGAAATAAGTTCTTGGTTCCTGATATTTGGGTGTGCAAATGGCAGAGCTCATGAAGACAGATATTAGGTAACACCACCTTCTTTGTGTTTTCCCTCAGCTTGTTCAAAGGATACAGACCCTCTTGCAGTTGCTGCTTAGTCTCCAGGTAAAGTGCCACTGTCTTTTCCTATCGTCACCCCTCACTTTTTTTTGCTTTTTTATGATTTGTGTTGGTGGAGCAAGAAGGACTAGCAAAATAACAAGATGGGCAGTGACCTGAATGGAGAAGTCTTGGAGGAGAAAGGGGGAAAAAAAGTACCTTTTCCAGTCTAGCATTCATTAGAAAGTCTTAAGATCTACTTAGTGTCCTGTTATGACATGACCATTTAATAAAAAAATATTTCCATCAGTCTTGAAAGGCAAGGGAGAGGCTTAAGATTTTGGTTTATTCCTGGGCTCTTTATTCCTTTACCTTCTTTCTAGGGTTGTCTCCATTAGCTGCCATTTTGTTTGAAAAAAAGAGTAATGATTATGTTTTTACTTACAAATGTCTGTTACTTGTAGGTCTATTGAGAGGATTGTTCTAGAGGGAGAATTATAAATAAGTGGGGATAGGAAAAACTTTCTGCCAGAGCAGGGGTGTCAAACTTGATTTCATTGAGGGCCGCATCAGACTTGTGTTTGACCTCACGGGGCTGGGCGTGGCTGGGGGGGCGTGGCCAGCTCGACATCACTCATTGAGACTCAGTTCTTGGCCACGATGGCCTCCTGCAGCCCTCGGCCAGCGAAAACGGAGCTTGGGGAGGCTGCATGCAGCCCTCCTGGACTCCGTTTTCGCTTGCAGAGGCACTGCGGCCCAGTCCTTCGCTGTTCCAGGGTGGACCCTTAGGCCAGATCTAAGGCTCCCATGGTCCAGATCTGGCCTGTGGGCCTTGGGCTTGATACCCCTGTGCTAGAGCATTAGGGGGACACAATTATGAACATCTTTCTGGGAGCATTTCCACAGAACCAACCTGCGGGGTTTCCCTTCTCCCAGTTTTTTTGATGGGGAAAATTCAGCAGTGCATCTTCCCCTCCACCCCTTCTCAGGCGGTGACAGCCCAGCAGGACAGCTACATTGAGTTGCAGAAGCAGTTCCGGCTACAATCCACGCGAGGGAATTTGCTGCTGGATCAGGAGAGACAACGCAATTTTGAGAAGCAGCGGGAAGAACTGGCCAATGTGCAGAAATTGCAGAGCCAGTTGAAGACTGAGCAGCAGCGCTGGGAACGAGACTGTGACCGCCAGCGGCGCCAGATGGAGGTGGAGAAGAAACAGTTACAGGAGCGAGAGGAGGAGGCACGGCAGCTGATGGAGCGTCTGAACCAAGAACGGGAGGAGCTGGAACAGCAGCGAGAGGCCTATCAGCATGACTTGGAGAGGCTGCGGGAATCCCAGCGAGCCGTGGAGAAGGAGCGTGAACGTCTGGAACAGCTGCGCAAGCAGAAGAAGCAGCATCTAGTCTCGGGTGCCTTCTCGCCTGAGCCAGGCCAAGTAAGTGCTGGAAGGCCTATTGGAAAGATACAAGTAGTCCTTGACTTACAACCATTCACTTAGAGACCCTTTGAAGTTAAAATAGAAGTGCAAAAAGCGACTTTCACTTATAACTGTCGCAGCATCACTATAGTCACATGATCAAAATTTGGGCAAACCTGGCATATATTTATGAAGGTTACATCCTTGGTTCATATTCAAGAGCCGTGGTGGCGCAGTAATTAGAGTGCAATACTGCAGGCTACTTCTGCTACTGCAGCTGCCAGCAGTTCGGCAATTCAATCCTCACCAGCTCAAGGTTGACTCAGCTTTCCCTCCTTCCAAGGTGGGTAAAATGAGGACCTAGATTGTTGGGGGCAATATGCTGATTCTGTAAACTGCTTAGAGACGTCTGTAAAGCCCGGCGGTATATAAGACTAAGTGAGCCATATGAGCACCATTTGCAACCTTCAATTGCCATTTGAGCTGACTTAGAAACTGGACTTAGGATAAGGACGGTTGCAGGAATTGGGTATGTCCAATCTAGTGAAAAGAAGGAGTAGGGGTGACATGATGACAGTGTTCCAACAGCAAAGCCACAAAGAAGAGAGAGGGTCAACCTATTCTCTAAAGCAGGGGTCGCCAACCTTTTCAACCTCAGGGACCACCAAACTAATAATTTTAAATCCCAGGGACCACTAATTGGCTCTGTGGGCGTGGCCTAACTTGTGGGTGTGGCTTGGTGGTCATGTGACTGGCTGGGCATGGCCTGTATGTATATAAATATTATAAATATTTATATAAATATTGAATTTTTTATAAAAAGCACCTTTTACCCAAAATCAGGCAAAGCAGGCAGGCAGATTGAGTTGCTCACAGAATCATTCAATGATCTATCTATCTGCCATCGGCTAGCTCAGTCTGTCACATAAAATTTGCTTGCTGTGAGTCTGCACTGAATAATAGAACCTTCAGTCCTAAGGGAGGTTCGGCTGTGCTTAAAAGCAGAGCCGAAGATCTAAAGACTAGCTAGAAAGTAAGAAACCCAACGATTTCCTGCTTTCTAGCTAATCTAAATCTCCCAGCAGAGTAGAACAGCTGATGGTCAGAAAAAGGAAGCAGGCAAGTTTGCTGGGTAAGGAGTGAGTGGGTGGGGAGGGTTCCCGTGGGCCATTATGTTTCTGCACAGGCTGGATTAATTGCTTTGGGGGGGTGCTCTGAGGGTGAGATTCCTCTATGGCCCACCAACATTTTCTTGGGGCCCACCAGTGGGCCGCAGCCCACCAGTTGGCGACCACTGCTCTAAAGCACCTGAAGGCAAGACAGGAAGCAATGGTTGGAAACTAATCAGGGAAAGATACTACCTGGTATTAAGGAGAAACTTCCTGACAGTGAGAACAATTAACCAGTGGAACGACTTGCCTCCAGAAATTGTGAGTGCTCTAGATTTAGAATAGAATCGAATAACAGAGTTGGAAGGGATCTTGGAGGTCTTCTAGTCCAACCCCCTACTTAGGCAGGAAACCCTGAAATGGGATAGAGCCATGGTGGCGAACCTATGGCAGGCGTGCCAGAAGTGGCACGCAGAGCCATTACTGCCGGCACATGAACACTCACACAGAAAAGGCATATTGCGCATGCGCGTGCACTGCCTGCCCGACAGCTGATTGTTGGGTATCTGGTGCGCATGTGAGGGGGTGTGGCAGGCGCAGGAGACACGCATGCGCAGAAGCACGTGGTGCATGGGGGGTCACGCATGCATGTGCAGAAGCACGCAGCGCAAGTCGTGTGAGTTGTGCGTGCATGCGCAGAAGGCATAGGGCCCCCCCGCACACATTGCCTTCTGGGTGATGGCACACGAGCACGAGCAGGCAAGCACACATGCAATTATTGGCACGGGAGTCCCAAAAGGTTAGCCACCACGGGTATAGAGTTTCTTGCTTGACCAAGGGGTTAGACTAGAAGCCCCCAGGGTCTGATATTCCGTTCTGTAAAACCTTCCCAGCCGGCTTTTGACAAGAAAAGCCAATGGGGGAAGCTGGATTTGCTTAATGACTGAATGAACACCTGCAGTGATTCGTTTAACAACCAGGGCAAAAAAGATTGTAAAATCAGGCCCAATTCACTTAACAGCCAGTTTGTTTAGCAACAGAAATTCTGGTTCAATTGTGGTCGGAAGTTGAGGACTACCTGTATAAGGAAGCTGCCTTTATGAAAAGTAAGCCTGAGAATTGGCAATCTGCTCCCACTCCCACTTCTTTCCTCTTTTGCTTTCAAGAACCTGTCCTTAGAAGTTTGATTCCTCTAGAGGTGAATGACCAATATCTTCTACTTTCCCCAGGCGCAAGCCCTGAGCCACTCGGTCAGCTTCAATGGTGAAAGTATGGAAGGAGCCATGCTGCCTACCAAGCCAGGTGGGCGAGGCAGCATCTCTGGGACAGAATACCTGGAGCGAGGAGAATTGGTGCGAAAGGACAGTGCAGCCTTGGAGGGAGGCCGCCCCATTCTGGTCCTGAAGAATGAGGTGCCCATCCACTTGCTGAGTACCACCAACCAGAGCCAGAAACAGGCAGCTGTGCAGCAGCAGATCCCCACCAAGCTGGCCATTTTGACCAAGGGCAGCAAGGAAAAAGCTGGAAAGGCTGTCAAGGTGACCTCCCACAGGACTGAAAGTTCACGTAAGTTGCTGAGAACCCTCGGACCAGGGATAGGCTAGGAGCCAGGACAGAAACTGCTGATGGTACTGGACAGTGGGTGGGGTTAAAAAAAAAATACTACCAGATCTGTGGGCGTGGCTTGGTGGGCATGGCAGGGGAAGGTTACTGCAAAATCTCCATTCCCTCCCCACCCCACTTAACCTGCTTTCCAGCTCCATTCTCCTGTGCAGGGCAACAAATATTACACTAATAACTAGAGCATACAAAACATTTGCTAGACCAATACTCGAATACAGCTCATCAGTCTGGAACCCGCATTACGTATCTGATATTAACACAGTTGAGAAAGTCCAGAAATATTTCACAAGAAGAGCTCTCAACTCCTCTACTCGTTGCAGAATACCTTATGCCACCAGACTCGAAATTTTAGACATAGAAAACCTAGAACTACGCCGCCTTTGGTCTGATCTAAGTATAGTATATAAAATCGTATGATTTGCAATGTCCTACCTGTCAATGAATACTTCAGCTTCAACTATAACAACACAAGAGCAAACAATAGATACAAACTCAAGGTTAAAGGTTAAACTGAAACTTGATTGCAGGAAATACGACTTCAGCAACAAAGTGGTCAATGTCTGAAATACTCTACCTGACTCTGTGGTTTCTTCCCCAAACCCCCAAAACTTTAGACTGTCTACTATTGACCTCACCCCTTTCCTAAGAGGTCTGTAGGGGGCGTGCATAAGCGCACCAGCGTGCCTACCGCCCCTGTCCTATTGTTTCTTTTATTTTTCTTATATTTATCCATGTATTCATAACTATGTTTTTACTTGTACCTATTATCTTGTAAGCAATTGAGAAAAAAAAAAGACCCAGCCGATCAGCTGGGACTCGGGAGACAGAGAATAGATATGGATGGAGCCAGTCAGAGGTGGTATTTGCCGGTTCTCCGAACTACTCAAAATTTCCGCTACCGGTTCTCCAGAACTGGTCAGAACCTGCTGAATACCACCTCTGGTACTGAAATCTAGATGGAAGTTCTGAATGGTGGTGTTTCATTTGTGGAATTTCCTCAACATCTTCTATAGCCTTCCTCAGCCATTTACCCTCCTCTTGTGCTAGAACTTCAATCCCCAACTTTATATGCAGGGAGGGGAATTCTAGGAATTGTCAAATGAGGAAAATCTACTTTAGTAGCTCATTAAAATGTTTCTGCCTTTGTTATACTGAGAACTGTAGCAGAATGTATGTTATGGGTGGATAGACAGTTTCTTGTGGCAAAAATGTGTTCCTCTTTTGAATCTGTGTTTTGTGCCAATTTTGTGGGCGAGTCTGAGGTGACTGGGAACGGACCAGATTTCTTGCACACAAACTAGAGATTATGCCACCATGTTCCTTGAGGCTGCTGAAAGTTTAAAATATTATGGACCGTAGTTGCAAAACTGATGTCTTTCTCTGCAATAAACCATGGTTTCATCCTGACCAGTTTGTTGAATGTTACAGTTATAGAGCTCTTAATATCATCATCAAAAGTAGGACATACAAATAATAATGGCCAAGTTCAGATCATGATCCACTAACCCAAACCAAAGTAATCAGACTCTGCCGTAATACCTTTTATGGATCTCTCTCAACGTATTTATTAAAATTAGTTGTTGCTGACAAAGAAGCCTTATTTAGTTGACCGGGCTATGATTTAATGCCTGGTGATTCCTTTACTATCATAGATCAGCTGAGTTTTTCCTCTTTTCATTTCTATTTCAAGCATCAGGTGATATGAGGCCATTCCCAATTTCCAAGATAGTTACCAAGGAAGAATCTCAGTCTCGAAACAGGCGTTCTGCAAGCCCCGTCTTTCTGCATAGCCAGAATGTTGCCTTCCTTCCAGGTAAAATACACTTGACAGGCATAGCTGGGGTAGCTGATCTAGTACTATGCTGTGTAGTGACCTTTTCCTCTTCCCTTTTTTTTCCCCGACAGAACTGGCTGGTGCTGCTGAGAGCAGCCACCTGGAAGCGCCATCTACCTCTGTTGGTCCCATGAAGCCCAACAGCATTCACGTCCTTCCACCTGCTCTGGATGACGCTAGCAAAGATGATGTTATTTTTTTCTGATCAACACCAAGGTCTGCTTTCTTTGCCCAAATGGGTGTTGGATGGTCTGCCTTGCCCCAGCTGCATAATCTGAAGGCAGAGCTGCAAGATTTTCCCTGGAAAAGGATTCAAAATGAAGATTTCATTTGGGGGCTTCATGTTACAATCTTGGCTTTGCTTACATCGTTCCTTGGGCTAGAACATTGTTCTGGCTTTCTTTGAGTTCCAAGGCAAGCTTTTACAATAAAAGCTTCACATTCAACCATAAGGTGGCCCTTGGACTCTGTGTAGGACCAAACAAAGATGTTGATGGTCTTAGGGACTCTGTGGAGGGAATCTGAGGGAACTAGATTAGGCCCTGCCTGGTTGCAAAGCACCTCATCTCCCCTGAAGACTCATTTTTCTTCCTCCTCTCCTCCCCGTTGTGGGGAAGTCCTCCAGTGCAAATTGAGTCCTGGATTTTTGTCCCTGCTGAAGACCCTTGCTGCAGTAACCAGCCCCACACAACAGCAGGCTCAATTTTCCAGACCCTTTCCAGATAGTTTGGATGGAGTGTGAGGCGGGAAGTGGGTGGGAAATGCAGGTCAGAATTACATTGAACGCCAAGTTGTTTCTGGTTGATTGTTCAAATGAAGGAAATGAAGAAATTCTTAACTTAATAACTGATCAAGATGTTTTGAGTGGAGCTTCATTCTCGCCAAAAGATGTCATTCCCTGTGGGAACGTCCATTGCTTCTCTTCTGTGTCTGTTCCTCAGGTCAGAAAACTACTGGAGATGCAAGCTGCTGAAGTTTTAACTTTCCCCAAATTTACACTCTGCACCTTGTATTTGTGTCCTGGCACCACAAGTACTTGTTCGAAAGTGAGTTGTGGAAAAGTCTGATTTCTTCCACCTTGTTGCACCTGAATAGTGTCTCAAGGTGAAACTCCTGTACTCTGGGTCTTGTTTTATTGTGGGGCCTGTATGTGTTCTTTTGACTGTATGGAGACCTTGGTTTCCTTTTAGAGCCATTAGGAAGTTTGGAGGTCAGAAGAGAGACTGGCTTTGAAAGCAGAGCCTATGAACAGTCCATGCATGGCAGAAACCATGGTGCCATTCATTTTAATATGAACCCCGCTTCCTATCTTAGGAAACCATCATCCAGACTCTGATGATGATGTCATGAAGATTACAGTAGGCAGCCATGAAAGAAAATGTTTTTTTAAAAAATTAGCTTTTAAGCTCTTTGTGTAAGATCTACCAGCTGCATCACAAAAAAAAAATCCTTTAAGTAATTTTATTGTACTTAACGATGTTTGTGAATTGCATTCTGACTGACCATTTGTGCCATGCTTATCAGTGTTTTCTGATATATATGGATGGTGTGAGACGAACCCAAGCACTTTAGAACATGGATGGCATTTTTATTTCCTTTTCTGTCTTACTGATGAACAAAAATGTTTCTCTGTAGTAAGAAGTGGCTATAACTTTATTGAGAAGTCCTCTGCCTCTAGTGGCTTAAGTCTGAAAAGCTCATTTTGCGCTTTACTTCTCTGTGTGAATACATCAGCCTGAAGCTTCTTCAACAGATTTTTAACTATCTCTTTAGACAAAATCCTAGTAACTTTGTACATAGATCCTCTCTTAGTGGTTATTACATAGCAATCATTCTATGTAACTCTCCTTTTTAATTATTTGTAAAGTTGATGGTTTTCAGTGTTTAATTTTTTTTTGTCAAATTTGTGCACTACTGTAATGATCAAATGGGATCCTGTCACAACAAATTATGGCTATTTTTTAAGCAATGATTGCAACTGTTGCTCTACTATAGGATAATTGTGGAATCTCAGATACAACTGAAACCTGAACCTGTTTGAGTCAATCCATGAAACCATAAATCGAACCTTAAAATATGTCTTTTGAAGTATTATCTTTGTTTGAAATTGCATTTGATGTGATTACTTGTGTTGGTGGTTGCCAAAACAAAGCAAACTATGGTCTCCCTCAAATCAGATACATAGTGAATTATAATTCTGATAGATAACACAGATCTTTGTTGAATCCTTTCTGTAGGGCTCTTGTCTGAGAGAGGGTTTCAAGACTTCTTAGCTAGCAAGCTAAGCTCCCATGTTGGAGATCAGATGTGGATGAAAGCCAAATAAACTGGTGCAAAAGGAGAGAATCATGAAAGATGTTCTATGGTGTGAAAACATAATTATGTCCAAAAGTGGCAATGTCTCCACTGCATTGTGAATTGGGCAGCTACTCTTTAATGCCCTGAGATTTCTCTGCAGTGGAATTTGAGTTTATTTGCTTGCTTTTTTGGTGTCTTCTAGCCAGTGTTGATTCCTGCCAACTGCCTGTATTAGTCCCTGCAGTTTTCTTGGCAAGGTTTTTCAGCAGTGGTTTGCCACTGCCTCCAACCTAGATCGAGAGTATGACTGGCCCAGCTGGCTTTGGGCCTAGTGTAGGACTAGAACTCGTGGTTTAGTTTCTAGCCTGATGCCTGAACCACTACACCAAACTGGCTCTCTGAAATTGAATGTAGCTATGAGTGAACAGGATTTCATACTCCAAGTAAACATTTGATGAAAAGACAAGTGTCCAGAGCTATATCAAGAGAGCCAATCAGCTAAGGAAAAATGTGAGATTGTATCTTTTATTATCAATCCTAATTGTTTTACATTAAAATACTGTACATAGAGCAAGACTGTATTCTTCACATAAAAAACATAGCCAAATTATTTAATTGGCAGGGCAGCCATTTGTCCCTTAAGGTAGCTAACAACAGGTTGAAATTACAACATACTGTTAAAAAGCTACATATAACGGGTCCTTGAGGTTATGACTACCGCCCCCTTCCCACAGTCACATGATTACATTTTGGGCGCAAGGCAGTTGGCTTGTATTTACGACTGGTTGTAGCATCCTGTGACCATGTGACCACAATTTGTGATGTTTTCACCAGTTTCTGGGTTTTCTTTTCTTGCCAATTTCCAGCAAAAATGCCCATTTAGAAGAACAGATTTGTTTAGCCACCATGTAATTCATTTAACAATCAGTGACTCACTCTACAATCATTGTAAAAACAATTGTAAAATCAAGTCTGGTCATGTGGTGCTTTGACTTATGGAAACAGTGACTTATGACTGAAATTCCAGGCTCCAATGAGGTTGTAACTCAAGGACTACCTATACAGAGAGTGAAGTAGGCAAACTAAACACTATAAGCTCTCGCAAATAGATCCTCCAGGAAAGTGCGTATGAGTTATATAAAAGCAGCACCATGTTTTAATAGTAGAACCTAATCCCAATCTAGCCTCCACCATAATAGGAATTACTCTCCCCCATTATAGGAATTACTCTCCCCCATTTCAACAGAGATTATGTAACCCTTCATGAATTCCTGTTATAGCCCCTTTTCTCCAGCATTGTGAAGCTGCTGTTCAAACTGTTCCACAACTGGCCCCTGCATAGTTTTCATAGATCCCAATGAAGGAAGAAATACTTCCCATGAGGCCCACAAACCATGGAGAAAACTTTCCAGCCCAGAGAATTCCTGGAGGCAACCAGTGGATGGCATTGGCAAGGTCAGCCAGGTTGCTGATGATGGTCAAGGCTTGTATGTGCATTTCAGCCCTTGTTTTCTGATAGAAGTCTCTGCAAACCAGACATGGAGGAGAAAAATAACATTTGCTGAGATTTGTTGCTATCAGACCTGGAGGGAGAAAACTAACGGTTTATCTTTGTCCTGAAATAAGTTTTTACTCTTGGCAACAACTGAAGCATTCAAGAAGAAATCCTCACGTGGAAATAGAATGCCCCAAGGAGCTAAAGTTCTACTTTTGTTCCAAACAGAATAATAAATGTGTACTAACTGGACTATTGATTTGTTACCATAAAAGATCGGCATAATCCAACAACGTAGCTTGGTTTATTAACTAAGTTTTGGAGAGCAGATACTAAGGAAGGATAGATCAAAGGGTGGATGGATGAGAGGGAAGAAAGAAAGGAAAGAGGAAAAGAACAAGGACAATTTAATACAAATTCCCTTAACCTTCTGGATTGACTCTTAACTTTTCTGGAAAGTGTTCAGATGTGTGCCTATATGCCAAATAGAATTTATCCCTGTTAATTGGCGAGAAAAAAAAAATGCTCACGAGGCAAGGAGTCGTACCTGGATTCTGTATGCTGCTTTCTTCTTAGGAGTAATAAAATTCGGAGAGATCTGGAATGAGAATGTAAAGACAAAAGTTTAGCTGCAGCCCATATTTCTGGAGCAGAAAGAGTTCCCTGTCCTTAATAATGCTTGAATTCTGTGATACTAGACAGCCTTCTCGATACTCCAGATATATGGAAAGAGGAAAGCATGAGGACTTGCTCAATCGGAATCTGAGTCCCAATTATTCAAGCACTTTGGGGATCTAGATTCCAGGCAGTCTCTGTCTTCTCCCACCCTCTCCTCTACTTCTTACCGTGCAATCCCCAGCAGCAGAGAAAAGCCCCAGAGAGTCGTACTGAGTGTCCACCACCTACTTGAGTTGGCATGGATAATTTCAGCATCGGCAGCCCAGGCCACATGCTCACAGGGGTAATAAAGCTGGTCAGCTACGTTGTTGAAGACAGAAAGCCAGCGCATTGCTGTATCCTTCTCCTGCAATAGGATATTAAGCAAGTGTAAGTGTTGATTTCTCCCTTCCATCTTCTCCTTTCTTCTTCTGGACCAAAGACCAGTCACCAAACCAGAAATGTGCATTACACTTTGGCATTCAGATGTAATATTACTAGTACACAAGCATCCTAAACTAGACCTGAGATTTGATCAGTATTACCTTAAGTAGTACTGACGTGCAAAACATCGTAAAATGGAGCTTCTTGGCGTTTTTATTACAATTAAAAAGATGAAAAACTAATGCAAACTAAAAAGAAAAAATAATACAATAAAGAAAATATATATAGTAAAGAAAAGGCATATAAAGAAATGACTTCCCCCTTCATCATAACTATAAACAATGTTTGTAACTTATCAACCCCTTGAAAAAAAGACAGATGTGATCTTCTGATATTTCTTGTCTCTTATCTACAAACAATTCTTAAAACCTCTTTATTCAGTCCTGATCAGCAAAGGTCCATTAAGGGTTACCAGAAATGATAATGTATCTATTTTAATCTTGATCAAATTAACCAAGTTTATTTTCCTTCCCTTTAAACAATCTTGATCTTCAATCCCTTCAAATAATATATTAGAACTTGATTTTATTTTTCTTTTGTCCCTTTTCACAAAATTCTTCAAAGCTTTAACAATTCTCATTGTAAACCCGTTATAGAAAAGTTATTCAGGCCACTCTTTCGGTTTATTTATACATCCCCTTTAATTTTTAAGACATTAGCTGGTTTCATTGGTATATCCAGTGTCACATCTTTTTCCATATCATTCTTGCAGCCTATCTATTAAAAAATAGACTAATTCTTGTCAGAAAACTTCCACTCCTTGAAGGCAGAAATTGCCTGTTGTCCACCAGATTATAAGGGATTAAATAAAGTGCTGTTTTTCATAACATTGTCTGAACATTTAAATGGAACCACTTACTTCAAGCTGCACTTCTTTTTCTATCTAAAAATTCCTCCCTTCATCTCCAGTATTTTCAATCATCTCAAATAGCCTTTTTCATTCAGTATTTCATACAAAGCCTGAAACATACATAGAAGAAACTCCGTAGCCTAAACTGTAAAACAGTAGAACTCTTAAATTTGTTACTAAATTGAGAGATGGTTGGATTCAGTTGGATTAAGTTATATTGCTCTCCAATGTTCCTTACAACTTGTAGCAAGGTCCTTGTAACTGAAATGCTTTGCAAGTTTCACATACAGTATTCCTGTATTTCCATGAAGGTCCTTGTAACTGAAATGCTTTGCAAGTCTCACATACAGTATTCTTGTATTTCCATGAAGCGATGATGAGAACCAACAGCTGCAGATAACAGGAAAGTCAGCAGGGAAAGGCCATACAGTAGTATGCATCCTTTCCTCTAAATGACAACTTAGTGACATGTGATTTCATGTAAACAACACAGCCCTATTTTAGTAAACTATAAGCTTAATCTGATATAGATAGATGGAGAGAGGGGGAGGGAGGGAGGGAGAGAGCTGTAAGCTGTCATATTCTATATTTTGAATAACAGACAGAAAATGCTACAAAAATATGAGTATTGTAATAAGGAACATCTAGATTTTCGTTCACCAACAGTATATTCAGAGGCATATTTTTTTTCAAAAAATGTTAACCATACTGTATATCTCGGAATGGGTTTTGCTTATTGTTGCTTGCATTCTTATCTTTCTTGTGTTAGGAGACCCTGGACCAGGATAAGATTTGACTTGTGTGTGTGTGTGTGCGCAAATGCCCTATTAACATTCAAAGCTTTCAACTTTGTGGACAGCATCCACTTTTTGGGATGTCTTACCTTGTTCCCCAGTCCATACTGGCAGCTATAGGAAAGCATGGCTAGGTCATCAAAAAGCCGTAGAACTGTTCGACAGTGACTCAGTTGTGCTGAGACAGCCAGGAGGCCTTGGCCAAGGGATGGTTCTCCAGGTTGTCTTCTGGCCACCAAAATCCCTCCAGCCAGTTGACAGCCATAGCAGATGGTGCGTATCTTATGTGGGCAGATTTATTGTATAAAGCATTAGTACCATTTGCTAATTATATTTTTTATTAAAGAGTCATGTATCCTCAGACTATTAAAGTTTGGAGAACAGGACAAAATTAAAAGGTGTTCTGTAGGCCATATTTTTTCATATCCTCTTATTATTGGCAAATATCTTTACAAATATCTTTAAACTGAGAGGGATACTTTCAAAGATAGCTTTTTTTCTCCCCACTCACATTATTTTTTTAAAAAAATTAATTGGCTCCTGTTTCACCAAAATGTTATAGATAACTGAATTTACTGAATTTTACTGAATTTACTCAATTTTAGAGGAACATGATATGGTAAAATCTATTCTTTTCATGTATGTGAAGGATTTAATCATAATTTGGAGAACAAGGGATTGTGCTAGATTTGATGCTAGATTTGAGCGCCTCTGCGAAAGATCCTTTGGGAGGGGGGCTGACCGATATGATATCCTTAGAACCTCAAAATATATGTAACTAGGTACTAAAACTCTTGTAACCTTTAACTGGGTAAAACAGTGCCTCATAGAGCAACAATTTTTGAACCAAGTTACCTTTAATGGGCTAATTTACACAAAGTGTCCACAATCTGGGACTTAGGACTCTTGAGAAATTAAAATTTGTCAAATGGCATATAATATTTTATAAAAATGATTGTGACACAGTCTATAATACAAAATATCACAAAACATTTCCTATGCTGACTTTTGTGCTATGTTCAACATAGGCTTCTTTGAATATCTCCCTGAATTTTTAAGAACTTTTCAAGTACATTCAGACATTGTTGAAGGCACTGAGGAATCTGGTAAGGAAATATTTCTGAAATGATAATCCAAAGGCTCATATGGGTTGCCTCATCCCAACTGTAGTGGCCAGGGATCTGTTAAGTACCTATAGGGTGCATAAATTAGAAGTGGAAGACAAAGCAGCATATAAAAATAAAATAAAATTGCTAGAAATGTAATTGTTAGCACCTTTTATTATCACATTTCATGCTTTCTACTTGTTTTGTGCACTACATTTTGTGTGTACATATATGAATTTTAAATACATCATGAGAAACATATTTATAGTTTACAGATCCAATGTTAAACAAAGAGATAAGCATACAATGCAGCAAACACTATGATCTCAAAATGTGCTTTCATCCCTTCTTCCTTTGAGATCTTTCTTTCTCTCCCTCCCTCTGGGAGCAATCCAAATTATAAAACAACACATAGAGTTCCCAGTTCTTCAAGATCCTGGAGTCACAATTCAGCCTTTCTCTATATGGTACCTCTCAGGTCCAGGAAACCATAAACCTTGGTTTGCTTGCAGACATTTTGTTACTCAAACTAGGTAACATCAGCACTGATTAATGTTACCTAGTATGAATAATGAAACTGCAAAAAAAAAACAGGCAAGCTCAGAGGACACCAAGGACCCTTCATTTCAACTCTGAGCTAAAAATATCCTCCTTTATTGGGACCACAAACCTTAATTCCTCAGCTTTGCCTTGCTGGCTGAGATATTCTTGGGAGTTGAAGTCCACAAGACCAGGGGTTTCCAACCGTGGCTGGCTGGGGAATTCTGTGAATTGAAGTCCTCCAGGCTTAAAATTGCCATGGTTGGAAACACCTGCACAAGTCTTAAAGTTGCCAAGGTTGGACACCCCTGAGCTAGAGGATGCCCTAGCTGTGGAAAGCAAAAGGAGAGCAGACGTCCAAGGGAAAGTTCCCAAACTCACAACGGGCAATACGTGTGGGGGGGGGGGAACTATAGCTCTCAGGATCCACCGCCGAAGTTGGACATCCCGGCTCCTGCTTGCTCTGCTTTTTAAATCCCCTGGGCGACCCGAGGGGAATCCCATTGAACAGAAGGCACCCTGTAACCGCCCGCATTCGGTCCTCTTAGCCCCGCGAAAAAGCCACCCTTCGCTCTTCCATCCTCCTCTCACCACTCGGTCTCTGCCCCGGTAGGTTTCCAACTCGGAGACCAGGCCACTGAAGGGGGGCACCGCCGCCATAGCAACACTTCCGGGCAGGCCTCTGATCGTCCAATTCGCGTCATCGGGAGGAGAGTCGGGAGGGAAAGAACTACAAGTTCCAGGAACCCGCGCGAGCCTTTGGCGGGAGGTTTGCCGTTCGTTGTAGGCCGCCTGGTGGTGTTTTCGGAGGGGAACGGAGGTAAGTGATCTTATGTGGTTGGAGAAGGAATGAAGGTGGTTATAAGAAGAAAGAGGATATATATTTTATATTCTTTACATTTCTAATAAAGGAGAATCGTTGTAGCTCAGGGTTGATATGAGGTAACTTGTGGCCATCTTTTCCACACCATGCTGCATCCCTCATGGTTATGTGATCAGAATTCAGACACTTGGCAAGTGGCATGCCCTGGCAAAATTCACTTAGAAATTTCTTGCTTAGAAATGTTGGGCTTAGTTGTGATTGTATATCTTGTAATTTCTTCTCTAGGGAAAAAAAATGATGGGAAGACATAGCAAGCTCTATATCATGATGTTTACAGCATGAAAAGGGAGATAAAGGAAGAAGAGGGAAACGGTATTTTTTTAGGAAATGAAAGATGGAAGGAATGGGTTTGTGGATGCAGGAAGATTCAGAAGGGGGTTGTGGAAAAACAACCTTTGGAAGGAATGAGGAATTAAAAGAGATGCAATAAATGAGTAGGGGAAACAATATACAATAAGGGAATTAAAAGCACAAGATGAACAAGTCACAACAGAGGCACTGCTTATAACAGCTGTTGTTTCAGCCTTCTGGCTATTGCAGAAAGGATAGACCAAAAACAAGCTGGTCTAAACAGATTAGATTACAATCAGTCTTGTATCTTCCACAATAAACAGTTGTCTACCAAGTACCCGGTGATGTAAAAGTGGCTTTAAAATGTTACTTTTGTGTTGATGATCTCCCATTGTGAAATTCCTGGTTTTATTTAATAAGATGCCTAGCCTTATAATAAAAGTGGCAGAAATAATTTTCTTAATAAAGCTTTCTATACTTTAGAATATGTATTGATTATGAGGGAAAAAACAGTTTCAAGTGTCTTTGTACTAAATAATGTTATCTTATAAACTATGTTGATATGAGACTATTTAAGATTAATACACTTTGGCTTAAGTTCCAGAAATGCTTCCATATTATCATTTTATATAGTAAGTCTTGATGAAAAAAATAACATACTGCATGAAGTAGGTACAGAAGTGGATCACGCTTAAGAAAAAACATTGTTGTAAAAGTATCCAGAAGAAGGGAAAAAGAAAAGTCTAAATCATGGCTGAAAAATAGCAAGATCTACTGCAGTTTTTCTTTTTAAAGCTTCAGCTGAAAGAAAATTGAAATCATTTCATGTACAACCTTTTGGGTAGACAATTTTGGTTTAAGACAGCATTCCCAGAAAGAAGAATAACCAGAAAAAATAGTTATAAACAAATATTCTGCATAATTAACAGCACATCTTCCCATCCTAAGAAGGCCAATTGTAGCTGAAACAAATTCTGGAATTTTCACCATTAATAAATGTGCATTTAATATATTGGTTGGCCGTTTTATATATACATATTGTATCTATACACATATGCATGTACTGGTAATCCTTGACTAATCCTTGACAATTGAGGCCAACATTTCTGTGCTAAACATTGTTAAGTGAGTTTTGCCCTATTTTACTCCTTTTAGTGGCACAGTTGTTAAGTGAATGACTGCAGTTGTTATGTTAATATCCCGGTTTTTAAGTGAATCTGGCTTTCCCATTGACTTTACTTACTAGATCAAAAGGTGATCACAGGGTACACTCCTGGTAAAACATCATAAACAGGAGTCAATTGCCAGTTTGAATTTTGATCAAGTAATCGCGGGAATGCTACAACAGTCGTAAGTGTAAAAAATGATCATCAGTCATTTTTTCAGTGCCTTTATAACTTTGAATTGTCACTAAATGAATTGTGTAATTCAAGTACGGTAGTACCTGTATATGCCTACACAAACACACACGGAGACCCTAACCCGTGTATAAGTATGTGTATATGACCCACTCCTGCTTTTTTATAGATCTATCCCTATTCCAATGGGCACTTGAACTTTCTACCAGTCTTGCTGGTAACTCTATTCATATCCAGGTTGATTCTGGTATCACGGGGTGATTTAGGATTTTGATGGGATTGCTTCTGAGTGGCATGTTTCTGTAAGCTGTCCCAGACAAACTTCGGAGATGAAGCAGCTGGTGGATGAATTTGAAATGTGAACCTTATTGAATATGTCAAAGAATTCATATCTAAGCTTGCTAGTTTAGGTATCCATGTAATTAACTTTTTTTTCTCATTCGCTTGTGTCCGGTTCTCTGGGACTGCCTGGACACATCCCTGCAATTTTCTTGGCGATGCTTTTCAGAAGTAGTTTTCCATTGCCTCTTTCCTAGGCTTAGCTAAGGCAGGACTAGAGCTCACAGTCTCCTGGTTTCCAGTCTGATGCCTTAACCACTACACCAGTGGTTCCCAACCTTTTTTTCGCCCCGCACCCCTAAAGAAATTTCACTCGAACCTTGCACCCCCTGAAAATAAAAATGCCAAGATATAGCCAATATCCTATTATTTACCTGGACTTTTCTCGCACCCCCTGGAATATTGTCTTGCACCCCCAGGGGGTGCAAGCACCCCAGGTTGGGAACCCCTGCACTACACCAACCTGGCTCTCATAGTTAACATAGAAAAGATAACCATAATTAATTGATTTGATATGCTGCCCAACTCCTGGAAGTAAGCATATGAAGGGCCAAAAGGATGTCTGGTATGAGTGGTTTAGAAATAAAAATAAAATGGCAATTAGGAAAAGAACGAGGGAATATGTAAATATGTCATAGAGAAGATTGATGTGTAAGGATAAAAGATACTGATTTATAGCAAGAGTAAGATGTAATGGTAATGGAATAAGTAACTACATATATTGAAAAATGTAAGGAGATGTAAAATATGTCTTGATGTTGATAATGTATAAAGTGTTATGTTTTTAAAATTTGAAAACTTAATAAAATTTATTTTTTAAAAAAACAAAAGTTGTTGTAAAAAAAGATCCAAGTCTTTTTAATAGCATAGAAAATCATAAGAATCCTGTTAGATCATTTTGTATCTCACAGTAGTCAGCCAGACAGCTAACGCTGTTCTGTATTTTGAGGAAATGAACTGAAAGCAATAAAAATTCCTCTAAAGTACCAGTTGAGGGCAGTAGAAATACACATCACCGGTACTGTCTTATGATAATGTAGCAATATGTATTTGGCTATTTTTTAAAAATAATCCTAAGGTTGTAAAAAAACATGCTTCCTACATAAAACAATAAACTTGGAAAACTGGAGTGTGGAAAGGGCAATGAGCAGCAACTAACTGACCTTTTTGTCACAAATCTTCATGATATGCCATGCTTTTTTATCCATTCCAGCCAAACAAATGTTTCCATGAAGAACAAGGCTTTTTTTCTGCACTTGTACAAATGTTTCTTTGCTGCATTTCTTTTAATAATTTACTTGCAATATAGTAAGTGCATCTCCCAAGTGTATAATAGCTATTGGTCTCAAACTGTAGGTTTAAGCAGAAGGGCTCAGCTTATTTGTCCCTTATGTTGAAGGGATATAGTTATATAGTTATTACAAATTAGTCTGAGTTCGGGGGTGTCAAAACTGGATTCCTTGGAGAACCGGATCAGCATGTAGTTGTCCTCTGCAGGATGGCCAGTGTGTGTGTGTGTGTGTAGATGGGCCAGCCAGCCTCCTGCAGCACCTTCCCCATGCCCCGTTTTTGCTAGCAGAGGCACAGTGGGCTAGTCTTTTGCTATTTCCAGGCTGGCCCCATGGGCTTTGAATTTGACAGTCCTGTTTTAGGGAACTGGGAGCCGTCATACAGAAGGGCATCTCCCTTAAAATACCCCCAGAAAGAGCCTATCTTTGTTTTGGGGCGAAGGGACCAATTACCAGATAGCCTAACTCAGAAGATAAACCTCCAGGTGTGGTACCAAGGAACATCTGGGTTTGCACAATTTGCCACTTCCCACATGCTCAGTTCCTCCCAGACACCCAGCCTATAGCAATTGTCAAGTGGGAAGCCTGGGTTGGCATCAAGGCCCAGATAGAACTTTTTCTGAAAACCGGACTTCTCGTTTATACCCAACCTACTTGTGTTTGTAGATTTATTCACCAGGTAGCCAGAAGCTATCCCAATCCAAAAAGTGAAAGGTGGTAAATGCCTTAGTTGAACCAATCATTCTGAGATTCAGGGTCCCCAAAAGTCTCGAGTCTGACAATGGAAGGCATTTTATCTCACAAGTTACTCAGGATGTTAGTAACATCCTGGGCATTCCTTGGCATCTCCACTCTAGTATACAGGCCCCAGGCCTCAGCGAAAATGGAATGCATGAACCAAACTTTAAAAACACAGCTATCCAAACTTTGTCAGGAAACCCAACTCCCATGGCTGAAAATGTTACCATAACCCAGTGGTCGGGGAACAGGGGTAAATTACCCCAAATGGGGTAAAAGTGAAAATCTGGGGGTAATGAGGAGGTTGCGCTGGCCAATGGCGGAACTATTGGCATAGCAGCAGTTATTACGGTCCATTATAGCACGGACGGCCAGTGTCAGTGTGTGTCAGTGTCACCGCATCCTCCTTCTCTGCTCTGCTCCCCCCCCCGCTCTCTCAGTGGACTGCTCCAGCGTTTACGTGTATGGCGCAAGCGCTGTAGAGAGAGCGGGTAGCGGAGGGAGTCAGCGCACCCGCTCTCCACCCGCTCCAGGGGGCCGGCAGCGGGCTGGTGCGCTGTGTGCACACCGCCCGCTGCCCTGCTCCCTTCCGCTCACCTTCTTTGTCTTGCACCCCCCATCAGGGTCCATCTCCTGTACTGCCGCTGCACTGCTACTGAGAGTCCATCTCCTGTACTGCCGCTGCACTGCTATTGTGGGTCCATCTTCTGTCTGCCAAGTCTCCACCGTTCTGTCCTGTCAAGGTATGAGCAATGGCTACCCACTCTAGCTCTAACTACGTGACCTTAAGCCTGGTTTGCGCACCACCTACAAAAAAGCCCCCCAACTCTGCCTTGGCTGTCTCTAGCAAGCACATCATTGCCAACACCACTCTGCCAGCCATTGATAATGATGATGATAAAATCCTCTGTGAGATAGCAAAAATATAATGCAACTTGCTAGGCACGTTGGACACCTAACTACTCACTATATACCACCCCATGGCTGGTGTGCAATGTGTTCCAGTAAAAATAATGCACATCTTTATTAAATTTGGTGCATCCTGCTAATTCGGTACACAGCCTGTCAGTCAGGGTTACAACTTTTCCAATCATTGTCTTTTTCACCCTTCAGATGACATCAATTAGAAAAAGAATATACCAGGAAGAATTCCTTGATTATGGGTTTACCCAAATTGACGACAAAGGAATAATGATACCACAGTGTGTTGTTTGTTTGAAAGTACTGACTGCATAATCTTTGAAAAAGAGTCAGTTGAAGAAACACTTGGATAATTTGCACCCACATCTGGCTTCAAAACCACGGGAATATTTTGTCAGTTTGGAAATGTCTGTCAAAAGACAAAGATTGGACAGCAGCTTTAGAGGTACATTCAGTCAATGTTCAGCATCCAAGGCTAGCTTTGAAGTGGCCTGGTTGATTGCCCGAAACAAAAAACCTTATACTATTGGTGAGGATTTGGTTAAACCAGCAGCTTTGAAAATGGCAGAGATTATGTGTGGTCAGAATGAAGCCAAGAAACTAAATTGTGTGCCCTTGTCTGCAAGAGTTGTTAAAGAAAGAGTTTCTATTTTAGCAAAAAATGTGAGGCAACAAGTTATTTCCTCAGTAAAAGAGAGTAAATACTTTGCTATTCAGCTAGATGAGACTACGGATGTTAGTAGTAATTCTCAGCTGATGGTATATGTCCGCTACAAAGGTTTACATTTAATTGAAGAGGAATTGTTGTTTTGTTCTCCTCTTGACTTGCGATCTTGTGGAATTGATATCTTCAATAAAGTTAATGAATACTTTAATGACGTCAATTTAAAGTGGGAAGACTGCCTTGCTGTGTCTGTTGATGGAGCTCCAGCTATGTTGGGTCATGTTAATGGTTTTGTGGCTTTTGTGAGAGAGAGAAACCCAAAAGTTGAAGTAAACCACTGTATTATCCATCGCCAGGCTCTGCTTGTGAAACATTTGGAACCTACATTAGAGGCCGTCATGCATGATGTTATGAAGATTGTCAATGTTGTCAAAGGACATGCACTAAACACGCGATTATTTCGTGAATTATGTAAAGCTGGTGATGCTGAATATACAGACCTACTTTATCATACTGAAGTGAGGTGGCTCTCACGTGGAAATGTTCTGAACCGAGTGTGGGCTCTCAAAACTGAACTTGAAAGTTTTATGGTTGAGCAAAAGCATGTTCTTGCAGAGAAGTTTACAAACCCCTTGTGGGTTGCACATCTTGCATATTTAGCAGATATGTTTGAGCATGTTAATGTATTGAACAAAGAATTGCAAGGAAAAACATAAATATAATTTCAGCCAGAAAAAGATTTCTGCATTTGGATCAAAGCTTTCATATTGGAGGCAAAAAGTTGAACAGAAAAAGATAGCTACCTTTTCAACGTTAGCTTTGTTCTTGGAAGATTGTGAAAATATTACTTTTGAAGACATCAAGGATACAGTTATAAGGCATCTTACTAAACTCAAAGAGCGGTTCTCTGATTACTTTCCAGATCTTGATTCACATGCTGTCAGTTGGATTGTAGACCCCTTTAAATGTGAAATTTGTGCTGTACCAGAAGAGCCTCAAGGGTTGGCAGAGTCACTTCTTGAGCTTCGATGCAGTAATGAAGCACAGATTGCATTTGAAAACAAAGCAGATCTTTCACATTTTTGGATGTCAACACCTGCAAAGGCCTTCAAAATTGCACATGAGGAAGCATTCAAAAAGTTGCTGCCTTTTGCAACAACCTACCTTTGCGAACAAGGATTTTCCACTCTTACGAACATAAAAACAAAGACAAGAAATCGATTGGACCCGGAAGACTGTATCCATATTGCTCTGACATCAAAATGTCCCAATATTGATGATCTCGTATCCAAGATGAAGCAACATCATTTCTCCAAAACCTGAAGTTTTCAAGTAAGTTGAAGCTTTCAAAGTAATTTTAAATACAGTATTTGAATTCAAAATGTTATTGGATGTATGATTTCCTTACTTTCAAATCAAGGGGGTAACGTCTGCGTTTATAAATTTTTTGGGGGGTAAGAGGTAAAAAAGTTCCCTGACCCCTGCCATAACCTTAGCCAGAATTAGGGCCCTGGCCTCAGGAAAATTGGGACTGTCATCCTTTGAAATGATGTATGGGAGGCCCTTTGTTGCAACTACCCTGCAGGAATCCTGCAAAGGGGAAAGATATATTTTCCAATATTTGCATAATCTGGTGCAGGTTTTGTCTTCTATCTCTAAACAGGTCCAATCCACTCTACCTCTGGCTGCTGATGCACCACCACTGGCTGAACCAGGCCAGTGGGTAAGAATTAAAGAACTGTCTCCTGCTTGCACCGAACCCAGGTACTCCATATCTCGCCAGGTACTCCTAAGCATTCCAATGGCCGTGAAGGTGGAATATTTCAAAGCGTGGGTTCACAGATCCAGGGTCAAGCACGTTTGTGAGCCCTCTGAATGGTGACAACCCAGCAGCTAGACAGACTCAAGCTGAAACCTCACCGTACCACAGCTTCCCCTGTTGACCTGTTTTCCTAAATGGACTAGATACACATTGAATACACTTGGTTTGCTGTATTTGTTGTGTTTGCTCTTTTCTTGATTTGCTGCTGCTGGTTTCCCCACAAGTTCCTGGTACAAGGAAGAGATGGCACCCACCTTTACTTTAGCTCAACAACTTGTCTTAACGTTTTTGATCCTAGGGAGTTCTACACCCAAAGCTGAAGTCTCCCAATCTCAGTGTGAGCAATGTTTGGTCACTACCCGCTGTGGAAACAAGGTCACAAAGACCCTCGTCTATCATTCCCACTACAATTGTAAAGAGCAAACCACTTCCTGGTTTGCTCTTTACACCACCACAATGCCACCACTTATGAGATTTGTCCCAATAATGGAATCCCCATATGCTTCAACCCCCAAGGGTCACAGTTCGTCATGGACATTGAGATCACTGGATATCAAGGCCATAAGAAACCTGGTATCTATTTGGGAAGGAATCGTAGTACTTCCCAATTCCCAGAAGCCCAAATTGGTTTTGATACTTGTTATGCTATTGCACAGGGACAAGGAGGGGGAGGGGTCTTGTGTGGTCCTGTAGATTGGCAACAAGTAGATATATCACACTTGTTCACCCCGCCCCCTTTCTGGCACCTTTGGTGATGTCTCCACCTCAGTTGGGTATACATATCGGTACACCCAAAATTCTACCCAAGGTCAGGACCACCTCTTGGTAATTGCAATGATGGCCCAAACTGGTTCAACATTTCTAGAAGGGTTGCTGCAGCAAACTGTCAAAACTTGAAGTGTAACCCGTTGTGTCTCCTTTTCAATGCACCTCCTCCAGATGCACTGAAAGTGGGAATTGGGATAGATGGTATGGGGACAGGCCCCTATGATCAGATTGAAATCAAAATCACAAAAACAGTACATCAGTCTCAGTGATTTACTGTGTTCCATTCATTTTATGAAGAAATGGAAACAAAAATAGACATTCCCTCGGTAACAAAAAATCTTTTTATAGATTTAGCTGAAAGAATTGTGTCCTCCCTCAATGTAACCAACTGCTATGTTTGTGGAGGAACCAATATGGGAGAACAGTGGCCATGGGCGTCTAGGGAAGTAAACCTGACCACCCTATACCAAATGAACCTCACCTGGTTCTCTGTGGACCGGCCCCATGAGTGGAATCTGAAAACCTCCATCATCAGTAACACTTGCTTTCAAAGGACTAGCTCACAGCTTT